>NC_056747.1:1176728612-1176878612 GCF_019279795.1 Protopterus annectens | reverse complement strand
CATGGAATTCCGAGTTTATTTTATTATTTATTTTATTTTACATTTGGTTACCGGGAAAGTCTGACTGGACACAAGTCTTTTTTCAGCGGAGGCCCAGGGAGAAAATCTCCACATATAACACAGGTTAAAACTATCCACAACTAACAAAGACTAATCTAGTGTAATTACACATGTACAACACATAACATCAAACAAAGCTGTGCTAATTCATTAAACTGTACCTCAGTAAGAACATTCAGAATGATATAGTATTATAGTACTTTAAAGTATACAAGTGTCAATACTTAGAAGAAGGAGTAAGTGTTGAGAGAAAGAGAGAGTCATGAGGGAAGTAACTAGCAAGATTAAAAGACATCTACAGCCTGAAAATAAGGGAGGAGTGTTTGCCCAAGGAAGATGGAGTCAGACTAGCCTGGGGTGTCTCAGTGACAAATCCGGTTAGTTTATAGGTGTGTTTTTAGAGATTGTTTAAAACTGAGCTAAGGACATTGTGGCTGATACATTAGTGGGCAAAGTGTTCCATTTTGTGGCTATAAAATTTGAATGTAGGGGGCTCCTGCAAAGTTGTTGAATTTAGTGACTTGAAGGAGAGATTTCTTGTTGGATCATAGGACCCTAGTACTGGACTTTGAAATGCAGGGGTTTTTTCGGGGCAGCAAAGAATCTTGAGGGTTAGTATAAGCTGGTTATAAAGGAGAAGATGGGGGATTTAAAGCCAGTTGAGTTGTTTAAGGGCTGAGCAGTGGTATGTTTGACGTGGGCTATTGGTGGCGAACTTTGCAATTTTGTTATAGCAGGAATCAAGCTTAGTTATGTCTGATTTTCTAAGATTGGTGAGGATAGGCGAGGCATATAGAAGTGCAGAGATGAGATGTGTTTGTGCAAGTCTGGCCCGACTTGTGCTATTTGTGAGGAATTGTTTATGTCTCTATAGTCCCCCCGGTTTTGTATGTACTTTCTTAATGGTGAGTGAAATGTGAGTGTCAAATTTCATGTTGCAGTCTTTCTCAACTCCTAGACATTTGGTTTGAGTGACTGGAGAGGTGGTTGTGTTACTGTTAGAAAAGTAAATGTGGGTATGTGGGTATGGGAGTGGTGTATGAGAAGGTTGGTTTTATTGGGGTTTAGTATTAGTTGAGAGTTGATAAGCCATTCTTCTACAAAGAAGAAAGAGGCCTGTGTTTGTAATTGCAATTCTTGGAGGGAAGGAGAAGAACAGATTAATGTTGATTCATCGACATATTCGATGACTGAGGCGTGTAGAGTAGAGAAATGGAGGTTGTTAGTGAAGACAGAGAAAAGTAAAGGACAAAGGAAGGAACCTTGGGGAACACCCACTGTAACAGGTAGTAAAGGTGAGAGGTCTTGCCTCCACTGTACTGCTTGCTGTCTCCATGTCAAATAGCTTTGAAACCAGGTAATGGTAGGTTTACTAAGATTCAGTTCAAAGAGGGATTTAATCAGTCTGTTGTGGTTAACCATACCAAATGCCTTAGAGAGGTCAAGAAAGATAGCAGAAACATAGTTGTCATTATTTCTGTGGTTGTTTACTATGTGGGTGAATGACGTAAGTGCTGCTGTGGTGCTGTGATGAGGCCTGAAGCCATGTTGAGTGTTTGTGAGGGGGTTGTGGGTGTTGAGATAATCCATGATTTGTGTGTGTACACATCTCTCCAATATTTTGGACAGAGGTGATCTTTTGACTCATAGTGTATTGCTATAGGGTGATAGTTGGTTAACCCTTTTGAGTTACCCCGTTTGTGGAGTGGTATTATGTGAGAAATTTTCCAGATTTCAGGAACGAGATTTTCGGATAACGAATGGTTGATAAGAATAGATACAGGGTATGCAATGGTATAAGCAGCTATTTTCAAAAATGTAGCTTGTAGTTTATCACTGGCTAAGGTGGTAGGTTTTACTTTCTTAAGAAGTTTCTTAATTATATCAATACAGACTGGATGGAAGGTTAAGCCATTGTTCTCACTATTGTAATTGGGTAGTTGGTTGGAGGATGGACAGTTTTGAGAGTTAGCTAGAGCAAGAATAGGTTCAATGAAGAATTTGTTAAAAGTGGTGGAAACATTAAGTGACGTGCCAGTTATGATAGGAGGGGGAGTTTCTGATTTTTCAGGAAGGAGAATATTGTTAATAGCTGTCCAAAATTTTGGGGGGTTATTTTGATATTTAGTTTGTATATTGTGGTAGTAGTTAATTTTGTCTATTTTGACACATTTCTTTGATTTGTTACAGAGTTCAAGATATGCCTGCTTGTCTGCATGGGATCCAGTTTTGTGTCAGTGGGTCCAGGCTTCATTTTTGGATTTCAGAAGAGATCTAGTCTCTTTGCTCAGCCTCAGAGCATAGTTGGATTTAACTCTGATAGTTCTGGGAGGGCCTGGGAGTTTAAGATATCTAAGAAGGTAGAGCTGAAGTACTGAACAGCTTTTTAAGACTGAGGTTCTTGAGAGAAGACCAGTTACAAACTTACAGCGCATTAATAAAACTAGATGGATTGAAGTTTTTCTTGTTTCTTAGCTGGTGAATAGTGCGCTTTTCCTGATATGCGAGATGTCTTATTACAAATGTAGGCAAGTGATCACTCTGGCTGTCAGGGAGGCAACCTGACTGACTGATAAGTGTTGGTCTGTTTGTCAGAATCCAGTCAATATTGACTGTCTCTTGGTGGAATTGTCAATTCTAGTGTGAAACTGGATTAGCTGAGAAAATCCATGAAGGCTGGTGAAGTTGGTGGGAGAACTAGAGTTACAAGTTAAGCAGTCATTGTTGAAGTCCCCCAAGATGATGGCTTCATATTGGATGGATTCAGCGGCCCAGTCTAGTAGGATCTCCAGTGTTGGAATGTTGTTCCCAGGTGGTATGTAGCAGCTGATTATAATGACACTTTTCCTAGGGTTAAGTTTTACTTTAGCAAGTATAATTTCAGCATTGGCTAATTTAGGTATGTGTATATCTTTTTTTCTACATTTAGCTGATTTTTAAATAGTAAAGCTACACCTCCTCCGTTTTTTAAATGTCCGATCATTTCGTAGGATGTTGCAGCCTGGTGCTAGAATTTTATTATTGGAAGTGATGGGTTTAAACCAGGTTTTGGTGAGTTATACTAACTCAGGGGAATATAGAGAAAGAATAGTGTGAAGGTCGTGGACCTTTTGCTGATGCTTCTGACATTTATATTTATTATGAGCAGGTCATTGGATTTTCTAGGTAGTTGGAATGTTTTATGAGGAGGAGTGTGGTTAGTTAAGAGGATATCATTATCAGATGGGCCGGGATTAGAATGTATGTCTCCACTGAGAGAATGTCTGTCGGCAATGTGTACTTTGGTTATTATGAGCTTAGTTATGTACTTGTCATATTTTCATATTTAGAGGATAGTTTATTGTTATGGTGGGAGGCTGAGGTAGGTTTATGGGTATAATGTTTACATGTTTCTGTCATTGGAGATGGTCCCCAGGCCCCACTCTCTTTCTCTTAAATGGGATTCAAGTTTTCTGTACTGTACTACATGTCAGTTTTACACTGAAACTCAAAATACCATCTACTTTTTCAATAAGACCAAAGCTAACTGTATCCAAAATCATCTACCTCCATTTTGCGCTCCCATATTTCTAATAATCTAACACATATACTTCTGATTTTGATATTCTCTGTAAAATATGGCTCACCGCCCAGTAGAAATTAATTAAGTCATTATATATGTTATACCTACATTTATATGTGGTCTTGGAACCACTGCAAATGTGGCAAACGTCTATGATCTGCTCTGATCTAATCTTCTCCTAACTACAGGTGAACAGACACCTGTATACATCTGCACACAAAATATGGAGGGCAGGTACATGTTCATATTCAGAGCCTTTTTATTGTAACCATCAGAAGTTTTTAAACACCTTTATTGAATTATCATTTGTGACACAGGCAAACTTACATTTATATAAAGGTAATAAATCATTATTAACAAGTTCACATCTACAAACATTCTACATCATCTTTATTGTTATATATCATATAATCTAAGCATCATTATATAAATTATTCAGTTCCTGCCTTCTCTTAAACCTCATTCCTCCTTCAAAACAATTTTATGCATGAATTATTCCCACAATTTCAATTTTTTATGTAATTTACTCTGACCCTTTTCTAAAGATCGCACTTCCTGTTATTTTATCACTGTTACAATAATTACTACTTCAAGTATAGCTGGTTTAGATTTTGATTTCCATTGTCTTGTAACTGCTCTTTCGGCAGCCACTAGAATTAAACTTAACATGACCTTACTATGTCTAGACAATTCAGTTTCTGTACCCCAACTCAAAAAATGTTTTCCTTAGTTACACTCATTTGCTTGCCCAATATTTCTGACAGAGTGTTCTGTAGGGAAGTTTTAAAATCTGCCAACTCAGTAAAAACACATGTTCCCGGTTATCTCTTTCTTCCCCATTACACTTCCAACATTTGGCATCTACCTGATGAAAAATTCTTTGGTGTCTGCTTAAAAAATAAAAGTATTCAAGCAAACACTTCCACAGAAAAAATGCTAAATCTTTTAGATTGTGTTGCATATTTGGGAGCCATACATATATCCTCCCATTGTTTCTTTGTGAATTGCATATCTAATTTCTTGTCCCAATCTTTTCTGACCTCCTCTGATTGATTCCTGTAGTTATTGTGCAATATTCGATATGCCCTGCTAATTATCCTTTTTTAACAGCAGGTTATGTTCTAGATTCAACTAAAAATTCAACCAGTGTCGGTTTTCATTTAGGATTACCCTATCCCTTCCTATTTGTACTCTGCAATCATTCCCTGAGAGGAAAGGCGATCACTACCCTGCAATACAAATGCCGTCTTGGTTCCTTCCCATTGTATTACCTTTCTTCTCTAAGTATTTATTCCCAATACCTTGGTTCCTTTGCTGTCTTCCCTCCAGTAAATTCCAGCCTCCATTTGTCTATTCTCTGTATCCCTAATTGCAGTCATCCCTATGGGTAGAATCTCCTCTCTCCATTCCCATGTTGGCTTAGTTCTTAGTATACGTTCTGCTACTTTATGAATATAGAATTCTGTATGACTGTTGTTATTCTTAGATCTGTGTTCAAAATCCCCCTTATTTCCTTATTTCTTGAATATTGCCCTGCTTCATCATCATCATCCCTTTCCACTTTGGTTTGTAGCTTTCAGCTTGTGTTATGTGTAAGAGCCTTAACTGTGTACCTATAAAATATCTTGTCATATCAGGTAACCCTAAACCTCCTTGTTCTATTGGGGCGGATCACTTTATCCCACTTGCCTCTTGCCCTCTTCCCCTCCCAAATTAAATCTTTCAACTCTTTATTAATTGCTATCCGCAACTTCTCTTCTGGTTGATTAAAATATGCCTGACCTGTGTATAAGACCAAAGGGACTAAAAATACTTTTGTTGCTTGTATCTTGCTATTCATATCCATAAGCAAAAATGTCCAGTTTCTCAGTTTTTGTATTATCTTTTGAATGTCTTCCCACACATCCTTAGCTGCCATAACCAAATCCTTTTTAATCCATACTCCTAAATACTTTCATTTTATCATGTCCCCATAAACAGTAACCCTCTGAATACTGAGCCTGTGAGTGTCAGAATGTATACCAAGACCAAGGTTGCAGTATCTCAGAGAATTCCGTTAGTTAAAAGTACAGCAATATCAGAATTAATATATGAATGCAGCAGGAGCGTGGGGTGTGCAATCTGATGTATCTGCAGGCTTTAAAGGACTTCCAGTGTCAACACTTGTTTTGATTCCTTGGAAGTTACACTTTATTTTTCATAGTTGCAGGATTCAGTTATGATTCTCGCACTTCTGATGGGGTGGTGGGGGCTGTGCACAACATCTTGTCCCTCCAGTCAGTGTTGCAAGGCTACTGACAATAGTTGAATTCCTGATATAAATTAAACCGAATGTACCCCTCCCTGGTGTTACATTAAATTTGGAAAACTGGCTCCAGAGACTGCCCAATTAACTGCAATGCAGCAAGAATCTTATAGGGCAACTTATTTCAGTCCATAAACTGAGAGCTAAACCCAGCATGGCTAGTAATGTAAAAAATAATTCCATTCAATAGTGTGGAATCCCTTTTTAATATCAAAAGTGGCACAATGGGAAGAAGAATAACTTGAACTTCTTGTAAAAGTGAGCACAGATACCACCAGTTGTCTGTGGACTTCCTGCCATCCATGACAGCTACTTGGGTTGAGTAATACATTAAGAGAAAACAGATCTTAACCTGTAAGCAAAACTTTTGGCTGAAATCTTCCTATCATGTTCAATAGAGAAATAGGCTGGTGTTTAGCCAAGTGTGGTATGGATAGCAGTGTAATTTATACCTCATGCAAATAGGATAATAGGCTACCATCCTCTGTAGCTTACTAGTGCACCTCTAAGTGGAGGTCTGCAAGTATTCCTGGATTAATTTCTGTAACCACTAAAAGACCATCACCTTGTCCTTTATGCTTTCTGAGTTAGCAGTTTTATTTCTTCTGGTATTCCATAGATTCTTGTATCCCATCTAAGCTTTGGTCCTAAACTGTGTTAAAATCCCATCAACTATAGCACACGTAATGCGCCTCAGCATGGGATTAATTTTTGATTTAATGAATCAGTTTTCTTACACCTTCACCATATGTTGGACCTGTAGTAAGAACCTACGGTTACATTCTCACCAGGTGGCTTTGCCTGTAAAACTGCCTATCTGCTGTCCTCATTGACCCAACTAACCACGTAGAGGTAATGGCCCACCTAAAGGATCTTTAATAGTGATCGGTTGGTCATACAGAAGAACAAGCAGCCTCAATTATGTAACCATTAGACCTTACCCATTTCATATCCCCTCCTTTTAATTTAGCCCCCTGTAGAGTATATAAATAGCTATATATGTTCATATCCTTTGTAACCCCCTGGTAATTCTATGTTTGATGAATAATCCAAGGCTGCAGATATTCCAGAAAGATCAGGCCACTGCAATTAATAGTATTCACATTTTGCACTTAACTACCTTCAAATAATGTTACTTCTCTAAGGGAAACTGTAAGATAAATTGGATCAGGTGTCAGTCAAACAAAGAAAGTGGCTCCATCATCGAGGTGGAGAAGCCCCCATCTAGATGTAACATAATTTACAACAAAGTATGCTTTAGAATGGGCTACCGTGGTTATTATATGAATAAATCTGAAACTGTATAGAAATTCTTTCAAAACAGCTACGCTACTGATTTGTCATGGGCCCAAATGCTAAAATCACCCAGAATGAATCAGTTTGCATAAAACAACATTTATCGGATAAGGAAAGTAGAAAGAAAAACGTCTCATTACCTGTTGGACACAAAATGAGAAAACAAAATCTACTGTTTTCCTCACACTTGGCACAAAGTCAAAATGATTAATTTCCATATCAGGAAGCTTCTTTAAGCAAGAATCTAAAAAACACACCTCTACAGTGGCCATCGAAGGTACTGAATAATGGAAATCCTAGGAAGAAGGGCCTCTGACAAATGATGGCCAACAGATCCCCATTATAAATGTCAGAGATTTATTTATTTAGTTAGTTATATATATATCTATGTATGCATACATGCATTTTTTTTTTATTTACTTGCATTTGTTAACTGGGGTATAGCACTGACCTGTCCATGAAATGTGACCAATTAGTGAAGCAGCAGGCTATGTGTACATATAATGGGGTGTGTAGAGCAACAACTCAACAACAGCTGATAATAAGACCATCATGGGGTTCCTAAAGCACAGTAATGTGGCCACACTGTGACAAACAGCATTGTCAGAAAGGGGTAATGTGCCAGATGAGGATTAGGTGAAAATAACTGTTGACATAGCCCAGCCCTACTGAGGATAGTGTTGCATAAATAAGCCACATACTCACAAAAAGTTAGGCTCCATGTAAATATGAAGACTGTGCTACAGCAGGCTATGTGAATTTGGCCCACCAGCATATACGCAGAGTACTCGCCATAATGCACATTTACATGAACTTCAAAGTTCTACAACTGTGCAAATTTGGGAAAGATGAAAGCCCATATCAGGGCTACAAAGAAAAGTGTTAATAATGTTTATTTTTTAAATGGGAAAAAAATGGGGTAATAGGTGTCCCAGAAAGGAGGGAGAGAAAACAGAGGAATACATAGAAGGATAGCTAGAAGCCATGTTTCCCTTCCTATTGCCCCTGTATATCTTTTTTTGGGGGGATAGGGACCCTAATTTAATATTTAGAAGGGAAGGGTAGGGGCAAGAACAAGTAGATAATGTGGGTAGGATAGGGGGTACAGGGATTGCCGCGGGTGCAAAAGCACAAACATATAATATGGAAAAACCTGAAAATGAAGGTGCTGAGACAAAATGGGGGACATAAGGGAGATAAGCAAACAGAGAGAGATGGTGGACATGATTCAGCAACATAAAGGGGAGTTAGAGAGCCACACCATCAAAGGGAACACCATGGTGGGGGATAACAAGGGGTAAGGACTGCCTACCAAACCCCATAACATCATAACTGGACCCAGTCACTCATGGCCTGGTGGTAGGGGCACCAACTGAATCACTTATATGAAGATGCACTGAATAGTGCCAATCCAAGTCTCAAGCTGATTTCTACCTCACTACTGACCAGCCTCCACACCTTCATCCAGATGACCCATGGGCACCTTTATGAGGATCCTACACCACCAATGTAGAAGCAGTACCAAATGCCCTCAATGAGCCACTGGTCACCTCTTACAGGATGTTCTTCATTACCTTGCGGAGAAGCTAGCCTGGGGAGCCTGGGGACTGCTGGTGACCCAGTAATTGGTGACGAAGCTGGTACAGGACATAGTGGATGCTGCTGCACTACATCCAACTTCAGGACTGAAACTGCAGAATAAATGAGCATAAATGGAGAGAAACAGAACAATAAAAAAGGATAATAAAATGAAGAAGATGACAGAGAGATAGAAATGGAATGGGACAAAAACAGGAATGGTCAGTATAATATGGTACACCTTCAAATGACAGACCCCAGAAGAAGAAAAATGCAGTCAGTAGATCACTGTTTACAGAAATGCCTGAGGAAATTTTGGGAGATGACTGTAAGATACTGATAGGGGGATATGAGTGGATATGTCCTCATCACTGGTAACCAGTGTGTGTGTGTGTGTGTGTGTGTGTGTGTGTGTGTGTGTGTGTGTGTGTGTGTGTGTGTGTGTGTGTGTGCGCGCACATGCTTGTGCACAATGGACAATGAAGCAATGGTGATATAGCAAAACTATACACAGCCACGTACAGCCTTTTAAATATAACAATGTATATGCAATTATCATACACAGTGCAAAGCAAAAACAGGGAAGTGATGTGCTAAACCAGTGATGGAGAGATACAGGTCTAGCAGCAATATGGTACACTTACATGGATGCCTGGGGAATCTTGTCTTCCTCCTTTGGCAGGTAATCCTCTTATATTCTCTTCTCTTTCCTCCCAAGTTAAAATACACAAAAAGTATTGACCACAGCATACCATTATAAATCAGAAACAGCATATAGCTGTACAGTGAGGCCATCTGCACTAAGACAAAAAAGGCATGTAATCTAACTAGTGTAGTTGTCAGCCTGTCTTCTTCTTATTAGTGAAGAAGGTCAGGGCGGCACCTCTTAAGTCCACTATATCAGTAATGGCACTGCATACCAGAACAGATGATATACACAGCATCACTTGCCACTCTGGTAATTGAGTACTGTGTCCCCCTTTTACTGGAGGCTCTTATAAGAGTCCCCCAGCAGGTACTCAGGGAAGTTCACCTGCAGCAGATGAAGTAAAATCTTTGTTTTCATGCTGCACCACACAAGAGTACTTCCACATTCAGACCTCATAGAAGCCACAGCCACTTATCACTTTGAAACCAGGAGTTCAAATGGCAGGCGAGGTGCAATGATGCAGATAGCAGAAACCACATGACACAGACACTCATTTGCAGCATTGCAGAAAGAAGTATTCCAATGGCAATGTGCAGTAGTGTAACCAAAAAAGACGCAAAATACATCTGGGTTAGGTTACAGAGTTATGCACATGGGACAAACTTCAGTACTGCCTTAGAGCCACAGACCTATATGGATGCATCACAGGTTACATGTTAACTCGCAAGCTATTTCTATGCCAGCACTATAGGCTTGTTCTGCGGACATGACCTGTGAGAAAACAGCTGTAGCATAGACAATGGACAATTAGAGATGATGAGTGAAATGTTTCTTCCCCTGCCCATAGGTTTATGTTTATGTGCACAGCAATTCCAATGGTACCCATACAGCTGCAGCAGCTGCAGAAGTTCACCCTGGCAGAGACAGAGGTACTATTACAGGCCTTATGCTTCCAAGGCAAGTGCAATTTCAACACTTGCAAGTTTGACAAGGTATTCAAGGAGTGAGTGTGACAGGACATAGTGACAGATGTGAATGTCGTTGCTGGTCATAATAGAACAGCATAAAAGTTCCATTGCAGGATCAGTGACATGGTACACCGTGCCCACACAAAAGCTCAGGCCATTACAAGGGAGAGAATGGGCAAAGGTAGACCACCACTACAGACCATATTCAAGGACAGACAGGAATTCTTGGTGTTTTTGTCTTGGGACAGTGATGGGGAATTAATACTGAAAGAGCACCTTGATGGGGATGTCTGAGGCTAGCATGCCAATATGACATTATGTACAGTGACTCACCACTGTCATGAGCTTGTTGATGGTAAAGATCACCATATCTCTCCTACATGTACTTCAGGGATGCCACCACTGCACCATGCACCTTAAGGTACATAGTCATTAATTTGCACCTACTATAGATGCTTGTGTGATAGCAGCTTGAGACACACCTGCTTGTTGGCACTTGCTCAAAAACAAGTGCTCAAATTCCCACTAGCCCAATCCTGTACTTTTACATAGCCCTCAGTATACCTGACCCTGTCTAAATGTATACCTGTACCATAACCTAAACTCTAACCCTAAAACTCACACCCAGTTCCCAACTCAAGTCCGTGCTCCCTCTCTCTAAATCTTCATTACCATTCTCTGATCCTAAATTATCCAATCATGCCCTACATTTAAAACTCCAAGCCCCAAATCTAAAATTCCTTGATTGCCATATAAGTCTATAACTCCACTTCGGATCCCTAAACCTTCATTCCTGCTACCTAAAGCTAAACCTCACTTCTTGTTTCATAGATCTAAATCCCTTCCTGCTCCCTAAGCCTAAAACCCCCCTTCCACTTGCTCCTACTCCCTCCTCACAGCTGCTTGCCCAAACAGCTATTCATATCTGCACATGAGCAGCAGCCTATCTGAGCTACGAGGTGCCTGAGTCTCTGAGTTTGAGAAAGTCATTTCCAAGCACTTGGGAATGGAGTGTCTGTAGTGCTTCCTGTTTATCTGTAGTGCTCCCTGTTTATTCTGTTTGTAATGATACCTGTATTGCTGCTGTAGCAATGGAATGTGGGATTTTGTCTTTAGATGATGGTTCCTGTTGATGTGACACCCCAAACCATGTAAAAAATGAGAAAGGGGAGGTGTAGACAGCTGGGTTTATACACGGGGGGGGTATCTCTTTGTTTTCACAGATGCTACAGGTATGAAGTTAGGTACAGCAGGATAGGACATGTCTGATCTGATGTCAGTGCAGCACCAATGCCTGTCAATGATGGCAGCCACAGCAACTGTCAACTGTTACAGTGGAAGGGATCCTACCTCCCATATCCATTAACAGTCCTCTGGTAACTGTGGGCAACACCATACTTCCTCACTGTCTGTGGAGGGACAAATCATTCAAAGTAGCTCAACACAGGGTGCAGAGTCGTTGCTTCAAATGTAATCACACTGCAGAGTGACAGCACCACACAGCATGTAGAAAGAAAGAGGGAGAGCCATACTGGCACATGTTGGAACCAGGACTGATGTTCAGTCAATGACCATGGTGACACACTAGGCATAAAGCAGACCTTTGATCTGGACACAGGCAGATGACATCCATCACATGGCATATGCTGAGGGCTGCAACACCTCCACAGTGCTATGGTATACAAGGACCATGAGCACACCCTCTTGCTGGGGGAGCTGAAGGGACATTTTGCAGCTTCTGTAGTCATCAGATGGGCCTGGTGGTAGTGTTCACCACAGTTGTCAATGTACACGTGTCCACTGCTTCTGTGTTACCACTGGTACATCCCAAGGAGCAAGTTCACAAAGGCCATAGAGTGAGACATAATCAGTGACACCTAAAAAAAGATGGACCTGCAATGCCAAAGTGGATTGACTTCCTGGACACAGCCTCTGTAAAAGTGCTACACATCACAGAGTGAGGCAGTCATGGTCATGCAGTTCCACATTATCCTTACCACCAGCTGTTGATTACAGTACCATTCCATGATAGGAGTGTTCATGTGTCTCCATCCATCTGTAGTCTACATCCTACTCACCTGGGGACCCACAACACCTGTCATATCCATGCCACTGCAGTGCTCTGCCATCTCCTGCACCTGTGACTCCCTGTTACAGTAAAGTGGGGTGACCCAAGCTATCTGACTACATGTTTCCTTCAGGAAGCTACCCCTATTATAACACAGTATACCCAGCTTCCCCCAAACTGCCAGCCACTTATTCCAATAAGACCTCCCCTAGTCATTCCCTTTTCTACCTACTACTGTGTCCTGCCCACCCCTTCTGTGATATGTGGGTTAGATAATGACAAATGCACAGTATGGCCAGTTTGCACACTGTAAGGGCTGATTTCAATAATCCATGCATCAGTTGTAATACTTGCTGTCTCTGGTCTGGTCCAAAATTCTGCACCAGATGATATCCCTTTGCCAGAGCCATACCATATTTCACCCATCTTACTCTTGTATTGGAATCTCCTGCAAATGGCTCCTCCATCATCTCCTATCCTGTCACCTCCTCTGTTGCTGGCTCTAAACTCTAACCTATTCTCTAAGTCATTATATCTCACACTCCTTAGTATCATTTTAGATGAAAAAAGGTGATTTTTTTCAAAAAAATCACACTAACCTTGGAGTGTTTGCTCAGAACATTGTCATCATAGTTGTTTTTAATACAATAAATGTGCTCATATATTCACTGCTGCAAACCTCTTTCAGTCTTTCCAGTATTAAACACATTACAAGAGCAGCACTCAGCAACATAGACAGTGTTGTATGTTAAAAAATGGTAGTGCCCCCAACAACTAACAGACCTAGGGTAATCAGCAGTTGTGACATTGGAACATTCATGAATACAATGGCTTTGTCTGCATAACTGACCTTTAAACAGAACAAGTTGTCAGGGTGGTTTACCTAGTCTTAGAATATGTGTTACATCTGAATCTTTATTTGAAGTTCAGACTTCTTTTTAACACAGATTTTGTGGTAAAAACTGAACTAATGGATCCCACAAAGTTGCAGCAATGAATATATCAGGTTTGCACACTAACAAATGTGATGATAGGTCCACGGATGCTAGGTTTCCAGAAGCTGCCTCAGACACAGCATTACGCAGATTTGCCTGGTTAAAGACCAAACCATTCCATTCATGGAATAAGTTAGGGCACAGTTTTTAGATTAAGCACAAGTTGCAAGCCTTCCCTAGTACACAGGTTGTCATGTACAGACCGGTCCTACATCACTTCCCAGGTTAACCTCACAGCGCTTGAATGCCTTACTTTTACTCGCTAAACCTGTTCAGAATAAATTTTGTTGCTCTATAGTCAAGTGAATAGAGTATACACCAACTAGTTGACAATTTTCTAACATTAAAAATTGACAAATGCCTTTAAGTCAGCATAGGATATTTTCAAGTTTATAAACAGACCCATGAGCTTAGTATAGGTTTGTACTGCTAGGAAACTGGACAAGAGTGTTTCTGGAACTAGACAGATAACTAGCTGAGTAAAGTTATACAACAGAGCACCTTAAATAGTCCAAAATGACTAAGCACTCATCACTAATCTTCCAAAACCACACAGATGAAAAGCATAAATCCACAAAATGATAAAACAGTACCAGTGAAGCCAAATAATTTATTAGCACACAAAAATGGTCTATCTGTCTCTAGCACCTCG
Organism: Protopterus annectens; assembly: GCF_019279795.1. NCBI lineage: Eukaryota > Metazoa > Chordata > Ceratodontiformes > Protopteridae > Protopterus > Protopterus annectens. The sequence continues at coordinate 1,176,864,479 of NC_056747.1, read as the reverse complement.
GCTAAACAGCTTTCCAGGAGATAATCATGAGCAATCTCTTTGCTCTGCAGTTCAGTACACCACTATTCCCCCTACTAGGCTTACACCAACCTAACTAAATGTAATAGAACAGTCTTGTAATTTTACCTCATCTTCCATTTAAAGTCTGAGACCATGAAACAGGAGGATACCCAGCTATGGTGTCACTGGCTCAGAAGGCCTTTTCCACTAACTTCTTAATGCATATGAAACCTTTCTTACTGTGCCTTTTCTCAAACCTCACAACTATCCTCAACTGTCTAGTTTCTGCAGAATGTCCAGATCTTTGCCTTATATTTTTTTGTCTGTTCCTCATAAAAATTAGTGTTTTTCTGCCAAAATCATAAGGACTGAAAGTTTCTTAATCATCATCATCTTCTTTCGGCTGTTCCCATTAGGGGTCGCCACCACGGATCATCTGTTTCCATTTCTTCCTGTCCTCTGCATCTTGCCCTGTCATATGAACCACCTGCATGTCCTGACTCTCACCACATCCATAAACCTTATCTTAGGCCTTCCTCTTTTCCTGTTACCTGGTAGCTTCATCCTTAGCATCTTTTTCCCAATATACTTAGCATCCCTTCTCAGCACATGCCAAACCAACGTAATCGTGCCTCTCTGGCTTTGTTTCCAAACCCTCCAACCTGGGCTGACCCTCTAATATACTTATTCCTAATCCTGTCCACCCTCGTCACACCCAGTGCAAATCTTAACATCTTTAACTCTGCCACATCAAGCTCTAATTCCTGCCTTTTTGTCAATGCCACTGTCTCCAACCCATATAACATAGCTGGTCTCACTACCCTCTTGTAGACCTTCCCTTTCACTCTTACTGGTATTCGTCTGTTACAAATCACTCCTGACACTCTTCTCCACCCACTCCATCCTGCCTGTACTATCTTTTTCACCTCTCTTCCACACTCACTATTATTCTGAACTATTGATCCCAAGTATTTAAACTCATCCACCTTCGCCACCTCTACTCCTTGCATCCTCACCATTCCTCTATCCTCCCTCTCATTCACACGCATATATTCTGTCTTAGTCCTGCTGAACTTCATTCCTCTTCTCTCTAGAGCATATCTCCATCTCTCCTGGGTCTCCTCCACCTGTTCCCTACTCTCACTACAGATCACAATTTCATCTGCAAACATCATAGTCCATGGGGACTCCTGTCTGATCTCGTCTGTCAACCTGTCCATCACCATTGCAAATAAGAAAGAGCTCAGAGCTGATCCTTGATGTAATCCCACCTCCACCTTAAACACATCCATCACTCCCACTGCAGACCTCACCGCTGTCACACTAACCTAGTACATATCCTGTACCACTCTTACATACTTCTCTGACACTCACGGCTTCCTCAAACAATACCACAACTCCTCTCTAGGCATTCTATCATATGCTTTCTCTAAGTCTACAAAAACACAATGCAACTCCTTCTGACCTTCTCTGTACTTCTCCATCAACACTCTCAGAGCAAACCAGAGCAAACATTGCATCTGTAGTGCTCTTTCCCGGCATGAAACCATACTGCTGATCACTAATCATCATGTCCCTTCTTAACCTAGCTTCCACTACTCTTTCCCATAACATCATGCTGTGACTGATCAGTTTAATCCCTCTGTAGTTACTACAGCTCTGCACATCATCCTTATTCTTAAAAATCGGTACCAAAACACTTTTTCTCCATTCCTCAGACATCCTCTCACTTTCCAAGATTTCGTTAAACAATCTGGTTAGAAACTCCACTGCCATTTCATCTAAACAACTCCATGCTTCCACAGGTATGTCATCTGGACCAACAGCCTTTCAATTCTTCATCCTCTTCATAGCTATCCTTACTTCCTGCTTGCTAATCCATTGCACTTCATGATTCACTATCCTCACATCATCCAACCTTCTCTCCCTCTCAGTCTCTTCATTCATCAACTCCTCAAAGTACTCTTTCCATCTGTTCAACACACTCTCCTCGCTTGCGAGTATGTTACCCTCATTATCCTTTATCACCTTTACCTGCTGCACATCTTTCCTAGCTCAGTCCCTCTGTCTAGCCAATTGGTACAGGTCCTTTTCTCCCTCCCTAGTGTCCAACCTTTCATACAACTCTTCATATGCCTTATCCTTAGCCTTTGCCACCTCTCTCTTTGCCATGCACCTCATCTCCTTATACTCCTGACTACTTTCTTCATCTCTCTGACAATCCCTCTTCTTCTTTGCCAACCTCTTTCTCTGTATACTCTCCTGTACTTCCTCATTCCACCACCATGTCTCCTTGTCATCCTTCATCTGTCCAGATGTCATACCAAGCACCTTTCTAGCCATCTCCCTTACTAGCTCTGCTGTAGTTACCCAGCTATTTGGTAACTCTTCACTGCCACCCAGTGCCTGTCTTAACTCTTCCCTGAACTCCACCTCACAATTACCCTTTTTCAATTTCCACCATTTGATCTTTGGTGCTGCCCTTACACTCCTCCTCTTCTTCTTGATCACCAGCGTCATCCCACAAACCACCATCCTATGCTGCCTAACTACACTTTCCCCGGTCACCACTTTACAGTCTCCAATCTCCTTCAAACTAGCCTTCCTACATAAGATATAATCCACCTGTGTGCATCTTCCTCCACTCTTGTATGTCACCCTATGCTCCTCCCTCTTGTTAAAATACATATTCACCACAGCCATGTCCATCCTTTTTGCAAAATCCAGTACCATCTGACCTTCTGCATTCCTTTGCTTAACACCATACCTACCCATCACTTCCTCATCCCCTCTGCTCCCTTTACCAACATGCCCATTGAAATCTGCTCCAATTACCACTCTCTCACCCTGGGGTACAGTCATCACCACTTCATCCAACTCACTCCAAAATGTTTCTTTCTCATCCATCACACATCCAACTTGTGGAGCATATGCACTAACAACCTTCATCATTACACCATCAATTTCCAGCTTCATAAACATCACTCTATCTGACACTCTTTTCACCTCCAAAACACTGTTAGCATACTCTTCCTTCAGGATAACTCCTACGCCATTTCTCCTCCCATCCACACCACGATAAAACAATTTGAACCCACCTCCAATACACCTAGCCTTACTCCCCTTCCATATGGTCTCTTACACACACAATATACCAACCTTCTTTCTGTCTATCATATCGGCTAGCTCTCTCCCTATACCAGTCATACTGCCAACATTCAAAGTTCCCACCCTCACTACCACAGTCCTAGCCTTTCTCCTCTCTTCCTGCCTTCGGCCATGCCTTCCTCATCTTCTCCTTCTCCTCCTTCGGCCAACAGTAGCCCAATTTCCACCAGCACCCTGTTGGCTAACAGTACTGGTGGTGGTCGTTGTTAACCCAGGCCTCGACCGATCTGGCATGTAAATATTTACTGCTGTCCACATGAATGATTTGGTGAAATTTTATGCCGGATGCCCTTTCTGATGTAACCCTCCCCATTTATCCAGGCTTGGGACCAGCACAAAAAAATGCACTGGCTTGTGCATCCCCAGTTAATTACTAATGACAAATATTTGAGTTTCATGCATCATATTATTCAGAAAATGTATGTTAATGCGTAACTTGTTAACTTTCAGCCATATTTACAATCTGTCTCTGATATTGGGCCTTTGTCCCGCCATTATTTTTTGCTTTGTCCAGATTTCTTGTGCTTAGAGGTTGAGAGTATTCAACTTTTCACCATATAATTATCATATGTCTGCCTTCCACTATTTTCCCAAAGCTATGGAAATCTGCTAGTCATTCTCCCCCACCCTTGGTAACTTGGCATTCAACATACTTCCTTACTTCCAACCTGTCTCTGTTTTATCAATGCTGTCAAAAAAAATTCTAGAATGAGCTGTCTCTTCCCACTTTCCTATTGCTTAAAAGCATATGTCCTCCTTAGCAAACATCAAGCACTGATTTAGGAAAGGCCATGACATCCTAAAAGCTAATCTTTCTGTCAGGAATAATATTCCATTGAAGAGGGACAAAGGTAAGTTTAGAAAAAATACCTTCATTCATCTCTCAAAAGCCTTGGCCACCTTTCAGCATGTGAAACATCTAACGGACGTGATATATATGTGCCTTGCCTCTGATGTACTGCTGCCTGACAAGTTACCTGCTAGATTGTCTCTTCCATGTAAAAGTAAACAAATACTTTTCTTACCTAGAGTAGCAGACTTATATATATCCTAAGGATCACTTATTCAGTCAGTTCTATTCACCGCCTACATAAATACCTTCAAAATGTCCCTTCCTGCATCCTGCATTCTGGCTATTTTTATATTAATGACATGGTTATCTGGTTAGGTGAAAAGTCTTTCTCACTAATATCTCTCTCTCTCTCTCTGACTAGTAATTTTGCCCAATTACATAACTGTTTTAACTCAGGGAGTATTACACAAAATTTAACTCAGGGTGTATAACACTAAACGTTAAGAAAACCAAACTGATTCTCTTCAGTACTGACAGCCAGCTATCCCCTGTATCTGATTCTGGGACTATACTTCTATCAGGAGTGGCCTTTCTCCCTCAGTTAACCAATTTGGGGTTGTTATAATGATTAAAGTGTTTATCTTACAGACAATAGGTCCAGGGTGTGACCCTCACCAAATGAAATTGGCTAGGCTCAAAAGTGTCCACAAGAGCAACTAACCTAGTACTTAGCTATGAATATAAATACTGAGTTTTTATTTGGAACATCAACTAATTTTAATTGCCCTTTGCAATAATCCAATTCAGTGGTACAAAAGAACTTGTTATGATTTCCAACCTCCTCTTTACTCAGACCATATGAAGGTTTTTGTTACCAGTATTGGAATACGGAACATAACCAAAGGCTTTTTCACCAGTATTGGGTTAACAAGTTACACTGGTTGTAAAAGAATCTTTTTACATATAACAGGCTTCAGCTTGCTTTAAATAAGGCCTGCATGTTGATGCTATCAAACATTCAACTTACAAACATTGTCCTCTGTTTCCCAATTTATAAACGACCTCCTGTGAAGCACTGAGAGTGATGTTCAGTTCCTTGATAAGGACCAAACCTATTGTTCATAGCTTATGGGAATCCATCTCCAGTCCCCTTACCTTCCTGTCTCCCACTGTCACTTGGAGTGTTAGATCAATGCATTCTTCTGGGAATCCTGTGCTTAGAATTCTTTATCTCTGGCAAATAAGAACAGACATTTTGTCAACTACACACAGCTTCCTTTATAGGATCATAGGTATGTACTAGGCTAATGCCACTGGGGCTTTTTTAAGCCTAGCCATGCATCCCAAATTTCTGACAAATTCTAGTACCCTTGGTAAGAGTAAGCAGGGGCTTGGGAGAAGACACATTTACAAGCAGGGGTGGCCTAGGAGATGGACCATTTACAGGCTGCCTGTGTCCATTAGAGACATAGGTGTCAAACCAGGGATGAAGTTCCTGTTCGCAATCTAATTGTCCAAGTTACACTTGAATTGGGTTAGAGAACTCTGTTTCACATGAATGTGGAGCCTGTTTCAGAAAAAGGGTATTCTCTGGAATACATATCTGTCTCTCTAGCAGGTCCTATTTATATCACAGACAAGGTTTAAGTCTTTAGAATGGGTAATTCTTGTGCTGTTTGTTTTGCGAATATATAGCAGGTTCATCAGGGTGGGGTCTGACAATGCCTTGCATGTCAGGCAAAGATCTTCCCTCGACAATCTGTAGGAGACAGAATACAGGGATAGGGCTTTGAGGCATTTTGCAGAGGGCATGTTATTTATGCCCTGCATTCTTTAAATGAGGAACCTGTGTGGATGATGGTCAAAGTCTAGATTACTGTCTATGTATGCCCCCAAGACCCTAACTAATGAGCCGACTCTTAGGGAGTGTTGTCAATATGATAGTTACCATGGATGGCTAACTTGCTGAAGGATACTATTGTGAATTTCTTAGCATTTACTTTTAGTCCATGGCTCTAAAACCAGTTATTTGTCTTGGTCAGTCCTTCTTGGAGAACATTAGCATTGGTGTGGGATTCTATGATAGCTTCTAATTTACAATCATCTGCAAATTTAATTAGCCGGAAGCCCATGATGTTGGCCCTGACTTGAGGGAAGTAGATATCAAAAAGTAACAGTTCCAGAATCAATCCCTGAAGGACTCTACTGGTGACTAGCATCTTTGTAAAGGTGACTCCTCAATTCTAACTTCCTGGGTCCTGTCTCTGAACCAGTTGGCTATCCACCGGGTAACATAAGGGTCTATACCTAACCTCTTGATTTTGTCAACAATCCTCGAGTATGGTTCTATGTCAAAAGCCTTGGCCAGGTCAAGGTAGGCCGTGTGAACCATTTTACTCTCATCCATTTCTTTAGTGACCTTCTCAAAGAAGTCCACCATGCTGAGTAATTATGACCTGCCCCTGAAGAAACCAGACTGAGCTGGGTCCAGCGACTGCAGGTTTCCTATGTCATTATTCATCATTTCCATGATGATTCTTTCCATGGCTTTGCACATGAAACTTGTGAGACTTACGGGTCTGTAGCTTCCAGGGTCTGTAGACGGTCTTCCTTTGTGCAGAGGGATGATGTTTGCTGTTCTCCATTTGTGAGGCACAAAGCCTGTTCGGAGGCTACAGTTTAATAATGATTCCAGAGGGCCTAATAAGTCATGTTTCGTGTTATTTAGAAGGCATCCTGACATATTGTAAGGGTCCACAGATGCAATATGCTTGGCCTTCGAGAGAAAGCATTGAGGACCAGTTTCCTAGTTAAAGTATATTTGATGGTGTTTCATGAGGGGATACTGGTGTAGAGGGCAGTAAAGTTTAGAGACGAATTTGCCTGCCAGTCGGTTTGCTATATCTTCTGGCTCAGTATAGGTGACTCCATTTACAATGAGCTCTGCACAGAATTGTGTATTACCTCTGAGGTTGCAAACATAGCTAAAGAATGCCTTGTAGTTGTCGTTGGCCAGGGAGGTCAAATTTACCACAGATTTTGCCTTGGTAGACTTTATTTGTCCTCTGCATTGTTTGCTTAGTCTGCTGAGAGTACTTTACCCTGTCCGTTTCTGCACCTCCTAATTTTTGCCATGATTTTCTTCCTTCTGCTCTACATCTTATTGATGTTGTGATTCCGCCAGGTTAGCTTGTGTTTTGAGTTATTTCTGCACTTATTCCAGGGTGGTACAGCTGCTTTTGTTAATTTCTACAAATCTTTTGGGTTTCTAATACCATGACAGGAATGGACCCCATTCCTAAGTCAAAGTATGATAAAAGTTCACAAAACTAGTATTGTTTCAATCTTTGCTGTCAGCCAGAATGACTCATTCTGCAATTCACACGGAGTTGCATGTATTGGTAACATATCTAAATACGCTTGTAGATACTTTTTTATAAGACCAGTTGTTCTTACTACTATTGGAACTGTCTGGGTATCTTTCTTCCCCATTGCTCATATTTCTGCCTGCAAATCCTGATATTTTATGACTTTGTCTCCCTTTACCTAAGAAACTGTAGTCACTGGGTGTGGCGATTTCAATGATCAACGTACTTTTCTCTTCTTTTCATGGACCACTATATCTGGTTTTCTAGCTTCTGTCTTTTGAACTGTTGGTAATGGATGATCCCATGTGATGTAGACCATCATTTTCTATGATGCTTTATGGCTCATGTTTCCAGTGTTTTTCAGCCACTTCAGTACCATAATGTTTGCACAGTCCTCAGTGCATCAGTCTCGCCACATTATTATGTCTTTCAGTATACAGTGCTTCTGCCATTAGTGTGTCACAACCAGCAACCAGGTGTGCGACTGTTTCCAATTCTGCTTTACAAAACCTACATTTGTCTGTTTCTACCACATGTTCAAAGGACTTTGTAAACCAACGTGTATGTAGCCCACTATCTTGTGACGCCAGTATTAACCTTTCATCTCTTGGTTTGAATTCACCTCTTCTTAACCATTCCTGCATTCGTTCCTGATCAACATGAGGTTCTCCCAGACATTTTATATACTTGCAACTATATTTATGCATCTTCCACATTTCTTGCCTTCTCATCTGGTCCTTGACCTTATATTCTGTCTTTTGCTTTTTGGCACATTCAGTTGCTGCCTGATTTTTATCTACTTCTCGTTTGATTTCCATTCCTGCTTGACACCGATATGCTTCTGCTAGACTAAGCAGAGAAGTCAGTTTAGATTTATTCTCCTCATGTTTCAAAACTTTCACTACGTTTGGGTCTTGTGAGATCAGCAGATATATGTGGAGCCTCACAATTGCAGATCTATACATGTAATTAATTTCAAGGAGGCCCATCCCTCCTTTGGAACAGGGAATATATAATCTCGGTATGCACTGATTTTTTATAAATCATTTGGTGAGCATGAAGCATCCTTCTTGTTTTCCTATCTAATCTATCCAACATGTTTTGGGGCCAGTCAGTCACTCCAAAACTGTAAGTTAGGATAGGAAGTGGAAATTGGTTTAGAGCTTGGATTTTGTTCCTAGATGTCCCTGCTGTTTTCAGGATTAATTTAAGTCTTCTGAAGTATTTCTTACTAAGTTTTATTCACATTTGTTCGTATTTTATTGTTGATCCTTCATCAGTTCCCAAATATTTATACACTCCTTGCTCAAGTTCTTTTATATCACATTCTTATCCCAAACTGATGTTTTCCTGGTGTTGCAGTTGCTTTTGCACATTTATCAAGACCGAATGACATTCTTATATCATCTGAAAAAGTTTTGACAACTTGCAGTTGTGCTTTCAGTTCCTCATCTGATGAGTTATGCAGTTTTAAATCATCGACAAAGAGAAGATGAGAAGTCTTTACACTTTATTGTTTTCTAGGAGCCAAATTATAGCCATGGCTTAAGCTGTTAAGTAAACAGCTTAATGAATTTAGAGTACCATGAATGTTTTAAAATGTTTTTAATCAGGCCTTTATTGATTGAGTCGAAGTGCAAGGCAGCTGAGGCTTACAGGGACCGCATGGCTGGGCCAGGGAGTTGAGGCCTACAGGCAGTCACATGGCTGGGCTTGTGAACTGAGACCTGCAGAAAGCCATATGGCTGGGCTCAAGAGTTGAGAGGGCTTGGACCTGAGGCCTGCAGGAAGCTGCATGGCAGGGCCTGAGAGCTGAGGCCTGCAGGAAGCCGCATGTCAGGGCCTGTGAGCTGAGGCCTGCAGGGAGCCGCATGGCAGGGCCTGTGAACCAAGGCCCGCAGGAAGCCACATGGCAGGGCCTGCGAGCTCTAGCTAGCAGGAAGCTACAGTATACAAAAGCCCATGCTTGTATCTGGGGTTCAATTAGTAATTTACCTGAATATACCTCATTTCTAAATTGTGGTAGAGAAAGCAGTAGTGGCAAGATTTGGTGGCTAAGTAGTGGAGTTTTATAACCATTTTACTCCTTGCTGGTGTTAAATTCATTAAGGAAGAAGGAAAAGAATGGTCAGTGCACAGAATTTCCTCAGAGAGGTTTGAATACTACGCATGAGGGCAAGGCTTCGAATTGTTGCAGATTTAGTATATTTTTATGTATCAGTCTAGTTGGTGAAACACAAACTTATTTAAAGCACATTCCAGTTTATATATGTATATATCTATCTATATATATATATATATATATATATATATATATATTTATATATATATATATATATATATATATATATATATATATATATATATATATATGTATATATAAATATATATATATATATATATATATATATATATATATATATATATAAAATAAAAAATAAAAAAATATATATATATATATATATATATATATATATATATATATATATATACTTGTCCAAATGAGTAAATGTTCCATTTAGCAGCTAATTCAAGCTAAGATATTAACTCATTGCAGTAAAGTTTTCTGCAAGAGCAGAAAGTATAGCAGACATTATAAAAAAAAAAAAAAAAAAAAAAAAAAAAAACCCGACATAGGCTAACATGTATGTTTTTGTGTTTTCACTGATTAGATGGATCCTCAAATGCAAACAAAAATGCAAACTATGTTGAACATAAAAGGGAAAGCATGGTGGGATGATCTTTTTCACCAGACAGCAGGGTCAGGGCAGGTGCCTCAAGCAGTTAATGTTCAACCTGCAAGTAACCTGTCCCCTGACCCTCAAGCAGGATCCAGCTCAGGATCCCAAATGTTAGTTGTAGGTAATGAGAAAGAGGATGGTCAGGACAGGAATGCCGGAAAAGCTTGGAAGCATAAGGATAAGAAGAAACACTGCAAAAAGCATAAGAGGAAAGGTAAGAATTTGTCTATTATTGATCAGAAGTGTTTGCAGTGGTTACAAAGCCAAGGTATATTAGATGAGGAATTAATGTACTATGAATATTTGCCTGGCGAACACCACAAGGTAAATCAAATGAGTTCACAGCATCACAGTATTGTGAGGGACATGGTTGGGTTTGACAACAAGCAGACAGCAGAGGACTCTGAGCCAGCCATAACAGTGGGGGGGCTCCATGGATAGAGTTGGGTGTCCCCAAGCTAACAATGTACTTTTAGACCAAATAGGAGCCTTGTTAGCACAACTCAAAGGTAAACAGGACGATAACAAATGAATGCAATAAGGGGACAATGGCCAGACTGTACTAGAAGGGGGGAGGGGGGACTCAGAGCTAGTCAAGTACTGTGGTGCAGTTACGTTAGACTTGCCACTAGGTTTTCATTTAAGTGAAAAAGTAAAACAGCAGATTGCAAGTGGGGAATACATGGATTTATTTTCATTGTTGAACAGGGAGTATGAAGAAAAGGAAAGAGATAAAGATGGCAGGGTTGAATATTCAGTAGCCAAAAAAGGAGGTTACAAGTAAGAAGAACATGGGAAAACTGGGCGATCGGTTACTCTATTTATGCTCAAAGTTTAGGTGATTGATGTCCTACCAAAGCAAAAGACATGTGGACGCACTTTAATAGGGTAACCACGATGCGCTTTGCTCAAGGGGGCCACAGATGGTTGAGGTATGATGAGGACTACAGAAGGATGAGGCAGTCATACCCAGAGAGGTCTTGGGCATGGATGGATTTGGGGCTTTTGTGCTGGCTAGATACAAGCGGAGATGCAACGGATTGTGGTTTTCTGGATAATCAAAGTGGGTATAAAACTTATAGGTTTGGTTTAACAACAGACAACCAAAGGGACAGAACAGACGGGGGTGCTGGGAAGTGTTATCAGTACAACTTTGGACAGTGTCGGAATCAGCTTCAATGTAGATTTAGGCATCAATGCATGGCTTGTGGTAAGGTAAACTACCCAGCCAAGGCTTGTTCTCATCTCCCAAGCTCCCCTTTAAAGGGTATGCAGTTCCATCTCCCAACGCCGGTAAAAGGGGACATTTTAAGGGAATGGCTCAAAGCGTATCCAGATAGAGAAGCAGCAGCATTGCTAGATGAGGGGTTCACCAAGGGCTTCAGGATACCAGCAAAAGGTAGGAAGCAAAAGGGGGTGTGGTCAAGAACCTGAAGTCAGCAGAAGAGCATCTGGACATAGTTAGAGCAAAGATAAATAAGGAATTGAAAGCGGACAGACTGGCAGCCCCATTTCCATGCCCACCAAGAAAAGCATTTAAGGTTTCTCCTATTGGCATAGTATCCAAAAAGAAGCCAGGTGAATTTCGGCTCATTCACCACTTATCCTATCCACAGGAGAATTCGGTAAATGATTGCATAAATGGTATAGGGACATCAGTGCATTATGCTTCCTTTGATGAGGCGGTTAAGAAAGTCAAGGAAAAGGGAAGAGGGGCCCTAATGGCAAAAGCTGACATAGAGTCCACTTTCAGACTATTACCCATTGCTTCTAAAGACCAAGGGTGGTTAGGTTTGGTATTCGAAGACCAATATTACATGGATAAATGCATGCCTATGGGTTGTTCAATAGCATGTGCCACTTTTGAGAAACTGGTTGGTGGCTCAGCGGGTAGGGGAAGACAGGGTTGTTCATTACTTCAATGACTTTCTACTCATTGGGAAGGAGGACATAGGGGAATGTCAACAAGCATTGGATACATTTCAACAGATTTGCAATGAGTTAGGGGTGCCATTAGGGATGGATAAAACAGAGGGGCCAACGAACAGATTGGCTTTCCTGGTTATAGAGATTGATAGCTTGAATGGTCAGTGCAGGCTTCCTATTGGCAAGGTGCAAAAGTTGCGGCTAGTCTTAAGTCAAGTGCTAATGCAGAATAAGATAACCCTTAAATAGTTACAAGAATTAGTAGGGTTAATGAATTTTGCATGCAAAGTGATTCCCGTGGGGTGCTCATTTATGAGGCACTTAGCTGCTAAGGGGTCAGGATGCACAAAGCCACACCACCGGATTAGGATCACACATGGTATGAAGGAGGATCTAGGTGTGCTGTGGAGTTTCTTATCAGACTACAATGGGATAGCAATTTGCAGGAGAGAGACCATCTACCTCCTGCTCAGTTGTTTACAGATGCAGTAGGGGGGAATTGGCTTTGGAGGTTATTTTCAAGATAAGTGGTTCAGCGTGGCCTGGCCGACTTGAGTGAAAAACAGGTTAGACATTTCAATCGCAGAGATGGAATTCCTCCCAGTAGTGGTGACATTGGAAATTTGGGGAGTATAAATGAAAGACAGAGTGGTTTGGTTGCGTTCTGACAAAAACAGTGTAGTGCATATAGTCAATAATCAGCTGGGGGGAAAAGGGGTGTTAGGCAGGATGATGAGATATTTTACATGTAAGTGCTTGACATTTAATGTGACAGTTAAAGCACAACACATTCCAGGCATCGATAACTCATTAGCAGATTCCCTTTCTCGTTTGCAGTGGCCCCGTTTCCGGTCGCTAGCCTCAAGGGCGAATCCTTCTTCGACACCAGTGCCAGTTCAGTTATGGGCCTTATGGACAGATGAGAATGGTTGCTAATGTGTAATTCTCTCAGTGGAAGAACAAGGGTAAGATACAATAAATGTATACAGCAATTCTTGCAAACCAGAATAGTCAGAGCCTGGGAATCCATTTGGCCTATTCCACCTCACTAAATCAGGTCTTACATCATGGTAGTGAAAGAAAAGGTTGGAGTCTGGGCAGAACGAGAAGCACATTGTCAACCTTGAATTGGTTTCATCAGGCTTTGGGTTTGAAGGATCTAGCTAACACTTTCCAAGTACGCGCGATGTTTAGAGGTTGGGGGAGACAAACACCCAATAGGCTTGATAAGAGGTACCCCATAGGTCCAGCTGTATTAAACAAGCTATGGATTGCTATTTCAGAGGTTTGTGTCTCTTCTTATGACGTATCATTATTTAAAGCTGCCTTTTTGCTGGCCTTTTGTGGGGCATTCAGATGGTCTGAAATTGTCCAACTGAGCAAGAAAAGCCAGGGGACAGTACTGCCTTTAGAACATGTACACGTGCTGGGTGATGACACTTGGATTTATGTGGCAAAATCCAAAACTGATCAAGAAGGCAGAGGTTGTTGGGTAAGAGTGGTTACCCCAGAGGGATGAGAATGGAATGTGACTAAAGTGATACTGGAGTACCAGAGTTATTGGGGTATGCTAGGTGGTCCATTTTTCTGCCATCAGCAAGGTGAACCACTTACACATTATCAGGTGAGAGCAGTTTTAAAGCAGGCAGTTAAGTTGATTGGCTTGGACACAAGTAGGTATACATTGCATTATTTTCGGATAGGTGCAGCCTCATATGCACATGCAATGGGGGCTTCACAGGCTGACATTATGAGGATGGGTAGGTGGAAATCCAAGGCTTATAAAAGTTATGTAAGGTGTAAACAACTCTAACTCTTGTTCATTGCATTTCAGCAGACACATCCGCAGAACAGAAATACATCTGGATAGTTGGCCATTCCTTTGTTCGGAGACTCCACCTCTGTGTGCAGAGCAGGCCGGGCTTATCCTTCCAAAGAGAACGAGCTTCAGGCAAAACAGTTTGGTATGGGGTGTCAGGAATGGGGTGGCACCAGCTTAGTACAGTAATGCAACAAGCAGCGAGAAGTGGTAAACCTCCTGCAGCCATCGTCTTACACCTAGGGGGCAATGATATTGGTCAACAACCAATAAAAGATTTAATTAGTTCAATGGTATGAGAAATTAATTACATAAATGAATGCTGGCCACACGCCATTATTTGTTGGTCAGAAGTAGTACAGAGAAAAAGATGGAAAGGGGTAGGTCCATGAAAGCTGTGGAAAGAATGAGACGGAGAATTAATAATTCTATGGATAAGATTTTAAAGGCCATTAAGGGGTTGTACATTCTCCACCCTGGCATTCGGGTCTGGTGGCCGGATATGTATGAGAAATATGGGGTTCATTTATTGGAAGAAGGTTCACAGGTATTTTACAAGGAATTACAGGCAGGTCTAGCTCTGAAGGGCATTCACCTAGAGTAGATTGAGATGTGCTGGCGGAAGGGAGGAACATTCCTCCCTTCTGTTGTGGAAGGCAGGAAAGGTAAGGGAGGCCAAGGTAAGTGGGGGGGGTCACAGGACTCTTCAGCTGGACCTTCTGCAGGCCAGACAGCCCCAAGGGATTGTTGCCAGGGGACTTATCAGCCTGGAAATGGCCCCTTGGCAGATTGTAAGGTGGCCCAGAAGAATTGTGATGAACTGTGAAAAAGTTGTTATGAAATGGGTATAGGTTCATAGGTTCATAGGTTTATACTAGGCTATCTGCCCTAAGGCATTTATAAGCCTAACCCAAAGTTTTGTGGCTTACGCCACCCCTTATATGAAAAAATACTGTGCCCATTAGTATGTTGTGCCTTTGTCCAGCAGTGACACAGAGATGATTCCCGGGGTAAACCTACAATCTCCCATCCACAGGTCAAGATTTCTCTTGAACAGAGCCAGCGAGGTGCTCTGCCTCACATGGACCGGGATTTTATTCCACAGCATAGGGAGTCTCTGAGTGATAAATCTGTCCCTCCAGCACATCCTATTTATATCCGTGCTAAGGTTTAAGTCGCTTGCTCTAGTGGTTTTGGTGGATTTGGATTTTTTGAGGTGGAGCATGTCCATTAATTCCGGGTTGGACATGGCCTTGTATGTCAGGCACATGTCACCTCTGAGCAGGCGGTATGTGACTGAATAGAGCTGGAGTTTCTTCAATCTGGCAGCATATGACAGATTTTGGAGTCCCTTTATCCTTTTGGTGAGGAACTTTTGGGGTCTCTCCAATTGCTACAGATGTCGGGTGAGATACATCCCGAATGGGGCATTGTACTCGATCATTGGTCTGATAAGTGAAGAGTACAGGGGAACAATGACCTCACTAGATCTGGATGTGAATCCCTTCATGATCAGGTGGGCAATGTAGAAGGTCTTTCTAACCACTTTAGTAACGTGAGTGTCAAAAGAAAGGCCACTGTCAACCTGGGTCCCCAGGTCCCTGATAACCTCTTCTGTGCTTAGTGGATTGCCAACTATATGGTAGCTTGGGGTTACCTTGTTTTTCCCGAAGGGTATGACTATACATTATTTGGCATTTAACTTCAGGCCATGGCTCTGGCACCAGCTATCTGTTTCCGTGAGTCCCTTCTGAAGGATATCCGTGTCCGATGCACTTTCCACTATGGCACCCAGTTTGCAGTCGTCTGCAAACTTTGTCAGCCAAAGTCCTCCCATGTTGGCCTGTACTTCTGAGAAGTAGATGCCGAACAATAGGAGGCCAAGGACCAAGCCCTGTGGGACACCACTTGTGACCGGCTTGGAGTCTGACATAGCGCCAGCAACTCTAACCCTGTGGGTTCTGTCCTTAAGCCAGTTTGCAACCCATCTTGTGACATATGGGTTTACATTTAAGCTGGTAAGTTTTTCTACAATACCCGAGTGGGGTATTGTGTCGAAAGCCTTTGCAAGGTCAAGGTAGGCTGTATGGACTGCCTTTCCCTCATCAATGGCCTTGGTGACTGTTTCGAAGAAGTCGACCAAGTTCAAAAGGCATGATCTGCCCTTGACGAAGCCAAACTGGGTTGGGTCCAATGTCTGCAAGTCCCCTATATCTTTGTTTATGAGCTCCATTATGATCCTCTCCATAGCTTTGCAGACTAGACTTGTTAAGCTTATGGGGTGGTAATTACCAGGGTCCGTAGAGCACTGCCTTTGTGGAGTGGGACCACTGTTGCCGTACGCCACTCCTTGGGCACGTATCCTGTGGTAAGGCTGAGATTAAACAGCTGCCTTATGTGCGGGTTTAATTCCTCATTTAGCTCGTGTAGCACACAGCCGGGGACACCATCCAGTCCCATTGATGCTGTGTTTTTAGCTTTAGAGAGAGCAGCTTTCACCTGCGCATTTGAGATGTCTGGGAGGCTACACTCTGCTGGGATAGTTATCTCTCCTTTAGGGGGCGGAGAGAGGGGTGAAGTTTGCACTGAACCTGTCTGCCAGTATGTTGGCAATGTCTGTGGGTTCAGTGATTTTTGTATCATTTTGGACTAATTCTGAGCATATCTGGGAGTTTCCAGCCAGGTTCCTAACATAGCTGAAAAAGGCCTTATGATTGTCCTTTGAATCCATGGCAATTTTTCTCTCAAAATTGGCCTTAGTTGATTTTATGAGTGCTCGTATTTTTTACTAATAATGATCAGGGGTGACTTCCCTTTTATGGATTTTATTCTATCATGTAATAGCTTTCTCCTCTTATTGTAAAGTTTGTTAATGGCTGGGGTCCACCAGACTGGACGTTTGCCCTTTGTGGAAAGAGTCTTGGTTTTATTTGGGATTGCCTGATCCATGCAGTCCTGGAGGTGTTCATAGAAGGCATTTGTAAGGGCTTCCACAGCTTGGGTTGTGGTTTCCACTGGCTCAGGGGCCTTGAAGGATACCACACCAGTCTTGAGTAGTGTGAAGTTTGCTTTAGAGAAGTTCTTCACTGTGGTCTTTTTGTTTGGGGTGGGGCGGGATGTGGATTTCCAGTGAGATTAGTTTATGATCAGATCTCACCAATGAGGGATATACTTCGGTGTGGAGCATTTTGTCCCCATGTTTGTGATAATGAGATCTAGTATATTTTCTCCTCTCATGGGAACAGTGACTAGCTGTTCCATGGCATTTGAATTTATGGACTCCAGGAACCGTTGGGCTAGAAAGTTAGGGCTTGAGTAATGTTCCCAGTCTATATTCGGGTAGTTGAAGTCACCCAATATGATGGTGTTTGGAGATACATTTATACCCTCCAGTGTCTTCAGGAAGGCTGTGTGGGGTTCCTGAGTTTGAGAGGGTGGCCTGTAGCATGCTACAATTTGTAGAGCAGTTTTGCCTATGTTTAGTTGCACCTGGATGGTTTCCAAGCTTTGTGCGTTGCCACCAACCTGGAGGTGTGGGTATCCTTTATGAATATGGATACACACCCCCTCCTTTTGTGGTGTGGTCCGGGTTTTGGGGCGGAACACATGATATGAGGTAAAACCTAATAGTGCCGGGTGCTCTCAGGAGCCTTGAACCAGGTTTCAGTTACAGCACAGACATCGATGTTCTCCATACTGAGAAGGGCCTCGAGTGTGCATTTTGAGATTTAGACTTCTGGCATTGAGCAGCATTACCCTCAGTTTCTTCCCATTTTTGTTTTCTAGGGTGGTAGGTTTAGAATTTGAGCCTTGCCTAAAAAGGCACTATGGGGTGGCAAGAGCCTTAGCCAATATCCGAATCCCAGGGTGACAGGTGCAAGCTGTCCCTTGCAGCAGCGTGGCTTGTCAAGCATGTCATCCCAGGCAGACAGACACTGGATCCCCTTTGAATGACACCAGACATTAAGCCAATTGTTAAAGCTGATCATCTTGTCTCTATATTGTGGCATCATTCTTGGTGAAGGAAGGATACTGCTCAGGGTCAGGGTCATACCTGCCTGGGCTACATAATCAGAGAGCTCCTCTATGTCTCTTTTCATGTAGTCCAGGGAGGTATGTCTCAGGTCGTTCACACCAGCATGGACAATGACTGTGTCATATTTGTACTTGCCGTGGAGTGACCCAAGTGCATGTGTTATGTGGCAGATTCTAGCGCCCGATAGGCAGCTTACTGTGACCCTCTCCTTGTTCAGCCTGGTGAGTGGGACGTCAGTGTGTCTGACTATGGAGTCACCTATGACAAGTATGTTTGGTGTAGTATTTGACTATAAGGGCTGTGACTGCTTTGCACACTGATTTTGTGGTTTATGTGTTGCTTGTGGGGTGTCTTGAGGTAGCAGTTGTTTGGGTGTCTGCTTTGGAGGCCTCTGCTGTTTAGGTAAATTTTTACTCAGAGCCTCCGAGTATGTCTTTGTGTGTTTATGTGTTTGATTCAGTGGTGTGGTAGCATTATGTGAGGCTGGTTTTGTGGTGTGTGTAGTTGCCTTCTCCTCCTGTCTGGTCTTGCCAGTCCTGAGTTGAGAGAGCTCAGCCTCCAGTTTGGCTAAATAGCTGCATCTCACAAGTATTTGTGTTATGTGGGAGAAGGAGAGGGTTGTCTGTGTACATGAGGCAGTTATAACATTGCCTCAAGATTCCCAGATTCACCAACTGGACCGGAGAGGAGATTGACAACTGACCTTTGGACATGCTAGAATAATATTGGGAATTCCTTAATAATTGAAAACAAGGGCCAGTGGGGAGTGAGGGTGCAGTGCTTTTAATTTTTAGTGCTGACTTATATAATTGCTTTAGTGAGCAAGTGCCAGGTAACTTGAGTGCAATGTGTTACAAGTAACTAAATGCAAAAATGACAAACAGTAACTTTCTTTCAAGTGAAACAAGGAAATAAGTACAGTAAGCAATGCAGATATCACTAGTGATCCACAGAAGCTGAGAAGCGTATTAGGTGGAATTAGCGTTCCAGGAAATAGCAAGCAAACAAACAACAAGCATATAAACAAAGCTAGATTCAGCAGGCCTGGATCTAGTCTATGCTACAGCAAACAAGATGTACCAATTTCAGTAAGATACAGTTCAAATATTCAGGCACTATAAACCTTTAACCAGAAATTCCCAGCTCAGAAGGGCAGAGTCCAGCCTCTTCTCCCACAAGAGTGCAGACCACAAACCTTCTTAATGTAAAATAACTGGCCTGAAGCCCAAGTGCCTAAACCAGAACTAATACACTTGGACACTGGGCTCTCAATCAGCAGTTCCCAACTTAGAAGGATGAAAGCTACCTGTCCTGCCACCACAGTGCTTGCCACAAACCTTCCTAATGTATAACAACTGGTCTGAAGCCCAAGTGCTTAATCCAAAAGACTTAGAATGATAGCTACACTTTAATCAAGTTACAACCAAGCAGTAATAAATACAATTGAATACTTTAGAGAATGCCTGGATTAGTGCTCAAGTTACACAAACAAAGCTAGATCCAGCAGGCCCGAATCCAGTCTATGCCACAGCAAACAAGGCGCACCAACTTCAGTAAGAAGCAGTTCAGATATGCATGCACTATAAGCCTTCAACCAGAAATTCCCAGCTCAGAAGGGCAGAGTCCAGCCTCTCCTCCCACAAGAGTGCAGACCACGAACCCTCTTAATGTAAAATAACTGGCCTGAAAGCCCAAGTGCTTAAACCAGAATTAATACACTTTTAGAATAACAGACACTGAGCCCTCAATCAGCAGTTCCCAACGTAGAAGGATGTAAGCTACCTGTTCTGCCACAACAGTGCAGACCACAAACCCTCTCAGTGCAAAACAACTGGTCCAAAGCCCAAGTGTTTAAACCAAAAGGCTTGGAATGAGTTACACCAAGCAGTAATAAATACAATTGAGTATTTTTAAGATGATGCAAAAGTAAAATGAAGTAGGTAGAAACACAAGTACAGTAAAAGCAGATGAAAATTTTTTTTTTTTTTTATCTGAACAAGTGCTGAGATCAAAGAAACAGATTTGAGTGCTGAAACTAGAAAACTGGCTAGTTATAAGAAAAAAAACAAGCTAGAAGGCTTCCCTCAAACACAGAAGGGCTTGGGGTCTCAGAAGCCTACTAATAGTCTATACCACTTAACAGGAAAGGCAGTACGTTGCTATGATACATAAGAAGGGCCGGATATCAGCAGTGCTGTCTGTTGTCCTGTAGGTTTAGGGGAATGCTATGAAAGAAATAAATGGCCTCCCTGATACTCCTGCCTTGCACACATCTCATAATAATTGGCTTCTATTAGAGAAAAGGTCATTGACAGTGATTGGCAATAAACACATGGCTGCGGCCATTTAATCCATCTGAAGTCTCTGTGTTATTATTAATATTTACCTTCTGGTTACCTTGACTTGTTAAACATGGAATTTGAGGCATATGTTCACAAGGATGCAATGGAATGACAATGTGTTGAGCTGGTTCTGTATATATAGCTCAATACTTGATTTGAATCATTAATGGAAATATGAACAATGTGCTGAATTTACTGAGCTGGTTATGCACAGAGCTCAATGCTGGATATGGATCATTAAAGAAATTCTGAACAATGTGACGAATGCTTAAATAGCATGTATGGTTATTCCGTAAGCATCAATGGTAAGATATCTGTTAAGTAGGTTATGAATTTAGATTTTGTAAAGACCGGTAGAGCTGTACCAATCTCAGACAAATGATCAACGTACTTTTGTCTTCTTTTTATGGACCACTATATCTGGTTTTCTAGCTTCTGTCTTTTGAACTGCTGGTAATGGATGATCCCATGTGATGTAGACCATCATTTTCTATGATGCTTTATGGCTCATGTTTCCAGTGTTTTTCGGCCACTTCAGTACCATAATGTTTGCACAGTCCTCAGTGAATCAGTCTCGCCACATTATTATGTCTTTCAGTATACAGTCCTTCTGCCATTAGTGTGTCACAACCAGTAACCAGGTATGCGACTCTTTCCAATTCTGTTTTACAAAACCTACATTTGTCTGTTTCTACCACATGTTCAATGGACTTTGTAAACCAACGTGTATGTAGCCCACTATCTTGTGACACCAGTATTAACCTTTCATCTCTTGGTTTGAATTCACCTCTTCTTAACCATTCCTGCATTCGTTCCTGATCAACATGAGGTTCTCCCAGAAGTTTTATATACTTGCAACTATATTTATGCATCTTCCACATTTCTTGCCTTCTCATCTGGTCCTTGACCTTATATTCTTTCTTTTGCTTTTTGGCACATTCAGTTGCTGCCTGATTTTTATCTACTTCTCGTTTGATTTCCATTCCTGCTTGACATCGATATGCTTCTGCTAGACTAAGCAGAGAAGTAATTTTAGATGTATTCTCCTCATGTTTCAAAACTTTCACTACGTTTGGGTCTTGTGAGATCAGCAGATATATGTGGAGTCTCACAATTGCAGATCTATACATGTAATCAATTTCAAGGAGGCCCATCCCTCCTTTGGAACAGGGAATATATAATCTTGGTATGCACTGATTTTTTATAAATCATTTGGTGAGCATGAAGCATCCTTCTTGTTTTCCTATCTAATCTATCCAACATGTTTTGGGGCCAGTCAGTCACTCCAAAACTGTAAGTTAGGATAGGAAGTGGAAATTGGTTTAGAGTTTGGATTTTGTTCCTAGATGTCACTGCTGTTTTCAGGATTAATTTAAGTCTTCTGAAGTATTTCTTACTAAGTTTTATTCACATTTGTTCATATTTTATTGTTGATCCTTCATCATTTCCCAAATATTTATACACTCCTTCTTGCTTAAGTTCTTTTATATCACATTCTTATCCCAAACTGATGTTTTCCTGGTGTTACAGTTTTCCTGCTTTAAAGGTTGCTTTTGCACATTTATCAAGACCAAATGACATTCTTATATCATCTGAAAAAGTTTTGACAACTTGCAGTTGTGCCGTTCCTCATCTGATGAGTTATGCAGTTTTAAATCATCGACAAATAGAAGATGAAAAGTCTTTACACTTTATTGTTTTCTAGGAGCCAAATTATAGCCGTGGCTTAAGCTGTTAAGTAAACAGCTTAATGGATTAAGGGCAAGGCAGAATAGTAATGGTGACAGAGTCACCCTGGAATATCCTCCTTTGAATTTTTATCCCTGGGATAACAATTTGTCCTTTATCTTAAGTGGTATGCCACAGTTTCCTGATCACTTTAATGTAGTCGATCAGTGTAGGGTGCATATTATACATTTTTAAGTTCTCTTTTATCCATGAATGAGGGATACTATCAAATTCTTTTTTGTAGTCACTCCATGCCATACTTAGATTCTTCCCCTTTTTACAGTTCTGCACTATGACTTTACTTAACAATAAATGATCCTTTGTTCTGTATGACTTTCTTTTATTGCCCTTTTGTTCTACTGCCATAATTGAGTTTTAGTCTAAATGACTATAAACGCTGTCAGCATCAGTTCCTGTGTATAGTTTATACGTTGCCAGAAGGCAAGTTACTGGTCTATAATTTTTTAGGCTAGCTTGCACGTTCACTCATAAGTAGGAGCATTGTTTTTCCTGTTGTTAGCCAGGTTGGTGTCTGTTTTGGGTGTGCATATAAATAATTCTTACTTATGGCTAAATCTTTGTGCAAAGATGTTAATACTTTTAACCATATGTTAGGTACTGCATCTGGGCCAGGGGTTTTCCAATTAGAGGCTTTTCTTAACTTTGTTTCAATCTCTCTGGCTGTTACTTCATCCCATTTCATAGCCTGTACCTTTGAACTTCTTATACTTTCTTTTACTTCTTCTGTCCATTTAGCATCTTTGTTATGTTACACAGGATCTTTATAGATACTTATCCAAAATGTATATATTTCTTCTTTTTTGGAGGTCTTTCGATTCCTTTTACCTTGTTTCCCAGTTCTCTATAAAACGTTTTTGGGTCATCAATAAATTGCTTATTTTGTACTTTTCCTTTATATTTATCTTTGTATCTTCTAAGTGTTTTCCGCTTGTTCTGAAATTTTTAGTTTGTTATTTACGATAGTACATGATAGATCCTGATTTGTTCTAATACTGTGCATTGCTTTTATCACATCTATCTTCCATAGCATTTTTGTTGATATATTCCCTCGTCTATAGTCTTCTAACAGGGACACTTATTGTCTTAATTGCTTTATAATTTTCTCTATTCGATATTTCCATGATGGTATTCGATTTCTCCCCTTCCTTTCCCTCACTACTCTGTGTTCTTGTGGTAGAACTTTATCAGTTATTAATTTTGCTGCACAGTAATATATCCTGTTTACTTCTGTTATATCGCATGGATCTCTATGAACAGTCTTAATTACTGTGTTCATTTGTTTATCAGACTTCTGACTTTTGGGGTTTTATTAACCTTCTGCAGTCTATTTATTTCACTGATCTTGATATATCTGTCCATGTCTATTAAATCAAGCAATTCTTCTCTTAGCTCATTTTCTTCCAAACTAAGGACACATCCCTTGCTTTCCAATTCTGTGGGCATTCTACAGAACATTCTATAGCATCTCCCTGTGACACATTCTCATCAATTTCATCATGTGCTGTCCATTGCTCTATCATATGGAAACTCACTGGCCTATCACTCCTCAACATAGACTGCATTAGAGTTTCCATAGTTTCTTGTTCCCTCCCTTGCTGTCTAGCTTCAAATGAACATTTATACTGGTTTCCTGTGGAAGGCTCCAAATTATCTTCATATGACACCTGACCAATTACTTCCTGTTCCACTGGTTTCCACTTAATTTGGATACCCATTACTCTATCACGCTGTGGTGCTTTCTGAATTCGATTTTCCACACTAAATCCTTCCCTTTGCAGGTACTCCATCACCTCATTTTCTATTTCTTTGACTTCTCCATTACTAATCTCCTTTTCTACTTTTCCTCTTTGTCTTATTTTTTGTATTGTAAAGTTTTCCATGTCTGGATTCCTTTGTCTGTATTTCTCTTCAAATATCTTTGGTGCTGGTCTTTTTTGTATTGGTTAGTTTTGCTTTCTCCTTTGCAAAAGTATGCATTTATATCACGTTATCGAAAGATGAAAATAGCGAATGCTATTTCATTGACCCCAAAACATCTAAACATGAAAATATCAAACATTCAGAACAGCAAATTATTTCCCATGCAAAAAATTTGCTGCTCCAAAACACATACACACAACACAAGCACATCAAACAAACAGCAACCACACACATACACTTACATTCCTACATCTAACGCTACACTAAACTAAACACACACTACTATCTATCCACTTACCTTAACCCAAACCCTAACCCTAAGATTCGTCACTATTGCACACTCACCTAACCCGCACCCTAACCCACTTAAACCACCCCTAACCCTAAAGTCTGTCAGTATCGCACACACGCCTAACCCGCACCCTAACCCTAACTCACTTAACCCACCCCTAACCCTAACGTACAAACAATCGCACACTTACCTAAACCCAACCTGTAACTTTCCACCACAGCGCTAAGAATAGCGAAGCCACAGAAATGGCCAACCAAATTCTTTCCCGAGGAAAGAATTTGCTGTTCTACAGCTTCGCTATTCTTAGCATTTGCTGAATAGTTTTCGATATCAGAACATTCAAAGTTTTAATACTTCGATGTTCTGATATAGACCTCAAAAGTATTACACCATATTAAATCTCTTTTTCTTTCCCATGTCCATATTTCTTCTTCAGATGTTTCCTGATCTTCCTGTTTCTCCCTACTTTGGGGACTCACTCCATCCTGCTGTGATGTAACCTGTGCTACATCAAATTCTTCACTTCAAAGGTGCTCCATAACTTCAACTTCTATTTTTTAACTTCTACTTTAATGATCTTTTTTCTATGTTCCATCTTTATGATATTATTTTTTTATTGTGAAAATTTTCATATCCGGATGCCTTTGCCTGTATTTCTCTTCAAATATCTTTGGGGCTACTTTCTTTACATTCATTAATTTGTCTTTCTCCTTTGCATAAATATTGCACCATATCAAATCTCACTTTTTTTCCCATGTCCATATTTCTTTTTTATACTTTTCAAATATCTCTTGGTTTTGTTGTTCATATTTTTGCACTTCCTCAGATGCTTCTTTTTTCTAAATTGATCAAGGTTTCTTCATCTATATACTGTTTTTCACAAATCTGTTGCATTAATGAAAACAAATTATCATTTGAAGCTTCTGACAATTTTTCTTGCAGAAGTATTTTTCTTTCCTCTAATTTCTCTCTTAATCTGTATTTCTTGTGTCAGGAAATTCTGATCTTTTTACATAGTACTAACAATACATAATTTCTTTCCTATCCTCAATAGTCCACTTTATTGCCTTTGTGGCTCTTCTTTGGCCTATCAGTTTTTGTGATTTTTGTGGACTACTACTTCCTTCTACAACAGGGGGGCCATCCTTCCCTTGGGCCTGGCCTGGCCTTGTTGTAGTGCTGTTTTCGTGTTTTGAGGATTCTACACTGTCATCTTTTCCACTCCTGGCACCAGTGCACCTACCAGGATTGGGCACTTTTTTATCCTGGGTCCTGTGCACCCAGCTATCTTTTTTTGTTTTTGTCTTACTTCTATCCATGATATATGCTATATAGATACAGTCTATATATTAGTGTCGCCTTGGTGAGGTTTTGTGAAAACGGGGTCCACCTTGTGAAGGTACTCACCAAGAGGATGAATTCAGTTTCAGCACTACTACTCTCCTTTGCTTGCTGACTTTTCATCTCTCCATTCGGACCCCTTGCTTCTATGTAGCTGTTGACATGTTTGTATAGGTTTTCTGTGTACAGTTCACCGTAGGCAGCAGTGTTCTCAGTTTTGAGGGGGGCTCAAAATTTTGCCATGTTATCATTTAATAGTTCGCTTTAGAGCAGTTCCTGAACATTTCAGGGTTAGCTGGGGTTCTACATTTTATTTTTACATCAAAGGAGACTGTTTTGTGGTCTGACCTTACCAGAGAGGGCATTACATTAGGGAGTGAGCAGGCACTAAACTATGGGATTACTATATTGGTGAACACAGTTCATACTAGAACACAACAACCCTCAAAAGGATGTAAATTGACTGAACATTAATCAATACCTTGAGTGCATGATGAGGCATGAGGTGAAGCCAAATGCCCTCACAAGGCAGTTTTTCAATTCTGCAGTACTTCAGTCAAAAATAATGCTGCCAACAGAATGTAATTATTTTTTGTTTTGTTTTGTTTGATTCTGGGCTGAATCCTGTAAAACAGTTCAACACATTATTGTTGGAAATTTTAGAGAAAGGGGAACGGTTAGGTTTTTTTACTTCTAGGGATGTCAAAAAATTGGGTCTACTTCACTTCACCGACACACCACAAAGCCAACACCCAAAACACTAAGACCAAAAGAACGAAAACACACAATACCGACAACTCACAAAACCAAACACCATAACACCGACACCCAAAACACTGACACACAAAATGTAAACTACACATTACACACAACTATATATGCACTAACCTTAACCCAAACCCTAACCCTAAGGTCCGACACTACTGCACACTCACCCTACCTGCACCCTAACCCTAACTCACTTAACCCGTCCTAAAACAACAGTCCGTCACTATCACACACTTACCTTACCCGCACCCTAACCCTAAGTCCAACACTACCGCACACTCACCTTTCCCGCACCCTAACCCTAAATCCCTCACTATCGCACACTTACCTGTCTGCTCCCTAACCCTAAATCCCTCACTATCGCACACTTACCGAGTCACGCTCACACGTTGCCGATGTCAGTGTTTCGGCTGTCGGGATTTTACCTTGTCGATCATATGCATCGTTGGTCTTTTGGTCTCGGTGTTTTGGGTGTCGGCTTTGTGGCGTGTCGGTGAAGTGAAGTAGACCCCAAAAAATTATATATACTTTTTCCTAAAGACCCAAGTTTCTATGCCTTGCCAAAAATGCATAAACATTTGACTGAACCTCCGGTTAGGCCCACAGTATCATGCTGTGATTCTTTCCTTAAACATGGGGGGATATTTTTGGATAGTTATCTGAAAAAAATATTTATCCAAGATCCCTTCACACTTAAAGAACATGAATGATTTTTGCAAGTTAGTTAAGAATCTCCAGTGGGAGAAGAATTTTTATTGGGCCACGATTTATATTAAATCCATATATACAAGGATTAAAGCAAGGTAGGGTTTGGAGGCAGTTAATAAAATGTTGGGTGAGGGGCCACGCACTTCCTTTTTGTTGTGTTTGCTTGAATTTTCTTTGTCACGGAATTATTTTACTTTTGAAAATAAGTTTTTTAGCAGTAACAGGGTACAGCTATGGGTGCAAATTTTGCCCCATCTTATGCTGTTATCTTTATGTCTTTTTTTTTTATTTTTTTTGTATAAGTTGGATTTTTTTGTGAAATCAGTAATGGTACATCAGCGTTACATAGATGATTTTATTTTTATATGTCGAGGTGAGGAAGGAGAGTTTAATGATTTTGTTAAGGCTCTTCATGACAATCCTTTTGGTTTAAATTTTAGTGGAGTTACCATTAGGCAAGTCATTAAATTTTTGGATATTGAGCTATATGTGGACAAGGATTGTAAGGGAAACTACTTCAGTTAATAATTTTTTACATAACAGTAGTGCTCACCCTCAGCATCTGCTAGATTCTCTCCCTTTTGATGAATTCAAGAAGGTTTTTGAACATGCCTCTAATTGTGATTTACTCTATGAAGAATTTCTTCGAGTAAAGGGGCAATTCTTTGACTACCATTGAGAAGGCAAGAAAAAAAGTGATTGGGGAATTTAGTCAGGATAGAAATCTGCAGGGTTTTGAATGTTATGAGGCTGTTAATAATGATCAAGTTGATGAAGGGGAATGTTTGTTTTTTGCAACTAAATATTCGCCCTTTTCTTCCATTTTAAAACATGTGGTTGATAGCCTGTGGCCCACTGTATGTTTTGCTGCAGAACTTGGACACCTATTCCTCAAAAAAGTTACATTCTCTTTTGGTAGATTTAGTAATTTCTCAGCTGGAGTGTCGGGAGTGCCTTCTGTGTGGAGTCTGCATGTCCTCCCCGTGGTTGGGTGGGCATTCAAAAGATATGCGTAAATGGGCGTGCCTTCGTTGAAGGTTGAACTTCGAGCTGGCACCTCGGTGTTCGTCAAAATCTATTGCCAATCATTAGCAGACCAGAGTTCCGCTGTGGCGACCCCTAATCGGGAAAAGACAAAAGACAACAACAACATTAAAATGGAAAAAGAAGAAGCCTTCTAATTCTGTGTTAGGGATGTTCAAATGTGATAAATGTAAGGATTGCTCGAGGGTGAGGAATATTTCTGGTTCTTGTATTAATGGGAGGAAGTTTGTGATTAATGATAGTTTTGATTGTAGGTCCTGTGGAGTTGTCTATTTAGTGAGGTGTGACTGTTTCCCTTGCAAATGGTACATTGGGCAGACAAAACGTATGATTAAGGTCCGTATTTTAGAACATCTGGGTGACATTCACAACAGGCACCTTGACAGACCTATAGCAGACTTTTTTCATAAAATACATAATAGTAAATATGATAGTTTGTTTTTTAGTGTGCTTGCTAGACCTTATAATTTTCATCGCAAACTATTAAGACTGGAGAGTAGATTAACCATGAATTATAAAACTTTAGAATTGGTGGGTTTCAGTTTGGAAATTAATCTTAATGTATGATTATGTAATGTGTATTTATTATTTTGATCATGGTGGCCCTTTTAAGGATTAATTCTTTGGGTAATTAGTCAATTAAGAAATTTGCATAAATTTGGTGTGTCAGTGTCTGTAAGTTATCCTTTGAAAGCTTTTTAGTTGAGGTGCCAGAACGCTATTAAATTTATGCACTTGCAGTTTGTCATTTTGTTGTGTTTTCCTGGGCATTCTGGGCTAAGCCTGAAATCGGTCAGTACTGATCGGTGCACTACTCAGGTAAACAATTATAAATAAATAAACGAGTCACAGTGAGATATCATTTATGGTCAGGTTAATTGTAAGGTCCTGTGAGCAAAACTAGGTTATTCAGTGGAAATATAAAAGTATGATTCTGATTGGTCTACTTTGATTCACTGAAAACTCATTTCACTGAATTTCAGTTCACCCTCAAAAAAATCGCTGAAAGCTCAAATCACTGAAAACTCATTTCACTGAATCACATTTCACTGAATGTAAGCACTGTTGGGCAAATACAATGTATATGCCCCTTTTCCCCTCCACCTACTTTGCTTTTATATTTATGAATCTCATTTCACTGAATGCTAACAATATAAAACCAAAAGTAGGTCAGGGGCAATGCTCCCACACACCCCCAATGTGAGGGGTTGTGCCCCCACCCCCCAACTATATATACTAACTGCAGGATCACACTACAGTAGGGAAAATGGCATATATGTTTTATATGCCAATACTATTTACATTCAGTGAAATGTGATTCAGTAAAATGAGTTTTCAGTGATTTGAGCTTTAAGCGATTTGCCGCGAGTGTTTTGAAATTCAGTGAGTTTTCAGTGAATCAAATTAGACCCAATTCTGATACTACTTTGCTGATGACTCTTCATTTATTGGTGACCCAGTAGGACAGAAATACCTTGTGGGATGCAGGGCAATGTGGGAGGTTTCCACAGTCAAGAAACCAGTAACATACTAAGAATAGTATATTTATTTTATTTTACATTTGTTGACCGGGCTAGTCTAGCTGGATACATGTCCATTTTCAGTAGAGGCCCGGGGAGAAAAGCTCCAAAGAAAAGAGGTACATATAAAAAAGCAGAACAAGTAAATATTATTATTAACATAGGCATATAAAGAAAACAATTGGTTTTACATATTGTTTAAAACAGGTACAAACTTATGTAGATGGTCTGACATGGCTACATTGTGAACCCTTAAGGATTTGGGTTGGGTAGAGGCTTAGGTGGGCCTTATATATATATATATATATATATATATATATATATATATATATATATATATATATATATATATATATATATATAAGGCCATATATATTGCACTTAAGTCTGAAGTGTGGGGAAACATGAATGGATTTCTCCTTAGTAAAATGCTGCAGATCAGTGAGGCAAATGTTGTTGAGTTAATTTCAGCAACATTGTCAGTAGACAATACTACATTAGTTTAAAGAAGCACAAAGACTAGTTTATTTGGCAGATATTTTTTGCATTAAGATATGAGGTTTCTGTAATGCAGGAAATCTTTTTGCCAAGGTGCATTATAATCAGTGGTAACTATTATAGGTTCATAGGTAGGTACTAGGCTATCTACCTGAGGGCATTTATAAGCCTAGCCAGAGTGTCGGCTTTCACTGCCCCATTGATTACTTTAACTGATCCTCTGTCAAGCAGAGCCAATGAAGTGATCCCAGGGGTGTATTTTCTGTTACCCATTCACTCGTCAAGGTTTCTCTTGAAGAGTGTTAGTGAGGGGCTCTGTCTAATTCAGATTTAGTTTGGAATTTTGTTTCAAAGCATGGGGAGTCTCTGTGACAGGAATCTATCCCACCAGCATGTTCTATTTATTGTTGTGGCGAGGTTTAGCTCACTAGAGCATGTAGCTCGCATTGACTTGGATTTCTTTAGGTGGAGCATGCCCATCAATTCTGAGTTGGACATGGCTTTGTAAGTCAGGCAGAGATCACCTCTGAGTAAGCGATATGCCACTGAGTACAGCCAAAGTTTTTTCAGTTGGGCTGCATAGGACATATGTTTGAGGCCAGTAATCCTCTTGATGAGGTACTTTTGTGGTCTCTCCAGCTGTTGGAAGTGTCTTGTGAGGTACATCCCAAATGGGGCATTGTACTCTATGATGGGTCTGATGAGTGACGAGTAGAGGGGCACTATAACCGCTTTATTTCTAGATGCAAACCCTTTAGTAATTAGATGGGTCACATAGAAGGATTTCCTAACTACTTTGGCAATATGATTGTCAAAGGAGAGATTACTATCTACCTGGGTCCCCAAATCTCTTATTAGCTCTTCTGTATTAAGGGGGGCTGCCACCTATGTGGTAATTCGTGGGTGTTTTGTTTTTCCCAAACAGGATGACTATGCATTTTTTGGCATTTAGCTTGAGGCCATGACTTTGACACCAGGTGTCCATCTCAGTAAGGCCCTTTTGGAGGATGTCCGTGTCAGACAGAGAGTCAATTATGGCTCCCAGTTTGCAGTCATTGGCAAACTTGGTTAGCCATAGTCCTCCTGTGTTTTCCTGTACATCTAAGAAGTATATGCTGAACAGTAGGGGTCCCAGGACTGAGTCTTGCGGGACATCACTTGTGACTGGTTTAGAGTCGGACCTGGAGCCCGCTATTCTTACTGTGTGAGTTCTGTCTGTAAGCCAGTTGGCAACCCAGCTCATGACGTAGGGGTTTATGTTCAGGTTGGTGAGTTTTTCTGTAATACTTGAGTGGGGAATGGTGTTGAAAGCCTTGGCGAGGTCAAGGTAGACTGTGTGAATAACTTTTCCCTCGTCTATGGCCTTGGTAACTGTCTCGAAGAAGTCAACCAGGTTTAGTAGGCATGATCTGCCCTTAACAAAGTCGAACTGGGTCGGGTCAAGTGTTTGGAGGTTCCCAATGTCTTTGTTAATGAGTTCCATGATGATGCGCTCCATAGCCTTGCAGACCAGGCTAGTCAGGCTTATGGGGCGATAGTTACCAGGGTCAGTTGTGGCCCCTCCTTTGTGGAGTGGAATAACCATTGCTGTGCACCATTCTATGAGCACATAGCCTGTGGAGAGGCTGAGGTTGAACAGCATGTTTAGATGAGGGGTTAGTTTGTTCTGTAGTTTGTGCAAGACGCAGCCTGGGACACCATCTGACCCCATTGATGCTGTGTTTTTGGCTTTTGAAAGGGCTATTTTCACCTGTGCGTCTGTGATTTCTGGGACACTGCACTTTTCCTGTATTGTTGTGAGCCCTTTTGGGGGTGAGGGGGGGTGAAGTTTTCACTGAATCTCAATGGCAAGATGTTGGCAATATCAGCAGGTTCAGCATATTTTGTGCTATTTTGCACTAGTTCAGTGCATATCTGCAAGTTGCCACTTAGATTCTTAACATAGCTAAGGAAGGCTTTGTGGTTATCTTTTGCATCCTTGGCTATTTTTCTTTCGAAGTTAGCCTTGGATGATTTTATGAGGGACCTTAGTTTCTTACTGATACTGATCAGGGATGTCTTTCCTTCTTGGGATTTACTTTTTTTCTGAACTAGTTTCCTCCTTCTATTGTATAGCCTGTTTATGGCAGGGCCCACCAGACTGGTTTCCTTCTCTTAGAGGATTGAGTCTTGGTTTTGCTAGGGATGGCACAATCCATGCATCCTTGTAGGTGCTCATAGAGTGCATTTGTAAAGGTTTCTGCATCTTGGGCAGCGTTATCCTTTAGCGTGGGGGCTGTGAAACTTACCACCTCTGTCTTAAGTAAGGTGAAGTTTGCTTTAGAAAAGTTTTTTACTGTGGTTTCTTTCCTTAGTTGGGGATAGTGGTGAGGTGTGGACATCCAGAGTGATTAGTTTATGGTCTGATCTAACCAGTGACAGATTGACCTCCAGTGTGGAACACCTGTCGCCCATGTTTGTGATGACCAGGTCCAATATGTTTTCACCTCTGGTAGGGGAGTTTACCAGCTGATTCAGGGTGTTTGAGTTGATGAGTTCCAGGAAGCGCTAGGCCTGGGAGTTTGTACTCAAGTAGTTTTCCCAGTTAATGGTATGGTAATTGAAATTGCCCAATATCAGGGTGTTCAGTAGGACCTTCATGTTTTTCACTGTCTCCAGAAAGGTGGAGTAGTGGTCCTGGGTCATGGAGGGTGATCTGTAGCAGGCCACAATTTGCATTGCAGATTTGCTTGATGTTAGTTGCACATGGATGATCTCAGAGGTATCATGCTGTGCCACTAACCTGGAGGTGTAGGTATCCTTGATGAATATGGATACACCCCCTCCTTTTGTATTTTGGTCAGTGTTCTATGGCCGATATGTGTAGTATGAGTTGTAGCCTGGTAGTGCTGGGGTGTTCTCTGGAGCCTTGAACCAGGTTTCAGTTACTGCACAGATGTCAATGTTCTCCATACTGAGGAGTGCTTCAAGCGCATACATTTTGAGATTTAAACTCCTGATGTTGAGTAGCATAGCCCTCATTTTATTGTTAATTGTGCTGTTTACAGAGGTGGGTTTGTCTTTTGAGCCTTGCCTAAAAAAGGCACTATGGGGGCAGCAAGAGCCTTGGCCAGTATTCGAAAGCCTAGGGGTGACAGGTGCAAGCAATCTCTTGTGAAGCAACGGGGCTTGTCGAGCATGTCGTCCCAGGCTGACAGACACTGGATCCCCTTTGAATGACACCAATTGTTGAAATTGATCATTTTTTCTTTATACTGAAGTATGATTCTTGGTGAGGGCAGGATGCTACTCAGGGTCAGGGTCATACCAGCCTGGGCTCCATGAACAGAGAGCTCTTACATGTCTTTTTTCATGTAGTCCAGGGAGGTATGTCTCAGGTCATTCACACCAACATGAGCAATGACAGAGTCATATTTGTACTTGTTCTGGAGTGACCTGAGTGCTTGTGTTATGTGGCGGATTCTGGTTCCCGAAAGGCAGCTAAAAGTAACCTTCTGCTTGTCCAGCCTAGAGAGTGGGACATCAGTGTGTCTGACTATAGAGCCACCTATTACTAGTGTGTTAGGTGTGTTATTTTGCCTTAAGGGCTGTGATTGTGCAGCACACTGATTTTGTGTTTTATGTGTTGTCTGGTTTGTGATGGGAGGTGCAGGTTGTTTGGGTGTCTGCTTTGGAGGTCTCTGATGCTTTTGCAGATTTTTATTTAGAGCCTCTGAGTATGATTTTGTGTATTTATGTGTATTTTTTGCAACTGCTGGTTAAGTAGGTCTATGCGTGGCCGGAGGTGTTGTGCAAGTGTTAACCTTCTCCTCTTGACTGTCTGTTCCAGTAATGGGTGGAGACAGTTTAGTCTCCAGTTTGGCTGTATAATTGCATCTCTCGCATATGTTAGTGTTTTGTGGTAGGAGGAGAGGGTTGTCTGTGTACATGAGGCAGTTGTAACATTGCCTCAGGATACCCAGATTCACCAGCTGGACTGGAGAGTACACTTGAAATTGCCCTTTGGTCATGCCTAAATAGTAGGGTGAGCTGCTTAGTCGCTTGGTTGGTAAGGGGTAAATAAAGAGCCTTGCCCTGCTGGGCAATCAAGTGTCAGGGTATATTAGTGCTTGCTATTAGGTCTGAGCAAGTGCTGGGCTGTAGGATGCTTTTTGAGTGCTTAGGTTGAGAGTTAGACTAGTTTCAAGGGAAAAACAAAAGAGGAGATTTAGTGGAGCCGGGAATAAATTAACCCTAGCTAACCGGTGCTGCCTGGTGCACAAAACCAAGCAAACACGGTTTTTAGAGAAGGGAAATGAAAGAGGTAGAAATTAGCCCAAAATGGCCGATAAACTACTAACTTCTGGGCTGGAACCACTCCTCCAGGGACAGATAGGCTGCTCAAAGCTCCCCTCTCTCACAGGTGAACAGAGAAACTTCCTTCTATCCAAGTAAGGTATGGGCAACTCAGAAACTTGTAACAGCCCTGAATTCAGCACTAGCCTAAAAACTGGACTATACTAGCTTAGAAAGGCGGAAAGCAAGGAATTTTTTTTTTTTTTTTTTAAAGATAAGGCAAAAACATGGGTTACAAGTCATGCAGCCACCTGTATGGAGCTAGTGTTTGGCTCCTTCCCCACATATAGCATACTTTGTCTAGTGTTTAAACAGTCTATTTTTTCTACCTATGCTGATCTTTTCGAAGAGAAACTAGGCAAGCTTCCAGTTGTTTACTCCATGAAGTTAGACCCAGATGTCAGTCCAGCTGACAGGCCAGGCAGAAAAGTTCCAATAGCTGTGCAGACTGAACTAGATAAAATGGTGCGACAAGGTGTGGTTTGTCCAGTTAATGAACCGACTGAGTGGGTATCTTCCATGGTGGTAGCTCATAAGAAAAGCTCAGACGACATCAGAATTTGTATTGATCCATGAGATTTGAACAAGGCACTAAAAAGACCTCATCATCCAATGTGTACAGTTATTTATTTATTTATTTATTTATTTATTTACATTTGTTTACCAGCAAAGTCCAACTGGGCCAGAAGACCATTTTCACCGGAGGCCCGGGGAGAAAAGCTCCACAGAAATATAAGCAAAATACAATAATTAGTACAACAGTATACATATAGTAAGATGCAGAATACACATCATCCAGTTAGTCTATACAAAGAAGTATTCAATACAGTTTTCTAGTACGTATAGGTTCAAAAGGAAAAACAGACAAGCATTTCAGTGAGGATCACTGTTAGAAAAATAAAATTAGTACTGTGTACATATTAAATAATAGTTATGAACAAATGAGATTTCCTTTATATATATATATATATATATATATATATATATATATATACACACACACACACACACACACACACACACACACACACACACACACACACACACACACACACACACACATTTTTTGAGTAGTAATGACACGGAGAGGGAGAAAAAGTGATAAGGCATGAACAGTGTGTTGAGAGAGTTATAGATATCATCTCAGTCAGGTTTGTGCAGGAGCAGAGCCAGTATTTGGATAGATGTTCAAACACTAGTTGTTTGAAATCAGTAGACTCAGTTGTGTTTTGGAGGGCATGGGGTAGAGAGTTCCATAATTTGGCTATTTGATTTAAGAATAGGGCTTTACTGTGCGTGTTGTTAGCTTTGTTTACTGTGAGAAGGTTTCTGTCTGCAGATCTTAAACTTCATGGGCCTGAGTAGGGAATAGCAAGTTCCTTGAGAGATGGGCAATTGTCAGAATGGAAGATGATATTGTGTGTGAATTTTAGTTGCTAGAGATGGAGAAGGTTAGGTAGCTTGAGACAATTTAATTTATGTAGAGCAATACAATGGTGGGTTTGGTGGGGAAGGTTGGCTGCAAAGCGGGCTATTTTGTTGTAAAAAGTTTCCAATTTGGTTGTCTCATCTTTTTAAGCTGGTAAAGAGGGGGAAAGCATGCAGACAGAAGGAAGGTTCTGGATATGGTTAGTCTGGTATTGTCAGTGAGGAATGGCTTGTTTCTGTACAGTGAACCAAATCTGACCTAAACTTCCTTAATTATGATGGCTATGTGTTGGTCAAATCTGAGTTTGTTGTCAATTGTCATGCCAAGGGGGTTTGTATGCGCAACTGGTTGGATGACTGTGTTGTTTGCTGAGAAAATGGTGAAAGGAGGGGTGGTCAGTGATTGCTTGTTACTCGTAAATAACATTAACTGTGTCTTTTTGGGGTTGAGGATTAATTGTGATTTACATAGATATGTTTCTGTATCATTAAAAGCATGTTGGGCTACTATTTGGAGGTCTGGTAAGGTATCTGCTGAGCAGATTAAAGTTGAATCATCCACATACTGAACTACTTTAGCATGTGTTGTGAATGAGGCTAGATCATTAGAGAAGATGGTGAAAAGAAGAGGCCCTATATGTATGGATCCTTGGGAGACTGACTGAGACAGGCAGAAGTGGTGAGAGTTCAGATTTCCATCATACTGCATGTTACCTGCAGAAAGATAGCTTAGAAAACAGGAGAGGGAAGTCTTTGGTAGGTGTAGTGAGGCAAGAGTATTAAGGAGTTTCTGATGGGAGACAGTGTCAAATGCTTTTGACATATCTAGGAAGATTGATTGCTGGTTTGAATTTCTGAGTTGGTTGATGGTATTAGAGAAATTAATTAGGGCTGTGGTGGTGCTGTGTTTCAGTCTGAAACTGTGTTGGGAGGGAGATATAAGGTTGAAGAATTCGCAGCCTTGATGCCAAATGCCACTGTTTTTTCTGTCTTAGATGCAAAGAATTTATTTTGGCAAGTTTTGCTTGACAAGAAATCCTCATTGCTCACTACTTTCTGTACTCCAATTGAAAGGTACAGATTTTTGAGAATGCTGTTTGGGATAAATTCTGCAAGTGAAGTCTGTTACCGTGCAACAGAACAAATTTTTTCATGGTATCCTTATGCTATTATAGTACATTGTAAAAGGAAAAAACTTCAAAGACCAATGCACGTTAGGTTCATGTAAGGCACCCTTTATTACTTGCAGCAAGGAGACAAAGCATGTAGGTACAAGGTTTGTCTAGTTCTTCTGGTGATCAGTATGTTATTCTTATACAGTTCTTTCCATGTTACACAGAAAATGTTACTATTCTATTGCTGATGTAGCTGGACACAGCTTTCTGTATGTTTCACAGAAAATGTTGCTAGACTTATTGCTGACTAGGTTAGATTATTTGTTAGCTCTGCAAAAAACATTTTGAGAAAAACAACCTGGCCTTGGGCTTATTTTAGCTCATTATATCTTTTCAATTCTTCATTTGTACAGTTCTAATACATGTTACATTTTGTCTAGATTCAAGGTACATTTCTAGCTTTGGTACAAGTAATGCTGACTATGGTTTATACTTTCAAGCATCTATTGTTCTCTTTATCAGAGCTTCTAGCAGCTGCATATTTTTCATGGCATAAGCAGAAATGAAATGTCTCTTTGTTAGGTCTCATGACATTAGCAGAAATTAAATGCTTCTTATTATTTTCATGACATTAGCAGAAATGAAATGTCTCTTGTTAAGTTTCTAATAGCATTGCAGATTCATGCAGTGTGAACAGAATAAATGTATTAACCCTTTTAAACTTCAAATGCACTAAGCATGCATATTACTATTATATATTTTTCTAACATTTCCCTCCTTTTAATACTTTTATTCTACTTTCAAGATAAGCATAAACAGTTTTTTTTCTTCCCCATACCTCTTCCCGCTCAGGATTTGCAGTTAAGAGAGTCATTCAGTTTAAGCTCATGAAAGCATTTTCAGTTTTTTAGCAATTCAAGTTCAACATCTTGGTACAAGGTTTCTGAAACTGAAATGTCTACAAAATTTTTAATCAGTCTTTTCATGCAGGGGATGCAGCAGCACACACATACCACCAGTAGGATCATTCCTACACAGATGGCAATCAGAATGTTCATCAGGATGCTGCCCCAACCCCCAAACAATTTCTGGAAAAAGTCCGTCAATGGATTTGGTCCTGGTTTGGTCATAGCTGACACCTGCTGAATCACCTCAAGATGGTTGTCTATCTCGTGTTTGTGGTCAGGAATATATGAACAGCACTCCTCCTGGATTAAAGCGCACGTACCTCCTCTTGCCGCTAGGGTGAAGTCAAGAGCCATGCGATTTTGAAGAACTACTGTTCTCATGGGATTCAGTTCATCAGTCACCAATTCTAGGGTGGAAAAGGTTGCATTACTCATTACTTTGAGAAGTTTAGACAATTTTTTCAGTTCCCAGATTGATTTCCTTGCTCCATATGCTGGCATTACACCTGCCCACGATATAACAGTATCACTTAAGTCCATGTGTGTCAGTCCATCGCCCACACCATGATGGTATTTCCAGTGCACATCGATTTGCCCAACTGGGTTGACAGGCTTCTTGATTTCTCGAACATTTTGAATTTTCCCTTGAAGTAAAACTGCTGTGTGTTGTATGACCAGAACCAGGTAGCCCAAAAAAACAACTGTCGGACCAATTCTCAGGTAGCCATTTATATGCTTTTCTACCACATATAAAGCAATAATCTTCTACTTTAGTAGTAACTTTACTATGCCCTGGCTCTGTATGAAACATGTTTTTATCAATTATAGACAGTTACTTATAGAGATCAGCATTATGTTTTACTTCTTCAGTTGTCCTATGCATCAGTTCAAAAATTGTATCATAGCTCGTGTTGCAATAGGATCTGGTGTTATCAGGTTTAGTTTAGGATCTATAGGGAACAGTCACATTGCAATTGCTCCAACCCACCTGAACCGTATCATTCTTGTAAAAACACACAGTTCCCTTTTGTCGAACAGACAAGTGCAATGCTACTTTATCTTGTGATGTGACATCTAATGTATCATGAATTAGGTTTTCTCAGGTCTTGTTGGCTCCTAGGGGAACTGAAGTTAACAGTAACCCCCCATATGCTGTTGGCAAAGCTGTGCAAATCCAGCAATTCGAAACATTGAAAGTTTCAGCATACACATATTTGATTGCCTGGTAAGTGTTAAAGTTCGGGTGCCACTCTGCACGCTTGTTTAGTCCAGTTTGTGTGGCTGAGAAAAGGAATGGCCACAACAAAAAGATTATCATCACTAGTATAGTCAACAGGATGGTTATGCAATACTTCTGTGGAAACAGTTGTTCTGCATTTCTGCTTTCTCTGACTCTTCCAAGTAGGTGTATTTGGATCTTACTGGATTCCATCATCTTTACTTTGGATACATGCTCTCACTCTCTGCCCTAATAGGACCTTCAGCACCGATGGTTTCTTCACTGGGGTTGAGACGGATCAATCCTATTGATATGACCCCCCTTTGTAACCAGACTTTGTGCTGAGGGCCCCAATGGAGAGGTAAGATTTTTGTCCAACTCAAAGTTCTTAACCAGTTTGCAGTGCATCAGGTGTATCCATGAAGCTCGTTCTGCTATCTTGACTGCAGTGGGTGTCAAAAGAAGCACCTGGTAGGGACCCTCCCACCTTGGCGAAGCCCAGTTCTTCCACTTAATTATTTTGATCCACACCCAACCTCCTGGTATCACTGCCACTTCCGATGTTTCGGTTTGTCTTCTATCTGTAACAGAATTTAACTGCAACAGATGTTTAGAACTCAACAACTTTTTCATATATTCAGCTAGTGTAAAATCAGCTTCCTGGTCTGATGACATGAGAAGTTTCCACTGGGGTGTATAATAAGCCCTTCCAAACAGTTTTTCAAAAGGAGTCAATCCTTTTGCTGTAGGGACAGTTCTCATGCTCAACAGTGCCAGGGGTAAACAGTACAACCAAGTTTTTCCTGTATCAGCTATTAATTTTATCAATTTGTTTTTTAGTATACCATTATGCCTTTCAACTAGCCCTTCAGATTGCGGATGGTATGCACAATGATTTTTTAAAGAAATACCAAAATGCTTACTCAACTGCTGTATGGTTTGATTTACAAAGTGTGTACCATTGTCACTGTAGATTCTTTCCAGAATACCGAACCTAGGAATGATTTCTTTGACAAGTACTTTTGCTAACGTGGCTGCATCTGGATTTTTAGTTGGAAAGCCTTCCACCCATCTAGAAAACATATCTACAATGACAAGCCAATACTTCTTATTTTCCCATTTGTTCAATTCTATGAAATCCATACAAATAGTGTGAAACGGATATGGTGGTGTGGGGTAACTCCCTTGCTTGGGCTTTATCGCCCCTTGTGCATGATGTTTGTTACAAATTTGACACATCAAACAAAATTTTTTAGAGTAGTTTGTAAATCCGTACACTGTGAACACCTGGTTCACTAGCTGTACTATTCCCCCCTGTTGCGACATGGCACTGCCCAAGGCTCAACAATGCTGCATAGCAAAACAAATTAGAGGGTAGTATCAGTTTTCCCTCTCTAGAGATGTACAGCCCCTTTTTGA
Organism: Protopterus annectens; assembly: GCF_019279795.1. Classification (NCBI taxonomy): domain Eukaryota; kingdom Metazoa; phylum Chordata; order Ceratodontiformes; family Protopteridae; genus Protopterus; species Protopterus annectens. The sequence continues at coordinate 1,176,824,022 of NC_056747.1, read as the reverse complement.
GGATTGCTCCTCGTTTTATCCATCACTGTTTTTCAGCTTGCGTAGTGAGTTTCTGCATTGTTTTCAACATATCTAAATCTAAAGTTTCAGAGGGTTGTAATTCCTCATCTAAAAGAAATACTTCTGTGGCTGCTTGTTTTGCAGCTATATCAGCTTTCGCATTACCTTTTGAAATTCTATCTTGTTGCTTGGTGTGAGCTGTGCATTTACATATGTCTACTTTCTGAGGTAACTGAATAGATTCTAAAAGATCTAAAATAAACTACGCATGATTTATAAGTTTGCCAATAGATGTTATCATTCCCCGTTTTTTCCACTTTTGCGCAAAAACCTGTACAGTAGAAAAAGCGTACTGGCTATCAGTAAAAATGTTTACACATTTACCCTTTGGTAAGGTACATGCCTGTGTCAGGGCAATCAATTCTGCTGCCTGTGCAGATAAATTGTGTGGTAAAGGTTTTGCTTCTATAATCCCAGTATCAGAGACTACTGCATATCCTACTAGGTTCTGTCCTGCAGGACCCCTTTTGCACGAACCATCCATGTATTATGTCACCTCAGCATCATCCAAGGGGACATCTGTGCTATCTTTTCTAGGTAGTGTCTTTTGCTCAATTACCTGCAGGCAGCGGTGTGGTGTGCCATCTGCAGGGGTTGGGAGCAGAGTAGAAGGGTTCAAAGTCGTGCATCACTCAATTGTCATGTGAGGTTGGCTCAACAATATAGTCATACAGAAAAGATGCCTAGCAGGGGAAAGATATGCCACCTTTTCTTGTAATAAAATAATCGTGACTGCATGAGGTACTCTCAAAATGAGAGGGTGGAATAAGACTACTGAGGCTGAAGCCTGTACTGCCATCGCAGCTGCAACTACTGCTTGTACACAGTGGGATAAGGACCGTGCCACTGGGTCTAGTTGTGATGAGTAGTAAGCAATGGGGCGTTGCTTATCCCCATGCTGTTGTGTTAACACTGATGTCATGTAACCCTGCTTACAGTCCACAGTTTGGAAAAAACGTTTATGGTAGTTTGGTAATCCCAGAACTAATGAGGACGCTATTAACTGCTTTAGTTTACAGAAGGCAGATTCTGCCTCTGGTGTCCATTGCAACAAATCCTGTGCTGCCATAGGCTTTTTATATATAAGGTCAGTCAGAGGTGCAGATTCCAAGGCATAGTTTGGAATCCAGCTCTGGCAAAAATTAGTTGTACCCAGGAAAGACATAATTTCCTTCTTGGTAGTGGGTTTTGGTGCTTGCAAAATTACTGTTTTTCTGTTCTCATCTAATGTTCTACCTTCCTTGGATATTACATATCCTAGGTATTTTACTTGTTTTTTCCAAAGCTGCAGTTTATTTTTACTTACCTTATGTCCCTCAGTGGCTAAAAATCATAGAAGTGCTATGGTGTCTTCTTTACAATCCTGCTGGGTGGGGGCCGCCAGCAAGATGTCATCAACATAAAGTAAAATCTGACTGCCTTTTGTTGGGGTGAACCCTGCCAAGTTGCTTGCCATTTCTTGTGAGAATATCATTGGCCTTTCACAATATCCCTGTGGTAGTCACGTATATGTATACCTTTTCCCGTGAAATGTAAATGCAAACCAATACTGGCTGTCAGGGTGTATTGGTATCGAAAAGAATGCATTGCTGATGTCTACCACAGAAAAATACTTCTGTTGAGGTTTCAAATCATTCAACAGGGTGTGTGGGTCTGGCACTGTGGGTGCCTTTGATATTACAGCATCATTTACAGCTTGTAAGTCCTGTACCATACGCCATTCTCCGTTGCCCTTTTTAACTGGAAATAAGGGTGTGTTACATGGTGAATCGGGAGAGTCTACTAGTATCCCTCCTTTAAGTAAGGCTGCTATAATAGGCTTTATCCCTGCCTCTGCATCTTTTCTTAAGGGATACTGTCTTTTTTGTGGTCTAAATGCTGACTTTGGCATGATAGTAACTGGTCCCACTGTATGAATGAGTCCTACATCTGATTTCTTGGGCTGAGTTATCCAATTCAATTTTTGTGCTTGTATTCCTTGTTCTGACAGTTCTAGATCTGTTTGTTTCTCCCATCTCGTGACTTTTTCTCCTAGGTCTGCCCATTTTCTGTTTCTGCTTTTGGTTAAGCGAACATGTGGTAATCGATTAGATTTATAAAGTGCAAAGAATTCCTGTGGCAATGAACAGCTTGCTACACTGTTCCCTTCTGTGTCCCAGTACAGTTTACGCAATATCAATCTGTTTGCATGATTCTTAAATAATTCTTGCTCATATTCCTTATCAGGTCCTGGTGTGTTGCAATAATACAGGGTACAGTGCAACAGGTGTTGCTTATCAATGTCAAGGGAGGGGAACTTGCTGATGGTTAGGTTCAGTAATTCTTTGGTCACAGTCCCTGGACCAGTCGAAACCAAGTCCTGGCTGTACCAATAAAACATTTCACCCTCTGATTGCACTACAAAGGTGTCACTTTGTCGCTGTGCTTTCATACCCTGCATGGTTGGGACTACTGCTAACAAAATAGCTGCATGAGGTCTCTGCCCAAGAGGTTTACTGGGCATTTTGCAGAAACTACAATTTTGCTTCTTTGTATCAATCCTGAAACTGGATCAGTTATTGCAATGTTACGGGAGAGAGGTTCCCGATACAGCCATCCATTAGCTGCTTTGACCAGTATATAATCAGGTGACTCTGTGTTTTCTGGTAGTTTGGAGGGGTGTATCACGGTTCGCGATGCCCCTGAGTCACACAAAAATTTGCCCTCCCTCCCTTCTACCAAGAGTGTAACTTCTGGTTTCATGTCTGCTAAATAGAGCTCCAAGCTCAATAAAGCTAGGTCTAATATCTCATTTTCTTCATTGTCACTAATGTCCTGCACTTCCTCTACTCCCTCTATCACATTCTCATTTGTCCTTTATTCACTAGCCCCTTCTAGTGATTCCTGACTACGATATAGTCAGTCCTCGCCCTCCTTGTCTTCCATTGTTGCCTTCTTGTTTTTCTTGCAATCCCTTGCCAAATGTCCTTTTTTACCACATTTAAAACATTCTCCCATTTTTTTCCGCCCTTCAAAGTCCTCTGATCGTTGATCAGATTGTTTGTTTCCCTGTGCATTTTTCTTGCCCTTTTTCCCGGACTGTACTACATAAACTTCTGCTCCATCTTCTACAGAAAATACTTGACCTTTCTTTTTCTTTTTGCTATTAAAATGCCTTTCGGCATGCCTAGCATATTCAAGTAATGATTGTAACCTGCTTGTACGATGGTCTACCATGTGTTTTGTAATAAAACTACTTATAGGCATGCTACTGCCTTTTAAAATTGCATTCTTTAACTGCTGTTCATATGGGGAATCTTGTGTTTGATCTTCAGGAACCTGCATTCCACAGTAGTTATTAAAACATTCTAACAATCTGGCATAATACTGGTCAATAGTTTCACCTTCTTGTTGGATGCATTGATTAATGCAAGTCCAGTCTGCCCTAGGTTTCCATTTTTCAGAGATGCGGTCTGTAAGACCTTTCACTCTGGTGTCTAATTCTGCGCTGCTATGTGGGAGGGGCCTTTGTGCAGTGTCACGGGGATCCCAGTTCCTACTAATCATGTACCAATCTGGCCCTATAATTTGTCTAACTACTTTTTCTATTTCTTCTCTGTTTAGGTTATAACTCAACCTCATTCCTTGTAAATCTTCTGAGAATTTTATAAAAGTAACTTTTGGATGGGGAATTCCCTCAGTGGCTTTCCGGATATCTTCTGGAGTCCAAGGTCTATACATTAAGATAGTTGGGTCCTGATTGTCTTGACCTGCCTGAGGATTGGGTACTTCTATAAGCGGGCATATTTCTTCTTCTTCACTTATAGATTGTGAATTCTTTACTATTTTCCATAACTCGATACCTTCTTTTGGATAACCTGTCTTTGTTCGGGACCTGGTCCTGATGGGATCTCTAATTTTAGTCAGTTTCAATTTCGCAATATCTCTATCCGTAGGATATAGTGGGGGTGATCTAACTTGTTCACTTGCTTCATATTCTGGTAAGGGAGGCAGAGGTGCTGATGCTATTATTAAGTTATTGTCCTCCCTATCTAAAAACATTGCTTTAGAATCTTTGCTTTTCTGTTCCCTACGGTTTATTTCCTCCGGCCACCTGTGTGCCTGAGGAATTCCTAATCGACATTGCTTTTTAACTCGACCCTTGGAATCGTTTTTGAGCTGTTTGATAAGTTTGATAAGTGAGGATCTCTCTAATTTTCTGTCAAATTCGTATTTATTAACCCATTTTGAATAATATCTAACATTGTCGGCGCACTGCGACTGCATGTATTTTGAGTCTTCTGTTAACGGCGGATTTTGGGGTCTTTTTGTGCATTTATTACACATTTTGTTTTACCCTTTGATCGTTATGTAACTTCTCTTAATTTTTAACGTCGTACCACGGATTTTGTTATAGTCTCTTCAGAATGACTGCCTACTTATTCTGTTTCTCCTGATCTATGACAAGACAGTAATCTTTTTTGTCCCTGACTTGCAAGAAAAATACAGTCTGACAAAAACAATACACATCTAGTCCCTGATCTAAAACAGAAAACAGAAAAAAGTAGATTTGCCTTACCTGAGCCTACGTGATTGATCACCGATTCGTGGAGACCCATCCTTCAGTCACAGATCATAAAGTCGCTGGCCTCTTTTGAACAAAAATTCAGTCGGAAGACTTTCCATGTAAGAAGAACCGATTTGGTTTCTTCCCCGTACGGTTTCAACCACCTGGCCGTCTGATCCGAGGTGAAGAGAGGGCTCCGGCTTGAAGGACCAATCTGTAAAAGGAAAAACTTCAAAGACCAATGCACGTTAGGTTCAAGTAAGGCACCCTTTATTACTTGCAGCAAGGAGACAAAGCATGTAGGTACAAGGTTTGTCTAGTTCTTCTGGTGATCAGTATGTTATTCTTATACAGTTCTCTCCATGTTACACACAAAATGTTACTATTCTATTGCTGACGTAGTTGGGCACAGCTTTCTGTATGTTTCACAGAAAATGTTGCTAGACTTATTGCTGACTAGGTTAGATTATTTGTTAGCTCTGCAAAAAAAACATTTTGAGAAAAACAACCTGGCCTTGGGCTTATTTTAGCCCATTATGTCTTTTCAATTCTTCATTTGTACAGTTCTAATACATTACATTTTGTCTAGATTCAAGGTACATTTCTAGCTTTGGTACAAGTAAGGCTGACTATGGTTTATACTTTACAGCATCTATTGTTCTCTTTATCAGAGCTTCTAGCAGCTGCATATTTTTCATGGCATAAGCAGAAATGAAATGTCTCTTTGTTAGGTCTCATGACATTAGCAGAAATGAAATGCTTCTTATTATATTCATGACATCAGCAGAAATGAAATGTCTCTTGTTAAGTTTCTAATAGCTGTGCAGATTCATGCAGTGTGAACAGAATAAATGTATTAACCCTTTTAAACTTCAAATGCACTAAGCATGCATATTATTGTTATATATTTTTCTAATATACATGACATAATGGTAGGAGGTAATGGTGAAGCACAGCATGACAGTAACCTCATAAAAGTTCTGGAAAAAGACCATCAAGTAAATCTTAAGCTGAATCTGCAGAAATGCAAATTCAGGCTACAAGAAGTCACGTATGTTGCTCATTTATTCACCAGTTCAGGCTTACAAGCAGATGCTTTTAAGCAAACAGCCATTCTTGAGATGCCAGCTCCAGACCATGTTCAAGACCAACAATGTTTTCTTGGCATGGTTAACTACCTAGGCAAGTTCATTCCAGACTTGAGTCAAATATCAGCACCCCTCAGAGAGCTAACATGTAAAGATGTATCCTGGTCTTGGTTAGAACAGCACCAGAGAACATTTGATGTCCCAAATCCATCTACTCTCAGATACTATGATATACACAAGCCAGTTACTCTTTCATGTGATGCTTTGAAATTTAGTCTAGGTGCTGTTATTCTACAAGAGGGTCAACCTGTTGCTTATGCATCCAGAACTCTCACCCAAGCTGAAATGCTGTATGCTCGGGTAGAGAAAGAGTTTTTTTCAACTGTGTTTGTATATTCCAAGTTCCATGATTATATGTAGGATAGACCTATCCAGACTGAAACAGATCATCAACCTCTAGTCACTATTTTGAGAAAGCCTATGCATTCAGCTCCAGCCCAACTGCAACATATGATCCTGAGATTGCAAAAGTACAATTTCAATCTTGTCTACAAGAAATGCAAACTTCTTTATCTTGCTGATACGTTGTCGAGATCGCCCAGAAGTACCACTGAACAGCATGACAATGAGCAATTTGATTTTGAAGTCATGGAGGTGAGAAATCTTTCTTCCACACGTCTTGATGAGCTGAGAGATCACACAGCTGCGGATCCAGTCTTACAGAAGTTCAATTACTTACAGAAGCTCAATTACTTTGTCAAAGCAGGATGGCCACCAAAGCAATCTAGTTTACCTCCAGAAGTGCAACCTTATTTTCCATACAGAGATGAGATTTTGTCAGATAATGGTATTGTCATGAAAGGTCCAAACGTTATTGTTCCAAAGGCTTTGCAACCAGACTACATTACTATCTTACCTCAAGGTCACCCAGGAGCAGACTCTACCAAAAGAAGGGAGAGAGGACTAGTCTTTTGGCCTTCTATGTCACAAGATATTGAGAGAGTACTTTCATCTTGTTCAGTATGTAATAGTACAAAGCCACATCAACAGAAAGAACCTCTTCAGCTAAACCAGATTACAGAACTACTTTGGTCGACAGTAGCTACAGACATTTTTTGAGTGGAATGGTCAACATTACTTGGTGTTAGTCGACTCTTACTCCAACTGGTCCAAGATTTACCTACTTCTCAATCTAGCATCCAGTACTGCCGTTACTAAGATTAAGTGTCATTTTGCAACTCATGGATCTCCACACAAAGTTATTTCTGACAATGGCACACAGTTCACAAGCCAACAAAAGATTTGCCAAAGAGCGGGGCTTTACTCATGTCACGAGTAGCCCAGAGTATCCTCAGTCAAATGGTTTGGCAGAATGTGTAGTACTAGAGAAGTCAAAAGTCAAAACAAGACAATAGTGATGTTTTCCTGTTAAATAAAAACAAATGATAACAACACAGGAGGCTCAGATGCAAAAGTTTACTAGTGTACACCAGGAGGCAAAAAAACATACAAGTACAGAGTTTTGTCTGACATGATGCAGGAAATACACAATTTTATATAGGTTTAACACTCAAGCTATGCCCACCTTACTGACGTGGTTAGTCACAGGGCACCTACATCACTATGGTCTACAATATTCTATTCATAAGAAAAAGCTGATGTTATACATTTTAAAAGTTTTCCCATGGGAATAATACAGCCTTGCAAAGCACCTGGTTAGTTATAATGTCTTTCTGTAAATGTTACTCCTTCAAGGTTTCAGGCCTGTTCGAATACAATAGTTGGTTCAGTCTTGTAATATACTTCTTTGTTCTTCTTGCAACTTTACTTTAGCAGCTGTGTCTTATCTTTGATAATATTCACAAGGCCAATTATCCCAGAGGAAGGAAGAAGATTTTCAATGCTTTATACATTCAATTTCCTGACCCAGCAGATAATCATTAGTGAAAAACATAAGCTTGCTGAGCTGGCTACTGCCAGGGTCAGAGTTCAAATACACTCCAGCTCCAAAGCTTCAAGCAATTACATGTAAAATCATTCTTATTGCCATATTGTAAATAGAATAAAATGCATTATATACTATTTGCTTTTAAACTAGCACTTTATACATGTTCAAATACATATTTTTCTAACATTTTCCTCCCTTTTAATACTTTTTATTCTATTCAGAAATATAAACAATGTTTTATCATCCCCTAGCCTTCTCCCTTAAAGACTTTCAACTAGGCAAGTCATTTAGTTTATATTTCGGAAAGAGTTTCGTCTGGAATTAATAGTTCCAATTCAATGTCTTGGTACAAAGTTTCAGTTACAGATATATCAATAAAATCTTTGACTAATCTTTTCATGCAGGGAATCCCACAACAGACACATGCTCCCAATAGGAGCAGACCAACACAAATAGCAATCAAAATATTCATTAGGATAGAACCCCACCCACCAAACAGACTCTGGAAAAAGTTCATCAGTGGGTTTGGGCCTGGTTCAGTCATGGCCGATACCTGCTGTATTACGTCTAGGTGGTCATTAATCTCATGTCGATTGTCTGGTATGAACGCACAGCATTCTTCTTTGATAAGCGCCAGACGCATTCACCTCTCGCCGCTAGGGTGAAGTCAAGAGCCATTCGATTTTGTAGCACAACAGTTCTCATTGCATACAGTTCATCAGTCACTAGTTTGAGAGCAGAAAAAGTTGTGTTACTCATTACTTCAAGAAGTTTTGACAGCTTTCTCAACTCCCAGATCGATTTGACTGCTCCATATGCTGGAAGTATTCCAGCCCAGGATATAACACTGTCACTCAAGTCCATATGAGTCAATTTTTCTTTATTTTTTACGGAATGATGGTCCTTCCAACCAGCTTCGATTTTTCCCACTGGATTTACAGGTTTTCCGATTGGATCTTCAGGTTTTCGGGCTACATCTCTTACATTTCGTATCTTACCTAGAGGTAATTCTGCAGTATGCCTTATAGCCGGAACCAGATAACCCAAAAAACAACTGCCGGACGAATTCTCAGGTAGCCATTTGTATGCCTTTTTCCCACAAACAAAATAACAGTTTTCTACTTTAGTACTGATGCAGGTTAATTCTGAATGAAACATTTTCTTATCTATAACAGATAATTGTTTATGTAAAACAGGATTTCTATGCACATCTTTTAATGTTGTTTTCATTGAGCTCAAATATGAATCATAATTTGTATTACAAACAGTACCTTTATCTTTAGCTTTAATATAGCATTTATAAGATATAGTTATGTTACAGTTACTCCAACCCACTTGGAGTGTATCATTCTTGTAGAAACATACAATTCCCTTCTGTGTAATAGGCAAATACAATGCAATTTTGTCCTGTGATCTTACAGAACCTGTATCAAAAAGTAAATTTTCCCAAGTCTCATTTATCCCCAAGGGGACAGCGGACATCAACAGTCCTCCATATGCTGTTGGTATAGCAGTACAAACCCAGCAATTTGAAATTTTCATAGTCTCTACATATACACGCTTCATAGCTAGGTATGTGTTAAAGTTTGGATGCCAGTCTATAGACAGTTCATCACGTCTCTCCACTTTCACTTGTGTGGTTATATGTAGGAAAAACCACAACAGAAGGAAAGTCATCACAATCATAGTCAATAAATGCATAGTTAGCAAGATGATTAAACAACGTCTTTGGGGTTGATCTGTATTTTTACTCGTTTTGCTCTTGGCCATCCTGCCTTTGTTGTGTGTCAGTCACAAAATGTTTATCAAGCTGAAAATTCTTTACCAGTTTACAGTGCGTCAGATGGACCCAGGACGACCTCTCAGCAACTTTGACTGCAGTAGGCGTCACCAACAGCACCTGGTACGGTCCTTCCCACTTTGGACTCGCCCAATTCTTCCTCTTTGTGACCTTCAATCACACCCAGGACCCCGGATTCAGCACTGCTTCCAACGGTCTGGTCTGTCTTTTATCTGAAAAAGAGTTCAACTGCAGAACAGTTTTATTTGTTAACAGTTTCCTTATATAGCTAGCTAATGAGCTGTCAGCCTGTAGCTCTGCAGGCATGAGAGCTTTCCACTGTGGCACATAATATGCCCTTCCAAATATCACTTCAAAGGGGGTCAAACCCTTTACATTTGGAACTGTTCTCATGCTCAGCAGTGCCAAAGGCAAACAGCAAATCCAATTCTTCTGTGTTTCATTTACTAACTTCCTTAACTTGCTTTTAAAATTCCATTGTACCTTTCCATTAGTCCTGCAGACTGTTGGTGGTAAGCACAATGATTCTTCAAGGAGATCCCAAAGAATCTCCCAAGTTGGTGAATCGTCTGATTAACAAAATGTGTCCCATTGTCACTATAGATTCTTTCCGGTATGCCAAATCTAGGAATTATTTCTTTTATTAGGGCCTTTGCCACTGTTGCTGCATCCGGATTTTTAGTTGGAAAAGCTTCTACCCATTTGGAAAACATGTCTATAATTACTAAACAGTATTTTTTCCCTTCACATTTGTTCAGTTCTATGAATTCCATACAGATAGTATGAAACGGATATGGTGGTATAGGAAAACTCCCTTGCTTGGGTTTGAATGCCCCTTGTGCATGATGTTTGTTACATAGGTTCATAGGTTCATAGGTTCATACTAGGCTATCTGCCCTAGGGCATTTATAAGCCTAGCCAGAGTTGTGTGGCTTTCACCACCCCTTAGGTTGAAGAATACTATACCCATTAGTTTGCCGTGCCTCTGTCCAGCAGTGATACAGAGATGATCCCCAGGGTAAACCTACGATCTCCCATCCACTGGTCAAGATTCCTCTTAAACAGAGCCAGCGAGGTGCTCTGTCTCACATGGACCGGGATTCTGTTCCACAGCATAGGGAGTCTCTGGGTGATGAATCTGTCCCTCCAGCACGTCCTATTTATATCCGTGTTGAGGTTTAAGTCCCGTGCTCTTGTGGCTCTGGTGGATTTGGATTTTTTGAGGTGGAGCATGTCCATTAATTCTGGGTTGGACATGGCCTTGTATGTCAGGCACAGGTCACCTCTGAGCAGACGGTATGCGACTGAATAGAGCTGGAGTTTCTTCAGTCGGGCAGCATATGGCATATTTTTGAGCCCCTTTATCCTTTTGGTGAGGAACTTTTGGGGTCTTTCCAATTGCTGCAGGTGTCGGGTAAGATACATTCCGAATGGGGCATTGTACTCAATCATTGGTCTGATAAGTGAAGAGTACAGGGGGACAATGACCTCCTTGATCTGGATGTGAATCCTTCATAATCAGGTGGGCAATGTAGAAGGTCCTCCTAACCACTTTGGCAATGTGAGTGTCAAAAGAAAGGTTACTGTCAACTTGGGTCCCCAGGTCCCTGATAACCTCTTCTGTGCTTAATGGATTGCCACCTATGTGATAACTTGGGGTTACCTTGTTTTTACCAAAGGGTATGACTATACATTTTTGGCTTAGCTTAAGGCCATGGCTCTGGCACCAGTTATCCGTTTCTATGAGACCTCTCTGAAGGATATCTGTGTCTGATGGATTTTCAACTATGGCGCCCAGTTTGCAGTCATCTGCAAACTTTGTCAGCCACAATCCTCCTATGTTTGCCTGCACTTCTGAAAAGTAGATGCCGAACAAGAGGGGACCCAGGACTGAGCCCTGTGGGGCACCGTTTGTGACCGCTGGAGTCTGACATGGCACCAGCAACTCTAACCCTGTGGGTTCTGTCCTTGAGCCAGTTTGCAACCCATCTTGTGACATATGGGTTTACATTTAAGCTGGTGAGCTTTTCTATGATACCCGAGTGGAGTATTGTGTCGAAAGCTTTTGCAAGGTCAAGGTAGGCTGTGTGAACTGCCTTACCCTCATCAATGGCCTTGGTGACTGTTTCAAAAAAGTCGACCAAGTTTAAGAGGCATGATCTGCCCTTGACAAAGCCGAATTGGGTAGGATCCAATGTCTGTAGGTCCCCTATGTCTTTATTTATGAGTTCCATTATGATCCTCTCCATAGCTTTGCAGACCAGGCTTGTTAAGCTTATGGGGCGGTAATTACCAGGGTCTGTAGAAGCACTGCCTTTGTGGAGTGGGACCACAGTTGCCGTATGCCACTCTTTGGGTATGTATCCTGTGGTAAGGCTAAGATTAAACAGCAGCCTTATGTGTGGGTTTAGTTCCTCATTGAGTTCGTGTAGCACACAGCCGGAGACACCATCCGGTCCCATTGATGCTGTGTTTTTAGCTTTAGAGAGAGCAGCTCTCACCTGGGCATTTGAGATGATTGGGAGGCTACACTCTGCTGGGATAGATATTTCTCCTTTTGGGGGGGAGGGAGGAGAGAAATTTTCACTGAACCTGTCTGCCAGTATGTTTGCAATGTCTGTGGGTTCAGTGATTTTTGTATCATTTTGGACTAATTCTGAGCATATCTGGGAGTTTCCACCCAGATTTCTAACATAGCTAAATAAGGCCTTATGATTGTCTTTTGAGTCCTTGGCGATTTTTCTCTCAAAGTTGGCCTTGGATGATTTTATGAGTGATCATAGTTTTTTACTAGTATTGATCAGAGATGTCTTCCCTTTTAGGATTTTGCTCTATCTTGTAGTAGCTTTCTCCTCTTGTTGTAAAGTTTGTTTATGGCTGGGGTCCACCAGATCGAGCGCTTGCCTTTGGTGGAAAGGGTCTTGATTTTATTTGGGATTGCTTGATCCATGCAATCCTGGAGGTGCTCGTAGAAAGCATTTGTAAGGGATTCAGCAGTGTGGGTTGTGGTTTCCAATGGCTCAGGGGCCTTGAAGGATACCACACCAGTCTTAAGAAGTGTGAAGTTGGCTTTTGAGAAGTTCTTCACTGTGGTCTTTTTTGTTGAGGGTGGGGGCGGGATGTGGATCTCCAGTGAGATTAGTTTATGGTCTGATCTCATTGGTGAGGGATATACTTCCGGTGTGGAGCATTTTGTCCCCATGTTTGTGATGATCAGGTCTAGTATATTTTCACCTCTTGTGGGAATGGTGACAAGTTGTTCCATAGCATTTGAGTTTATGAACTCCAGGAACCTTTGGGCTAGGGTATTGGGGCTTGAGTAATGTTCCCAGTCTATGTTTGGGTAGTTGAAGTCACCCAATATGATGGTGTTTGGAGAGACATTTATACTCTCCAGTGTCTTCAGGAAGGCTGTGTGGGGTTCCTGAGTTTGAGAGGGTGGCCTGTAACATGCTACAAACTGTAGAGCAGTTTTGTCTATGGTTAATTGCACCTGAATGGTCTCTGATGCTTCGTGAGTTGCCACCAGCCTGGAGGTGTGGGTATCCTTGATGAATATGGATACACCCCCTCCTTTTGTGGTATGGTCCGGGTTTTAGGGCCGGAACGCATGATATGAGGTAAAACCTGATAGTGCCGGGGTGCTCTCAGGACCCTTGAACCAGGTTTCAGTCACAGCACAGACATCGATGTTCTCCATACTGAGGAGGGCTTCGAGGGCGTGCATCTTGAGATTTAGACTTCTGGTATTGAGCAGCATTACCCTTAGTTTTTTTCCATTATTGTTTTCTAGGGCAGTGGGTTTAGAATTTGAGCCTTGTCTAAAAAAGGCACTATGGGGGTGGCAAGAGCCTTTGCCAATATCCGAAACCCAGGGTGACAGGTGCAAGCCGTCCCTTGGCAGCGTGGCTTGTCAAGCATGTCATTCCAGGCAGACAGACATTGGATCCCCTTAGAATGACACCAGAAATTAAGCCAATTATTAAAACTGATCATTTTGTCTCTGTATTGTGGCATCATTCTTGGTGAAGGTAGGATACTGCTCAGGGTCAGGGTCATACCAGCCTGGGATACATAATCTGAGAGCTCCTTTATGTCTCTTTTCATGTAGTCCAGGGAGGTATGTCTCAGGTCATTCACACCGGCATGGACAATGACTGAGTCATACTTGTACTTGCTGTGGAGTGACCTGAGTGCTTGTGTTATGTGGCGGATTCTAGCACCCAACAGGCAGCTTACTGTGATTACTGTTACTTACAGATATGACATGCTGCACAAAATTTTTGTGTAAAGTTTGTGAATCCATATGTTTGGAATATTCGATTTACTAACTGTACCATCCCCCCTGTTGAGACATGGCACTGGCCATGGCTCAACAAAGCTGCATATCTAAATAAATTAGACGGTAATATTGTTTTTTTCTCTTTGGAGATATACAGTCCATTTTCGAGGATTGCACCTCATTTCTCCCATTTTTGTTTCTCAGCTCTTGTAGTTAGTGTCTGCATTGTTTTTAACATTTCTAGACCTAAAATCTCAGAGGGTTGTAATTCCTCGGTTAAAAGTAAAGTTTCTGAGTCTGAGGCTGCTTGCTTTGCAGCTGCATCAGCTTTTGCATTTCCTTTTGAAATTCTATCCTGTTGCTTTGTATGAGCTAAACATTTACAAATAGCTACTTTAGTAGGTAACTGAATGGAATCTAACAAGTTCAAAATAAGTTGCGCATGATTAATCGGTTTACCATTAGATGTTATCATTCCCCTAATTTTCCATTGTTGTGCAAAAACATGCACTGTAGAGAAAGCATACTGACTGTCAGTATATATGTTTACACATTTATCTTTTGCTAGAGTGCAAGCCCGTGTTAAGGCTATCAGTTCTGCTGCTTGAGCAGACAGGTTATGCTGTAAGGGTTGGGCTTCTAAAATCTCTGTATCTGTGACTACTGCATACCCTACTAGGTTTTTCCCTGTAGGACCCTTTCTGCATGAGCCATCCACGTAAAATGTCACCTCAGCATCATCCAAGGGCATATCAGTGAGGTCTTGTCTGGGCAAAGTTATTTGCTCAATTTCCTGCAGGCAACTGTGCGGTGTGCCATCCACAGGAGTCGGAAGTAACGTTGATGGATTTAATGTTGTACAACGTTCAATTACCATATGAGGTTGGCTCAGCAGTATGGTCATACATGAAAGATGTCTAGCAGGAGATAGATATGCTATTTTTTCTTGCAGTAAAATTATCGCGACTGCATGAGGCACTCTCAATGTGAGAGGGTGGAACAACACCACTGAGGCCGAAGCCTGTACTGCCATTGCAGCTGCGACTACTGCTTGCACACAGTGAGGCAATGATCATGCCACTGGGTCTAACTGTGATGAATAGTAAGCTATGGGGCATTGCTTATCCCCATGTTGTTGCGTCAAAACTGACGTCATGTATCCCTGTTTACAATCTACGGTCTGAAAAAATCTTTTGTGGTAATTTGGAAGACCTAAAACTAATGATGAAGCTATCAATTGTTTTAGTCTGCAGAAAGCTGTTTCTGCTTCAGGTGTCCATTGTAATACATCTTGTGCTGCCATTGGTGTTTTATATATTAAATCAGCCAGTGGAGCAGATTCTAAAGCATAATTTGATATCCAGCTTCGACAAAAATTAGTCGTTCCCAAGAAGGACATCATTTCCTTCTTGGTTGCTGGTTTAGGTGCCTGTAAAATCGCTGTTTTTCTGTCTTCATCTAATATTCTACCTTCATTGCATATTACATATCCTAGGTATCTAACTTGTTTTCTCCAAAGTTGTAATTTACTTTTGTTTACTTTGTGTCCTTGTGCTGCTAAAAATTTCAATAATGCTATCGTATCCTCCCTGCATTGATGCTGGGTAGGGGCTACTAGCAAGATGTCATCTACATAAAGTAGAATCTGACTACCTCCTTGTGGGATAAACCCTGCCAGGTTGCTTGCCATTTCTTGTGCAAATATCGTTGGACTTTCACAATATCCCTGCGGTAGCCGAGTATAGGTATATCTTTTACCCTGAAATGTAAATGCAAACCAATACTGGCTATCAGGATGTATAGGTAATGAAAAGAAAGCATTGCTTATATCTACCACAGTGAAATATTTTTGTTGTGGTTTCAAATCATTCAACAAGGTGTGTGGGTCTGGCACCGTAGGTGCTCTGGGTATTATTGCATTGTTTACAGCTTGTAAATCCTGTGCCATCCGCCATTCCCCATTTGCTTTTTTAACAGGAAATAGAGGGGTGTTACATGGTGAATCAAGAGATTCTACCAGTACTCCTTCCTTGAGTAATGCTGCTATTATAGGCTTGATTCCTTGCTCTGCATCTTTCCTCAAGGGGTATTGTCTTTTCTGTGGTCTAAATGCTGATTTTGGTGTAATAGTTACTGGTCCTGCTGTTTGAATAAGTCCTACATCTGATTTACCTGTTGACCAAAGAATATCTGGTATGTCACACAAGGCTTTTTCTTCTTCTTCTAATAAAAATGCTAATCAGCTGTCTTCACTAGTTTGTAAGTGCACAGCTGGATGTGTCTGTGTTAGCCAATTCAGTTTCTGTTTTTGTATTCCCTGTTCTGATAATTCTAAATCAGTTTGTTTTTCCCATCTTGTTACTTTTTCTCCTAAGTCTGCCCATCTCACATCCTTATTCTTTGTCAAGCTGACATGTGGTAGTCTATTAGATTTGTACAGTGTCATGAATTCCTGAGGTAGTGAACAGCTTACCACACTGTTTCCCTCAGTATCCCAATACAAGGTTCGTAATACTAATCTGTTAGCAGGATTTTTGAATAACTCTTGCTCATATTCTTTATCAGGTCCTGGCATGCTACAGTAGTACAGAGTACAATGTAACAAATGCTGTTGGTCAGTGTCAAGGGAGGGGGCCTTACTGATGGCTACATTCATCAGTTCTTCGGCTACTGCCCCTGGACCAGTCATAACTAGGTCCTGGCTGTACCAGTAAAAGGTTTCACCCTCCGGTCGCACCACAAAAGTATCCATTTGTCTTTGTGCCTCCATACCCTGCATAGTGGGAACCACCGCTATGCCAACTATCTGCATAAGATCTCTTCCCAGTAAGTTTACTGGACATTTTGCAGAAACTACAATTTTACTTTTCTGAGTCATACCTGAAACAGGGTCAGTTATTGCTATATCATGGGAGAGTGGCTCCCTATATAGCTGTCCATTTGCTGCTTTCACTAATATATAATCAGGTGATTCAGAATATTCTGGTAACTTTGAGGGGTGTATCAAAGTTTGTGACGCTCCTGAGTCACACAAGAATTTCACTTCCCTTCCTTCCACCAGAAGTGTAACTTCCGGTTTTGTGTCTGCCAGATAGAGCTCCAAGCTCAGTAATGCCAAATCTAAAATTTCACTTTCTTCATCCTCTACATCTGCTTGCACTTCCTCTGTTCCTTCCACTACATTTACATTTGTCCTTTGTTTGTTTGCCTTTCCTGATGATTTCTGACTTTCATCACTATCATATAGTCAGTCCTCATCACCTTTATTTTCTGTAGTCACCTTTTTATTTAGCCTGCAATCCCTTGCTAAATGTCCTTTCTTTCCGCACTTAAAGCACTCACCTTTCTTTTTTCTCTCTTCAAAATCTTTTGACCTTTTGTCAGATTGTCTATTTCCCTGGGTATTTTTCTTACCCTTTTTACCTGACTGTACTACAAAGACCTCAGCTCCGTCTTCAGCTGTGAAGACCTGTGCCTTCTTTTTCTTTTTACTATTAAATTGTCTTTCAGCATGTCTAGCATATTCAAGTAAGGCTTGTAGCCTACTTGTTCAATGATCTATCATATGCTTTGTAATAAAACTACTGATAGGTGCAATGCAACCTTTTAAAAACACATTTTTCAGTTGCTGTTCATACAAAGTATCATGTGTCTGATTTTCAGGAATAGCCATACCACTATGGTTATTGAAACATTCCAATAATCTACCATAGTACCCATCTACAGTTTCATTCTCTTGTTGTATGCATTGGTTAATGCAAGTCCAATCTGCTCTAGGTTTCCATTTTTCAGAAATTCGGTCTGTAAGACCTTTCACTCTGTTGTCTAATTCTGCGTCACTATGTGGGAGTGGTTTAAGCTCTGCGTTACGAGGATTCCAGGTGCCACAAATCATGTGCCAGTCTGGACCCACAATCTGTCTAACTACCTTTTCTACTTCTTCCCCATTCAAGTGGTAACTTAGTCTCATACCTTGTAAATCTTGTAAAAACTTTGTATAATTAACTTTTGGATGAGGGATTCCCTCTGTAGCTTTCCGAATATCTTCCGGTGTCCATGATCTATATACTAGAAGAGTTGGGTCTTGCCCTTCCTGTCCTGCCTGAGGATTTGGTACCTCAATTAGTGGACAGATTTCTTCCTCACTCTCGTCTAGTGTGTTTCTCCCTATTTGATATAAGTCTGTGTGTGTCCCCAAGTGTTTTACGCATCCGGGACCTAGTTTCAATAGGATCTCTAACAAATGGTTTTAGTGTTCTTGTGACTTCAGGATAACGTGGAGGTGGACCCGCTTGTCCTCCTGCTTCATATCCTGAAAAAGGCATTGGAGGGGGCGGAGGGGGAGGGGCCGTCGCTATTACTGTATTATTATCCTCTTTGTCTAAAAATAACGTTTTAGCATTTTTAGTTTTCTGTTCCCTTCGGTTTACTTCCTCAATCCACCTGTGTGCCTGAGGAATGCCTAATCGCTGTTGTTTTTTTGCCTGACCTTCTGTGTCAGATTTAAGCTGTTTTAAGAGTTTAACTAATGAAATCTTATTTAATTTACCATCAAATCCGTATTTATTAACCCATTTTGTATAATACCTTACATTATCAGCCCGTTGTAATTGCATATATTTTGCGTCGTCAGTTAGGGGCGGATCTCGCGTGTTTTTAGTGCACTGATTTCCCATTCTGAAAGAAAATGTTATGTAACCCTTTTCACCACGTGGTATTTCAGTTTCTTACACAGTTTATCTAGAATAACTGCCTACCTTATTCTGTTTCCCTGATCTCTGACAAAATATACAGTAATTTCCTTTTGTCCCTGATCTGTATAACAAATCTCTGACAATGACATTTACTGTAACCTAGTCCCTGATCTAAAACAGAAAAAAGGCAAATATCTTCCTACCTGAGCCTCCTGGGTCAACCAGTTCGAGACCGCTCTTCGGCCGCAGATCAGAAAGTGGCCAGCCTCTCAAAACGACAATTCAGTTGGAGGTCTTTGTGTTTCAAGAAGAACCGTTTCGGTAGCTTCTCCTGCGCAGTTTTCGACCACCGGTACACTCTGATCTGTAGCTGTCTGAGGGCTTCCGTTTACCGAAGGACCAAACTGTTAAATAAAAACAAATGATAACAACACAGAAGGCTCAGATGCAAAAGTTTACTAGTTTACACCAGGAGGCAAAAAACCATACAAGTACAGAGTTTTGTCTGACATGATGCAGGAAATACACAATTTTATATAGGTTTAACACTCAAGCTATGCCCACCTTACTGACGTGGTTAGTCACAGGGCACCTACATCACTATGGTCTACAATATTCTATTCATAAGAAAAAGCTGATGTTATACATTTTAAAAGTTTTCCCATGGGAATAATACAGCCTTGCAAAGCACCTGGTTAGTTATAATGTCTTTCTGTAAATGTTACTCCTTCAAGGTTTCAGGCCTGTTCGAATACAATATTTGGTTCAGTCTTGTAATATACTTCTTTGTTCTTCTTGCAACTTTACTTTAGCAGCTGTGTCTTATGTTTGATAACATTCACAAGGCCAATTATCCCAGAGGAAGGAAGAAGATTTTCAATGCTTTATACATTCAATTTCCTGACCCAGCAGATAATCATTAGTGAAAAACATAAGCTTGCTGAGCTGGCTACTGCCAGGGTCAGAGTTCAAATACACTGCAGCTCCAAAGCTTCAAGCAATTACATGTAAAATCATTCTTATTGCCATATTGTAAATAGAATAAAATGCATTATATACTATTTGCTTTTAAACTAGCACTTTATACATGTTCAAATACATATTTTTCTAACATTTCCTAAATCTCTTGAATCTCAGAAATATTCCTCATGATAAACATCTTGGTTCACCTGCTCAGAGACTTCTGTCGAGACAAACTAGAACCACATTGCCAATCAGTACTCATTTGTTGGTTCCATGTCAAGAACAACAGGTCAGTGAAAGCCAATATGTTGAAGAAACACCTAACCCAGAAGTCCTACTACAATAAAACCAGCAAACCCCTCAATCCATTACAAGAAGGAGAAGTGGTAAGGATGCAAACATCCAAAGGTTATGATCGGATTGGTATAGTGAAGTATATTTGCCCCGAGCCATGATCGTACATTGTGGAATCGCAAGGATTAGTTTTTAGGTGGAATCAGAAGCATTTGATACTGGTGTCTGAGTGTATCTCACAGCATGTAGCCTGTGGGAAAGACTGTTTATCTCAGAGTAAGTTGCTT
The DNA here is from genome assembly GCF_019279795.1 of Protopterus annectens. Classification (NCBI taxonomy): domain Eukaryota; kingdom Metazoa; phylum Chordata; order Ceratodontiformes; family Protopteridae; genus Protopterus; species Protopterus annectens. The sequence goes on along the minus strand of NC_056747.1, from coordinate 1,176,804,059 downwards.
GGTGTTCCAGTTCCTGATGACATTCCAGAAGCAATTTCCATTCCTGTGACAAATCCCGAGGCAAGCTGTTCACCAAAACCTGCCCCTGTTATTAAGTCCAGTCCTGATGGTTGTGTCACAAGATCTGGTCTAGTCTCAAGACCCTGTTCCAGATATACAGCAACTTGGACATGATAATATGAATTAAATAAGCATTGTGTTTTGTTTTCTAAATGTGTATATTGATGCATGCCTAGCTGCTTTCTTTTCTTTAAGAGGGAGGATATAGATCAGTGTACATATCTCTTTAAGAAACCTCCTGTGGGCATGTACAAGTATATTGATTAAAGAACATGTGCAGGGACAGAATGCCATTTTGTAGTTAGCTGTTGAGATGTAAGCATGCATGTGTGTAAGCTGTCTGTTAATCAGTTTGTTTATATTTACTGATGCTGCTATCCATCCTGATGTGTTTTTATGTAATAAAGCATCTTAAACGAACTACCCCGCCTTGCCTGTCTTCTAAGTGTAGAGGGATGATTGACAGAACCTATGTATTGTAATGATTTCTCAGATACAATACATGGTCAGTTTATTTGCACTATGTACATCAATTAGGAAGGTGTCAATGGCATGCAGAGAATAAAGAGAGTTTTGTTGGAAGTATTCTTGCTGACTTTGCAATCAATCTGGGTTAATAACTTGTAATAAACACACCTTGGAGTAAGTGCCTTTGCCTAAAATATTGGAATCTTTCTCCCAACCTGAGGTTGTGCAACGGCAGAGGTGTTGTTCTTTTGAAGGGAGATTGATAAACTCTTACAATTTCACTATTTTCTGTTGGTATTTATTTATCTATGCTTTGCTGAATGGGTTATTCCTGCTACATCAGGAGCCTGTTTTTAGGGGAAATCCAAGACATTCATACTGATTGGGGATTTCAGTCAGGGCACAAGGGAATTTCTCCTACTCTTTTCAATAAGCGCTGTGCGACTTTTTATACCCACTTGAGAGCTACCACCAACTCGGGCAGATGGCACCTTGGTTTAATGTTTCATCCGAAGGACCACACATTGAGGAATGCAGTGCCCCCTTTATGCTGCACTGCAATAAGTCCAAGCAACTGGTGGGATACTTGAACCCACAGCTTTTTTATCTTCCAGCAACAAGGTTATCGTCCTTTATGATCAAGACAATGTCAAAGTCAAAACTCTTCTAGTTTCAGTGAAGCACATGGTGTATGACTTTCATGCCTTCACACTTATTGTCTGACTGAGTTGGTGCGTAATGGGATTGAATTTCATTTGCTTTCAGTGGAGCTGAAACGTCAGATATTCCCAAGGTAATCACAGAGATTTCTGACTCTTTAGAAGTAACTAAAGAGAAAGTGAATGTGGATACTAAGCTACAATCTCGTAAGAAACAGATACTGAGCAAAGTGATTTCCATGTGCCCAAATGTAATGCTTAGAGGAAAGATCCTCTTATGACACAAGCAATCTTCTGATTTTGAAAACGTTGTCTCTGTAAACTGTAAACATACTGCTTCTGAGGTTTCACAGACACAGCGAAAGTGTATTTACATATAATGTCTCTGTATTCAGTGTCTCTCACTGGAATGCAGAGGCAAGCATTTATCTGTGAACAGATGAGCTGCAAGAAGCTGAGTGGTGAGTACATAAAATTGCTAATCATGTAACTATATTACTATACATTCATTATTATCATCAACCCCCCCCCCCCTTTCCCATCTTGCGCTTGTGGTTGGGATGTCCCATCAATTATCACCATCTTTCTAGACTCGGTAATGCTGTGATGTTCTCTTACCTTCTTTAGAGGTAATGCTTGATTATGGCAGGCCTTCTCGACTCTCACGCACCCTATCCCTCTCTTTGCTTGACATCACATTTTCTCTTGCTTTCTTGCTGTCTTTTCCACATCTTCTTCACCAGATTCTCCTCTGCTTTCCTGCATATATGCCCAAAGAATTCATCAAGGAATGAACTTTAAATATGATCAGTCTCAAATATGACCAGCATATACTGCACACCATTAAATCTATACACCAGAAACTAGGCTCCCTTTATAGAATCAATGGATGCCTTACAGATACTGCAAGAAAAACTCTAGCCACCACCTTCTTATTGCCAACTCTCTTGCATACTGCTCATATCCTAACAAACTTAAACAATACTCAAAAAAAGAAACTTGACTCCTGCTGCAATAAAACAGCTAAATGTGCCACTACGTTCCCTCACAGGACCCACCATTGTCACAACTTAAAGCAATAAAGCTGGCTTGATCTACACAACTACCTAACATACTCACAACTAACTACAGCACACAAACTCACTCATCATCCAGAAAAATGCCCATCACTACAAAACTTATTACTACCTTACTGTCTAGGAAGGGACCTCCACTCTAGTAACAAATTCTTATTACTTATAAATAAGACAAATAATGTTGCAGGAGATTTTCTCTACTCTGAATACATTGTTGAACTCTGGAATAGTATCCTCACACAAATAAAACTCTACGACAAACTCATTGGTTTTAAACCACTGCTTAAACAACATCTTAACAAGTCCTGGTCCTGTACATGCTCATCACCAGGTTAAGACTTTGTGTTCACCATATGATACTCTCCTTAAACAGAATGCTCTTAACCACTCAATTAAATGACATAACAATTTTATACATAGCTGCTGCTTGTCCAGTCCACTAAGTTACAAGGGACTTTCCTGGTAAACAAAGACAAATAAATAAATAACTTCCCTTTTATAAACAAATAAAACATTATTTTTTTGTCTTGACTAGGTCAGAAAACAATGCAGTGATGCATAGCTCTAAGTTATGTAAACAAAAAATACAGATATAGATATGTTTTATGATATATGTATATATATATATATATATATATATATATATATATATATATATATATATACATACATGGTTCTAGGACTATTCACTGAAAGTACAATTCACTGAAACACATTTCACTGAAAGTTATATATGGCCTTTTCTCCACTGTAGTGCAACCCTGGAGTTAGAATATATAGTAAGGGGGGGCACCGCCACCCATATTGGGGGGTGCAGAGTGGTGTAGCCTCCCACATAGTTTGGATATATATTAAGTTTAGAAAAGAGTAATTTATTGAAACTGCAAGTATCCATGTATATAGTTCAAAATATTTAAAATAGGTGGGGGGCTACGTCCCTCACACCCCCCATGTGGGGGATGGTGCCCCCACACCCCCCTTACTATATATATTCTATTTATATTTATTTAAATGTGTTTCAGTGAATTGTGTTTTCAGTGAATTGAGCTATAAGAGAATTGTGCACAGTGAAATTTGTTTCAGTGAAATGTGCTTTCAGTGAATAGTCCTAGACCCATATACATACAAATATATATATATATATATATATATATATATATATATATAAGAGAGAGATACAGTTGCTTCTGCTTGCTTCTGCAATGGCTTCTGTATAAGCATGATACTGAAAATCCTCTTCAGTGGAAATCTTGTTATGTTTCATGAGGCTGGATGTCTCCGTTGGTCATGCCATATGATAGGGTGTACAAAGTGATACTTTTAAGTTATGCTAAGTCATCTGAGTTTAATTTGTTAGAGATAAAATGTAAAGGTGTCATTTTCCACATTACCATTGCAAATATGAAGTCGGAGGAAGGACTGGTTACTGTAACAGAAAAAGATATGTAGCCTCAATCAGGTTGTGGCAAAGATATCAGAAAAACCCAAGCCAATTCAATGCTAAAGAAGTGATGATGATGATGACAGGCATATGTATGTATGATAAAGAAGTGATGATGATGATGATGATGATGACGATGATGATGATGGTGATGATGACAGGCATATGTATGTATGATAAAGAAGTGATGATGATGGTGATGATGACAGGCATATGTATGTATGATAAAGAAGTAATGATGATGATGGTGATGATGACAGGCATATGTATGTATGATAAAGAAGTGATGATGATGGTGGTGGTGATGACAGGCATATGTATGTATGATAAAGAAGTGATGATGATGATGATGGATGTGATGACAGGCATATGTATGTATGATAAAGAAGTGATGATGATGATGGTGGTGATGACAGGCATATGTATGTTTGATAAAGAAGTGAAGATGATGGTGATTACATGCATATGTATGTATGATAAAGAAGTGTTGATGATGATGGTGATGATGACAGGCATATGTATGTATGATAAAGAAGTGATGATGATGATGATGGTGATAATGATGACAGGCATATGTATGTATGATAAAGAAGTGATGACGATGATGGTGGTGTTGATGACAGGCATATGTATGTATGATAAAGAAGTGATGACGATGATGGTGGTGTTGATGACAGGCATATGTATGTATGATAAAGAAGTGATGATGATGATGGTGGTGGTGATGACAGGCATATGTATGTATGATAAAGAAGTGATGATGATGATGGTGGTGATGACAGGCATATGTATATATGATAAAGAAGTGATGATGATGATGATGATGATGATGATGGTGGTGATGACCGGCATATGTATGTATGATAAAGAAGTGATGATGATGATGGTGGTGTTGATGACAGGCATATGTATGTATGATAAAGAAGTGATCATAATGATGATGATGGCGGTGATGACAGGCATATGTATATATGATAAGGAAGTGATGATGATGATGATGATGGTGGTGATGACAGACATATGTATGTATGATAAAGAAGTGATAATGATGATGATGATGGTGGTGATGACAGGCATATGTATATATGATAAAGAAGTGATGATGATAATGATGATGGTGGTGATGACAGGCATATGTATGTATGATAAAGAAGTGATGGTGATGATGATGGTGGTGATGACAGGCATATGTATATATGATAAAGAAGTGATGATGATGATGATGGTGGTGATGACAGGCATATGTATGTATGATAAAGAAGTGATGATGATGATGATGATGATGATGATGGTGGTGATGACAGGCATATGTATATATGATAAAGAAGTGATGATGATGATGGTGGTGATGATAACAGGCATATGTATGTATGATAAAGAAGTGATGACGATGATGATGGTGGTGATGACAGGCATATGTATGTATGATGTGTAGCACTTAACTTGACTGTTGGCAGCATAAGTATTGTATTTGGAAATAGTTAATGCTTAGGATACTGTGTTTTTACATGATCAATAATTTCCTACAACACTACGTAAGGAGCAGACTGGCAAAATCTAAGACAAGGTAACATGGACTGCTGGGCAAATTAACGGTGCCGAACAGCAGTTGGTGTCTATGGAGAATGAAACTTAAAAGATAAAATTTGCAACTGGTTCAAGTAAGAAAGGAAGGTGTACATTTGCTGAACTTTGTTAAAACTAAGATGGTACAATGAAACAAGCTTTATGAACACTTTGTGAAGTATTGACAAGGTGGTTCGTGTATCATTGACCTCAAATATGAGAAACTAGGAAGACTTGTAATACAATGTGTTACTTGGTATGAAAAATAAAAAAAAGTTATGTAACAATTGTAAAAACCGGGAAAATGCATTACTGTGGTTTAATAGTGTGTGTGTGTGTGTGTGTGTGTGTGTGTGTGTGTGTGTGTGTGTGTGTGTGTGTGTGTGTGTGTGTGTGTAGAACATGATTTCCTAGAGGCTACATTTCAACAACAGCAGCAATTTGTTGAGCTTATTAAGGAGTGTTGAGATGCAAAAAGTGAAATACAAACTGTTTTTCATACTGTCTTGCAGATGTTTTAACTGGATGTAGAGAAGACAATGTTTAAGTTAAAGAGTTGTGTTGCATGTTTGGGTTATGAACTAAATGAGATGGATTATATAAACTCCTCTCATCTTATAAGCTCTGGAGTTCAGTAGAAGTGAAAGACAAGCAGTCAAGTAGTAGATACACTGTAAGTCAAATGGAAAATTGAGACTGTTTATATGTATTGCAGCAGAGGCATTATGGTTGGAGAGGATGAACACTTCCACTTTAATATATATTTATGTGCCATTAAATAATGTAGGATGATAGATCTTTTTGGATGTGTATGTTAAACATGGCTACATTTGCTTTCAAGGAGTATATGATCAGAGTTGTTGTTGTGTCTTTCGGCTTTTCCCGGTTAGGGGTCGCCACAGCGGAACTCCGGTCCGCTAATTAATAAACCATATGCAATGTATGAAGTATAAGTTTCAGTTTCAAAAGGTATGAAAGATAACTGATTATAGATGCACAGCTAATTAGAAGATTTATGTTTGAGAATGCTGCATAAGAAGAAAGGGGTGCTTTTCTTTACTTTTGATATGCATGCAGAATTATGCCTTATTAAATTACTTAGGTAGAGAGGATTACTTCAAGTAATTATAATAACTGCAACATTTATTCATGTTTTGTGAGTATAAACCACAGAGATTTTAGCAATGGCATAGTGATAAAAGGTCATAACTTTATGGAAATGCATTGCATGTTATTATTATTATTATCACTAGCAGTTTAATATGTGTCTTTATCTGTAAACCTGAGTAAAGGAACACTCTGGATGCAGGCTTTCCAAACAGCCAAACTTTAATGTATAAAAGCACCGGCCAAAAAATGATCCAAACAGTGAAGCAAGCACATAAACACATAAACACTACTTAAGCAACTGCATTTTCCTCTATAATGATACAGACTTCATCAGACACATTTCGGTCTCACAGCAAGTATTTGTTTTGAAGACAAATTCAGTTCTCCAAGTACTGCTGAAAGCTTAAAACTCTTTCTTTCCATGACTCACACAAAAACACCTTCCAGACTTCGCCATGAATGATTTAAATTACATATACCCATTACCTGAAATTATAAACATGTATTACTGTAGGTGTCAGCAGATTACCATTCAAACATGGAGGTGTGTATGTGTTAAATAACGTCTGTCCTTTAATTATACTGTAGGTTGTTTACTTCTATGGTGAACTGTAATTGAAGAGTTTGTGCTCCAGAGTGCCTATAAATCTAGACAACTAATTAGCATAACGTTTATATACCAAACACCATAACCCCTCCCACTTTTACAGAATTGTGGGATACTACTGCTTAGAAACACAAGTTTAAAAAAAAACAGAACATGCAAAACTGCATTACACGCCTGATTGTGCATATGTTACATACAATAATCAACCAATTTTTGCATTTCAAAAGCAGAAAGTAAAAAGGAATAAGCAAGCAAACATCAAAGGCACCAATGTGCATATCTTGCTTTCAGATTATAACCACATTACCAGTGTACTAACCCATCTACCTTAACAGATGTTTCAACTATCCTGCTTTAGCGCAAAAACCCATTTTCTGCTTAATACCCATATGCCAGCATAACAAAACCCCTATCCATTCTTTATAAGCAAGTTGATTGAAAACAAATTTATCCATAGTGCACGACAGAAAATGGTCAAAATAAGGCCCAAGAAATATCAATGTCATTAAATTCAATATTCGGGAATTCTAGAGTACCATAGGTAGTGCAATCTAAGTACCTAATAACACGACTAAAACAAAAGAGAAATAACCAGCCAAGTGTGCATTTTAACAAACCTTCCATTTCTTTTTTAAATATTGTTTCTATGGCACTGTAAGCAATGCACACTTCACCAATCATTTTATTAACATAAAGTCATATGAAAGAGCCTTTCAATGTTGTTGTTGGTCTTTTCCCAGTTAGAGGTTGCCACAGTGGAACTCCGGTCTGCTAATGATTGGCAGTAGATTTTTATGGTGCTGAGTTGCCAGCCCGATGCCCAACCTTCAGCGAAGGCACGCCCATTCACGCATGTCTTTTGGAGGCCACTCGACCGCAGGGAGGACATGCAGACTCCACACAGAAGGCACTCCAGCCGAGAATCGAACAGGGGAACCTCTTGCTGTGAGGCAAAAATGCTACCGCTGTACCACGAAAGAGCCTTTCAATATGCATTATATACTGCTATACAATGCTGCAAATAAATTGTGAATAATTAGTACAATTACATCTCAGAGACTGGCTACTACGTCTTACAGTCAAGGGAAAAATCACCTTACATTTCTCAGATGTAACATTCAAAATATATGTAAGAGTTGAAAAGACATATTCCTGGCACTATTCTAATATATGAAGTGCATTTGTCAGAGTTCTACTACATACATGACTCAAAATCATAAATAAAAAGAAAAATTTTAAACTTCCTTAAGTGAAAACACCAACAATCCCTTACATAAATGACTCCAACAAAGTTGCTTTCTAAAAGAACAAAGTTGGCTCTCCATATGTATTGTAATTTGACACACAACATAAGCAAAATGACACTAATGCTATATACATATATATAAATACATGTATGTTTTAAAATAATATCTGACATTGTTTCTATCCTATTATTAAACAAGCACTAACACTTTGACAGAGACTGGGAGTTAATTGTATTAGTTAAACCAATAAAGAAGCCATAGAGTTCAGACATTGAACCAACTGTTTAAAAAATTATTGGATTTCAAGAGGCCACATCTGTTAAGTATTAACACTTAACTGCTCATTTTTTATTTAACACAGGGCATATATGTTTTGTTATATAGTCAAGAAACACATCCCCACATCCAGCATGCCCCCCCCCAAACAAAATTATAAAAGTTATAATGAATGATTAAGTAGTTTGGCATACCTTAAAAAGGTTAAGCTTCCTTTCCACCATCCTTAACTCTTCTAAATACATTGCCCCCATCAACTGTAACAGCAGGGGAAAAATCAAACTTCTGAGCAAAATATATCAAGCCACGAAAACATTTTAAATATTTACTATTTGGGTGCCTAGAGAGGAGTTGTGGTATTCTATGAGGAAGTCGGGAGTGTCAGAGAAGTATGTAAGAATGGTACAGGATATGTACGAGGGTAGTGTGACAGTGGTGAGGTCTGCAGTGAGAATGACAGATGCGTTTAAGGTGGAGGTGGGATTACATCAAGGATCAGCTCTGAGCCCTTTCTTATTTGCAGTGGTAATGGACAGGTTGACAGACGAGATCAGACAGGAATCCCTGTGGATTATGATGTTTGCAGATGACATTGTGATCTGTAGTGACAATAGGAAACAGGTGGAGGAGACCCTGGAGAGGTGGAGATATGCTCTAGAGAGAAGAGGAATGAAGGTCAGCAGGACTAAGACAGAATATGTGTGTGTGAATGAGAGGGAGGATAGAGGAATGGTGATGATGCAGGGAGTAGAGGTAGCAAAGGTGGATGAGTTTAAATACTTGGGATCAACAGTTCAGAGTAATGGTGAGTGTGGAAGAGAGGTGAAGAAGAGAGTACAGGCAGGATGGAGTGGGTGGAGAAGAGTGTCAGGAGTGATTTTTGACAGGTGAGTACCAGTAAGAGTGAAAGGGAAGGTCTACAAGAGGGTAGTGAGATCAGCTATGTTATATGGGTTGGAGACAGTGGCAGTGACAAAAAGGCAGGAGTCAGAGCTTGACGTGGCAGAGTTGAAGATGTTAAGATTTGCACTGGGTGTGACGAGGATGGACAGGATTAGGAATAAGTATATTAGAGGGCCATCCCAGGTTGGAAGGTTTGGAGACAAAACCAGAGAGGCAAGATTATATTGGTTTGGACATGTGCTGAGGAGGGATGCTGAGTATATTGGGAAAAAGATGCTAAGGATGAAGCTACCAACTTGCTAGTGCACTTGTAGATTTGAATAAGAAGCTGGAATAAAAGGCTGTCACTTGGGAAGATTGAAAGAGTAGCCAATGCCAACGGTAAATAAGAAAACAATGAGAAAACCCTGACAGCTGAGAGGTACTCGCAATAAAGCTGAGTAGGAATGACAACTTTCATTTCAAGGAAATGGGCAAAAAGTAATCTGCAGTACTTTAACTGAAGTCATAGTCAAGACTTTATTTGACAAGATTGTGTTCACGCTTATAATCATCTTATGCTAGTGCAACTATTAAGACTAATTAATTATTTTATCTGCATTATATGGTTATTATTGTTATGGCAGCATACAAGGAAACAGGTTAATTAATGCTAGATGATGTTTTTGAACTATGATATGATCAGGAGAGTTATTGGCCATATTAATTATATTTAGACTGTAACATGTTTAACTAAGCTGCTTTAAAGTATCCATCTGAAGGGTTAGGGGTCATTATTTAATAATCATAATTGCAGCTGAAGAGAGAGAGAGAGACATTTTATCCAAAGACTAATAGTAAAGGATAGACCATAGTGATGTTTTAAAATAGTTGACAATTTCTACAATTCTTAAAGTGATTATTACTGAATATAGATACAGGTAATGCCTGTCTAGATCATAATTTTAGACAAAATTTATTTGAAGACAGATAGGTAAAGTTGGTACTAAAGTTTCTAGAAAAGTTTGTAAAAAATAATTCTTATATTTTAAATATTCAAGCTCCAATAACGAAATGGACTCAGCTTTAAATGGTTTTTAACTTATTCAAATGATAGTATATGAACATTTTAAAAGCAACTGACAAATATTAACAGCAGATTCTAAGATTTGCAATATTAGTGGAATGACACCTAGCTTTTCTTTTAAAAATAAGAAGAGCTTGAAGAGACAGCTATGCTACTATAAATCATATGGTGGCACTACATCAAGCAGGAAAGGTACTTATGTGCAGAGACTGTATTTTTATTGGTTTACTGGATTTCTCAAAAAGATGCATTCAGCTAATTTATTATGTATCTATGTTTGTTTCACTTTTAACAAATGAATGTGTAAGATTTATGATAATGCTATTTCCCAGTCTATGGTCAATGATATTAATTGAGAATGCCCTAAGATCAAAATGTCATGAATCTTATGGTAGCTCTACAAACAATAAATGGACCATGCTAGGGAAGAATATGTTTATAACTATATTATGTTTATTTAAAATTACTTTACATATCCGCATGAGTAAAAACTATGCTATTGTGACTTTCTTGTATGTCCCAGTGCTCATAATCTCAGAAATGTCTTGCACACCCATGTTAGAGTGAAACAACTGATTGCATTAGATCACTCTGGGCAGTTTTTGGGGGGACTTTTCTGCATTCCCTAATGTGTGACTGTGGAGTTGGTATATATAAGTGCAGGGGCTGTGGATACAGAAGACCTTTCCCCTGCTAAAAAAAAAAAATGTCAATGTGCCCCATCATTTTGAATCTAAACTTCAGTTTTTCCATATTGTAAGAGCAAGCACTCACACTGCAAGGATTGTATGACAATCTCCCATACTGAAAACTGTTATTATGTCTATAATTATGGAAATAGAGTAGATTCTACCACAAATACTTTTCTTATATATGGTTAAAGATCAATAAAGACTTTTTAAAAATATATACTCTCCCGGAAGCTATCATTTCCCAATTTCAGGGCTTTAAAGAGCTCCTTACTACACATCAGCATAAGACCTATCACTTAGACGCTGCTTTGACAAGTGTGGCCCCTATGGTACTGGATGTAACTGAAAGTTTATTTCCTATTCAAAGCTAAAACTGATTTGAAAAGAGAGAAAACCAGAAAAACGGGGCAACAGTTTACGGATTATACAGTATCAAAATGTGTACAAAACAGTCATCCATACCTCTCAGCTGTCCAGATTTTTGCCTCATATTCTTGGTGTATTCAATGAATTTGTGGTTTTCATGTAAATCACTGAGGACTGAAGTTACTAAATAATAACAGACAACTGAGATTTCAGAGGTCATATCCTTCAGAAAATGCATGTTAATGCAAAATCTGTTATTCTATCAACTTTCTAAGTTTATGAGAGCTATATTTAAAAATTATTCAATATTTGAGCCTTTTCTTCCCCTTATTTTTCGCCTTGAGCAGATTTCTTGTGCTAAGGTTGAGAAGTATGCAGTCATTTGATCCTTTTTGTTTCTATTTTAATTCCCAAAAAACACTAAATCAGCTTCAGCCATGTATTTTGGAACTGAGAAAACTCGTTGCTCCTTGTGCAAAAGCAATTAATGATCTGATGTAACTGGGTTTTTATCCTGTGGCAATTCCTAGTTCAAAATATGGTAGAATAATTATTGTTCTATGCAAAAAAAAATCAAAAGAAAGAAATGCTGGCAAACGTTCCTAGGTCTAGATTTCAACTCATTTTTTGACTCGGGTATTAACATCCTTTCTTTGTTCAGAAGATATTATAAACTAAAACAATGATAAATAAAGCACATGTTTTAGTTCTTCCATGGAACCATCCTTCTATCAGGCATATTAGCCAGGCTACTGTTTAGGACCTTCATAGTCATATCTTTAGCCATTTAATGATATTACATGATAATCAGAGACATTTAAGTGGTTCATTAACAATCTTTCCATTCAAACTGAAGATTCATTGAAAATCTTCTTCCTGTTCATTTCGTATATGATTAGGGAGCTAAGCTGATACAGTTGTACAAATTTAGTGCAATTCAGGGAAGTAATTTCTGATGTATAATAATGTCTAGTATGTACTGTTAAAAAAGAAAGCTCTTTTGGATCTTATCAGAAGACTCAACCAGATGATGCAGTCTTCCCTTCTCTTGCTGGTGGTTATACTGGACTTCTTCCCCAGCTAGTACTAAAAAGAAAGATAATCTTGTTTACCTGTATTTGTTTTTCTTCCACATATAAACATAAATATGTCCTATATCCTGTCTAAGCAATTATTTTTTTTCTTTTTCATTTTAACTTTTATATGTATACATGCATGAATTACTACAATACTTTACTAATATTTCGTTTAATTCAGGAGGATAGTACATTAATATGAAATTAGTCTTGAGTTTTGTTTTCAATATCCATGTAACACTTTACTTCTAGTATAGCTGAAGTGCAAAGGCTGAAATTTTTCAAGGATGTGTGCATTTCCTTTTCTAAAGAACCATGCTTGATTTATTGTAATACGGAAGTAAAACAACATGTTCCCTGAAAATGTCTGTGCTAGTCATTCTCTTAGCAAAGAAACCCTCTCCCCCACTCTGCAGTCTAACTTGGGCGTGGTGAGTGTCATTTCAGCCATGTTGCATGTGCAGCTAGAAAAAACAAGTAAGTTATGCAATTGTTTTAGTTATTTATATGTATCTAACATAAAACTGGTTTAATGTAATATTATCTGTTACAACTTTTCCCTGCAATGGTAAAGAATTATAAATCTGTAACTGCAGCTCTTATTTCATAACGTTATATATCCAGTCAGCATTACTGATACCTAAACAGTAGTAAAACATTTACACGATCTATACAGATTATTATTTTAATACTTTGAATTGAAATGTCTATGTATTATTGTAACCTGTTAACACAGTACTAATATTCCTCTTTCTTCAAAAGCTGGATGTCTGATTACAGATAGGCTACTCATTTTTATGCATCTTATAATATCAGTAAAACTAAATATTTTCAGGTACAGATATCTGTGTGTGCAAGTTCATAAAGTTTTACATACACACACACACACACACACACACACACACACACACACACACACACACACACACATATATATATATATATATATATATATATATATATATATATATACACGCATACACAGGCATATAGGAATTAAGAAAAAAATGTACTTACTATAAAACTCTGGCTTTCTCGTCATAACCTGATCAACCCACTTGACTAGCTGGTCAGCACTGCACTTTTGCAAGTCATCATGCCTGTGACGGCACTGATGACCAGAGTGGGTTATACCTGTCAGGGTTGACAGATGGTCGCCCAGCTTCTGCCAGATATTGATTTGTTTCCATGTACTGCAATGCATGCATACTTGAATCTTCTACAGGTATGAATAATGCAAAAGGTAGACAATGATTAAAGTCTATATCACAGGCCAGCTACCTTATGCCTTCACAGATGCTGCCATCATTTGAAGAGCCAGAACCAGAATGAGGAAAGTATGATGAGGGACGTATCAAGCAGGGTTTGAACCACTTGCTGATGACTGTGACATCACCTTGACCAAACCCTATTTGCCAGCATGGTCATTAGAGCAGGCATTGATACTATTGGTAAGTTTGGTGTAGCCAAATCTGTTTTGTCACATACTGATTTTTCTTAAAGGAAAACAATGACCTGTCCTTTCCATGTGTCATAAATTATTTTTAAATTTATGGATAATAACTATCATTATTATTGCCTATTGATAAAAGTGTATTTTTTAATACTCTAACAGCAATATGTGTCATGTAGTAGTAGTAGATTTTATTTAAGGTGGGGAAAAATAAATGTCAGCCAGAATGTGAACAATTATTTGTATAATATTATGATATGTATCATTTGTTAAGGTATGACAGTCATTGTTGGATGGCCAGGGATTAACCCTCAGATTGCTTTCAACCTGACATTAAGATGAGTCCATTTTTATTTTGCAACTATACTCTTATTTTGGCTATTTGGGTAATCAGCATATCTCTTTGGACAGCTTGGTATTGCTGCAGAGTGCTGTAGAGTTTGCAAATGTCCCAAGTGTCCATGGGGGAATTTAATAAAGCCTACATAGGCTTTTTCAAAATAGACATCATGGCACACTGCTTACCTGAAAGTAAGCAGGTTTGCAATCCAGTAAACAGAGCAGGGCGGCACACACGCATGCACCAACACAGAAGTATCAGTGGCATGCAAATCACCTCATGAGCAGGTGAATTGCATGCAAATTAGGGAGTTAGTGCAATCCAGCAAGTGACTAGGCAGTCCTGCAGACCCCATGTTGTTGTCCATAGTGTACAATCTGGGGCCCTAGGGACTGACACCTTACTCTGACACACATACATATAGTAAAAATAATGTCAGGCAACCCACACAACCTGCACCTAACCATGTATTGGCTGTGTACTGCGTGCATCAGAGTCAGCCCTGAACTGCAGTTCTGTCCACTGCTGCATTCGCAAAGTAAGTCACTCACCTACACACCACTTGTAAGGAGTACTATAATATGCTATTGTAATCCCTGTGACCCATGCTGATCGGTCCTGCTGTAGGCTGCTGGCTTTGCCCGCTGCTTGTGCATTCAACCCTACCCACTACAGTCTAAGAAATTACTCCTAAAGGGCATCCATTACGAGACTCTGCTAAAACCCTATGAGGAGCTTTCAAAAGATAGCCCCCCTCAGGATATATTTTAAAGTGTATGTACTGCTATTTTTAACATAACTGCTACAAGTGTTCACTGCCGTAGTGTCTGTGCTTTTCTCCTCGCTTGCCAAACAGCCTACAGTGGTTTATTTGTCCCTTAACTCCTTTACCCCCTAAGCTATATTTTATATATTTTACCACTAGGTGGCACTACTCAACCACTTACAAGGTAAAGATCACTTGGATCATTTTTCTGTTCTCTCCCAAGCTATCCCCCACTCTCATAGCATATTTACCCCACTGGCCTGCTTTGACTTGTATATTGTTTTACTACCTTCTCCCCACAGCCTAGACTTACCCCTGCTGTTCCTGTACTTCATCTAAGATCCTAGGTTTCTGCTACAGCTGGCTGATTGGTTTCAGCCAGCCACCTTCTCTCCAGCTCTTCCCACTCTGTTCGCTCTATGGGCTCACTCCGCTCCCCTACCCTGCCCCCAATTCCCACCTGCCCCGCACTACTCCTGCATTTATTTCAACACCAAACGTCTCCCTCTCTCAACCAACCAATCATCACCCTCTCCAACCCCTCCCCTCTCTACCTCCACCTGCCTATCACAACCACTCATCCCCGCCCACCAAAGTCCCTATAACATCTACTTTTCCTCCATCTAGACACATATTTCTCTACCATGCCTTGTCTCCTACCTCAAACCATTCTCATCCCATCTATCTGTATTCTATTTTTACTCCCTTTATACCACGCTACATCCTACTCCTATAACCTACTCTACCCCCCTTCCTATCCTACCTCCCACTCCCAACCTCCTTCCTCATCCCTCTAAAACACACTTCCACAACATATCTGTCTCTCTAGTTCAACCCAACCCACTCCACTACTTCAAAATAAAATGTTTTCCCCCTTAACTAAATACTACAAACCTAAACTAATATCTTACTTTCCGGAATTATTAAAGACCAAATCAAAATTACTACTACTCTTCCTCAACTACCTCTGCTTAGCAGGAGACATACATCTCAATCCTGGACCAAACACTTCCTCTAGTCCCAATCTCCCTATCACAGACAATAAAGCTAACCATAAATACCTCAAATTCTTTACCATCAATGCCCAAAGTTTAAGAAATAAAGTAGCCCACTTCCATGCTTGGCTAAACTACAACCTACCCGACATTGTAGCCATCTCAGAAACCTGGCTAAAACCTCATATTTGTGACTCTGAAATTCTCCCTCCTGGATTCCAGTCCCTCAGACATGACCGCTTAAATAGAAAAGGTGGTGGGGTAGCCTTATTCTACTCTAACCTGCTATATATCACTCTCTACCCCAATCCTATCCCCCCATTCAACAATGCAGAACTAGTAATAGGCCTACTAAAAGTAAATAACCACAAAAGCATTTGTATCATTGCCCTCTACATCCCCCCTGGTAATAACACCACTACTCTTGAAGAAATTCTCCTCTGGACCTCTACCAATATTAAGCTAGAGACCTTCATACTTGGAGACGTAAATATCGATTGGAATAAAATCAATAACCCTGATCCCACCTTATCCATCAATCTATTTAACTATACCCAACTAACTAACTCCATTACCAGACCCAACAAAACAAACCCCCCAGGTACCACTCTAGACTGGATCCTAGCATCCCATCCTAATAAAGTCTTAAACTCTGGCATTACACCTGACCCTATAGGAGACCACTTGCCAGCTTACATCCACCAAGCTACCCACTTCTCTCCTCACCTACACCAATATATTCACACATGTAACCTCACAAACTTTAACCCCACTACCTTCTCTGACTCCCTAAAACAAACAAACTGGAACCCCCTAAAAACTTTTCCACTAGACAATGCCGTAGAATTTTTCAGCTCAACCTTCTTAAACATCCTCAACTCCCTAGCTCCACCAAGAACAAAAAGAGTAAAAACCAAGACCACCCTATGGCTAACCAAAGATACCAAAAAACATATGCTACAAAGAGATAAATCCTGGAAAACATACTATCAAAACAAGCAGCCAGAAGCTTTTCTTAAATATAAATAACTCCACAACCTCACTAAAAAACAAATCATCAGAGACAAAAAGTCCTATTATATCAAACTCCAGTCTAACCAATCAAAAAGCCCCAAACAGTTCTGGAATTCCATTAATTCTCTTCTCAACCCAGGTACCAAAAACAACCCCTGCCCTGACACCAGAAAATCTGATCCTGAAATAGCCTCTTTATTCAACTCTTTCTTCACCAGCTCCATAGCAGAACTGACCAAGACCTTCCCTAACAATAACCCTTCCCCTCAACCTATCCAGTCTTCCTCACCCCCTACACCACCCTCTGCCCTCAATCTTCCTCCAGTATTTGAGCTTAAACACATCTCAACTTCCCACATAAAAAAATTACTCTCTAAATTAAAACCATGCTCCAATGCCCCTGACAATATTCCATCTTCCTTCCTAAAAATAGCCACAGATGGTATCGCTTTCCCCATTAGCATCTTAATCAATAGATCCATGCAGGAATCTTATGTGCCCAAATTATGGCGTGCTGCCTTTATTCTACCTCTCCATAAAGGAGGCAAAAACAATAGCATCTCTAACTACTGCCCCATAGCTACCCTCTCCCCAATCTCAAAACTTCTGGAAAAATGCATCCACCTTCAGCTTATGCCATTCCTAGCCAATCACCAACTAATCAATCCAACCCAACACGGCTTCCAACCTGGCCATAGTACTATCACTGCCCTTCTCTCCTTCTTAGACACAATAAATCTTGCCCGTGACTCTGGAGAAATAGTAGCAACAGTTCTACTTGATCTTTCCAAGGCTTTGGTACTATCTCCCACACCCTTATCTTAAACCATCTTTCTAACCTTAATCTCTCCCAGAATACCTTATCCTGGTTCTCTAGCTACCTCTCTGACAGGTCTCAAGCTGTAAAATGGGGGGAAGGCACCCCAACATTTCTTTCTACCCCCACTGGGGTACCCCAGGGATCCATACTCAGTCCAATGCTATTCAACATCTTTATTAATGATTTCCACAAAGCCATACACAACACCAAAATTGTACAATATGCAGATGATTTAACTTTAGTCTGCTGCACCTCTAACCTCTCAGAGCTTCAAACAGTGACACAAACTGCTTTCTCCACCACTGAAAACAGGATGCTCCAAAACCACCTCTTGCTAAATGCCAACAAATCCAAAATACTATTATTCTCTCCCTCAAAAGCTTCCCCTCTTGATAAAAACTCATTCCAAATTATTAGCCAAAACAACTCTACTATAGAGGTTGTTCCCTTCGCTAAACTACTTGGGGTTACTATTGATGAACACCTAAAATTCAACACTCACATCCAGCAAAACATTAAGAAAATCCATATAAAACTTGGTATGGTATACAGGAACATCCACGTTCTCTCTCCTTCCACCAGACAAACTCTTGCCATTACCTATCTACTCCCCTCACTAATGTATGGCGCTCCTCTACTAACAAACTTATCTGCCACTCTCATCTCAAAATTGGAAGTCTGTTATAATAAGATTTCTAAATTTGCAACCAAAGCCAAATTATCCTCCCATCATTGTACTGCCCTTCATTTGTTAAATTGGCTTGAACTCTCCAACCATCTGGACTATCTCCAAATTACTACCCCCACAAACTAATTTTTCAACCTACTAAGTGCCCTGCACTAACCAACATCCTTCAACCTTACACCCCTCAAAGAACTCTCAGATCTACTCATCAAAACCTAATCACTGTCCGCAAACCCAATCGTCCTGCTGGTCAACTTCTTCTATCCTTTTCCTTAGCTAAAAAATGGAATTCTCTTCCTTCCTCTCTAAGGACTTGTGAAAATTTTGAAAACTTTAAAGCTCAGCTACATTCCTACCTTTCCTGTAACAGGAAATGCAACTGCACTCTTCCCACCTAGTCTAATAATTCACTCTACCCCTAAACTCCTGACTAACTCCGAGTACTGACTAACTCTGAGTACCAGCTAAGCTAACATAAATGTACATATTGTAAATAACATAACTGCACTATGTAACCAAAGAATTTATGCCTGCTCTCTAACATGAAATGAAATTGTAAATTGTGTCTTCTTTATTATGGTTGTATCTGTAACTAAACTATGTAATGTGGAGCTTTTCTCCCCGGGCCTCCACTGAAAACAGGCTCCCTGAGCCCAGTGGACCTCCCCGGTCATCAAACTGGAAATAAATAAATAAATAAATAAATGCATGGACCTGCTGCATATATGCAAGGGAATATAGTGGGCTATTTGGAGAGATGTAACATCCACATGGGACTACAGATACCCAGTCCAATAGTATGTGCTTTGTAATATTCACTAGCCCTCATGGTTGGAATATTCACTACAACAGTCAAGGGAGATATTAAACAGTGGAGTCACATGATATTTGCACTACGGTCTATGCCAGCAGATCATGCGCTGTTCTTCTTCCACCCCTGACACACCAGTGATCCCATACAACTGCTGTAACAGTAAGTCTGCAGTGATATATCAGCAGACCAGCCAATTCCAGGGCTGTGACATAGAACCTGGCCACACATTGTGTCACATAACGCAGGGGTGACAATGTATGTCTGTATGCTGTTGATTGTGTGAGGAATGACACCTCTTTGTTTGGCAGATGGTGTGGCTCAATGGGCTAGGGATGTTAGCATGGGTAATGTTGTTGATGGTTTGAATTTGGCAGCATCCACATCTTTTGCATGTGAGATACTCGTATGGAGGTATTTCCACAGACTGTCATACCCCTCAATCTGTTACTGCAAGACAGCTGGACAAAGTCAGAGAGAATGGGTGGTCAAAGGGCCAAAACTACAGACAGACATTACACATGCTCTGATGAACCTATAAGTGACTAGTATAACAGCAGGTTGCAACAACACAGAATAGCTGCAGGGTGTAAAGGCAGTTACTTAAATGTGTTAGTAGTTAGCACTATTTAGTGACTGCATTAAACAATATTATACCTGAATACCACAAATGTATGAGGAACAGACCAAACATATGGGGCGAAGTGCTGGACATTCTGCAAAAACATGTAAAGTGAGAGGTATGCAGACTGTCACCCTGTGTGTGGTGTTACATTATGTACCCCAGTCACATATTAAGTAAAGCACACAGCCAGGGAATGCCTTGGACAATTTCAGGAAAGTGCTGTACTGCTGAAATAGGTGTGGCAGCTAATGTCCATAGCACACAAAATCCTGGACTGGAGTACAGGTAGCTGTGGCCCAGAGTCACCTTGTAAGTACTGACAGTCCCACTGAGCATGCTCCTATACTTAGCTAACTTGAGTGCAAGTCTGTTACCTCTTCCTTACAAAGACCTGCTATGTGGAAATACATCTGTATATGCAGACAGCTATGTATACATATCTGTAGGTCCCTATCCCCCCTCAGACATGATTACTGTATCTATCTATCAGTATGTATCACATATACATTGCTGATATCTATATCTCTAGATAAATTACAATGATGCATAGACTCACCACATATATCTATGTAACACATTTATATAACATACACACACAGCAACATTTAAAGAGACATCCCTGTTATAAAAACACACACACACACACACACACATACAAATATATATATATATATATATATATATATATATATATATGTATATATATATATATATATATATATATTTATATATATATATATATGTATATATATATATATATATATATATGTATATATATGTGTGTGTGTGTGTGTGTGGGGGGGTGTAAGAATGTACCCACATACCCTCAGAATGCTAAGGTTATTTGCACGTACACATTACACAACAGTTTTCCAAAGGAAGCAGACCAAGGCTGCAACAGTACATAATCCATTCACCCACAGACCCCTGTGTCTGCAGAATGTTACCTTGTAGACAGACACAGGTGAGTAGGTGTTGTAATGTACAATGGTTTCAATGCATGCCTTGGACAGGCCATATTGTCCCTGGCCCCATGTTTGCCTATCTAACTTCAACCAGCTACATATGGCCATACTAGTGACTGTATACACATAGCAGGAATATTAGCAGGTATCCCACTCCAAGGACACTAGATGCAATAACGGTACCAAACAATATCACTCTGCTGGCCACACATGCTGTCCAACACAAGGCTACTTTGGGTACTCCACAAGTACTGTGCCTTTAATGACATATACAACAGACTTACTTGTGGCAAATGTGATAAGTACTGTGAGAGATAGGGTATAATAGTAGATAGGTAGGGGTTCTAATTTCACATCAGCTAAGTGTGTTTGTGTGTGTGTGTGTGTGTGTGTGTGTGTGTGTGTGTGTGTGTGTGTGTGTGTGCCTGTGTAAATATATTCCCTTGCAGCACTATGAACATGCCCATATGGGCTATCTCCATGCAATGTTTATGCATTTTAAGGCCCTGTGTCTGGCTGCTGGCCTCTACATTGCCCTACTCCACAAGGACTGCTGATGTTGTCCACCTTAAGAGTGCTGGCTGACAATCTAATACCAGATAAACTCTGTGGCATGTACAATAAGTATTGTGAGCTATAGTGTGTAATAATCAGTAAGACCACAGTATCCCACTCACCAAAAAAGAGCATTGGTGAAAGGGCAGTATGTCAGGTTGGCAAGAATGGTCTTGGGAATCGGGGATTTCTTGCATGAGTGTGAAGTATTGAAAGGTATGTTGGGCAGGAGATGGTACCCAGACGAATTTGTTGACAATATAGTTGTGGAAATAAAGAGAAAGAGAGTGGATGGTACATTTAAAGCACTTCTGGACACCAGTACTGGCTTGACTGGTGCAGCAAACTTTAGTGAGGATGATGGTTTTCATAGAGCTTTAATTTTACCCTTCAATATTGATTTTTATGACATATGGGAGACTATCTTGAAATACTGGATGGTATTTAGGATAGACCCTGAGATCAGCACGGGAAAAAACAGTTATAGTTTACAAGAAATAAATCTCCCTCAAGGGAATGGTGAAGAAAAATGTTAGTAAGTCAAATAAAGGAGGCAGTTTTAAATGTGGGAGATGCCCCCAGTGCCATTTTATGGCGAATCAGGAAACAATCAAAATTAAGAATTTTGGCACAATTAAACTTAAGGTGTGATTTATGTGGCCTTATGTCAGTCCTGTGATGGGTTCTACATGGGGAAGACAAAAAGGGCATTTAGACATAGAGTATATTAACACATTTATGATATAAATCATAAAAATGAAAACAATTCCCTTTTTAAGCACATTAGTATTTACCCCACGCATACGTTTAAATTTTGTGCATCAATCATGTTGATTTGGGACCTCAGGGTGGACCTCCTGATGATTTACTTGAGTTTAAAGAATTAAAGTGGCAGATTAAAACCAATGCATGTATTTTGCCTGGGCTGAACGACAGGTTGTCATTAGGCCCATTATTCAAGCTTAAATCTGCCTAGTTTTTATAAAAACATTTATATTATTATCTAACAGCAATACACGTTTTTATATGTATGATTTTAAAATGGCAAACATGTTTTTATGTGCATTTATATCTTAAGATTATGTGGATTTTGCATTGTAATATTTTTTATAAGTTAATAAGCTGTATTCATGTTTAAAGTAGATGGGAGGGGGCTGTTGTGTTGATATGACCAGTGAGAGGGCAGGAGTGGATATTCTAAGTGCTGCATTTGATGTACTTGTTATTCTGAAGAAGTCTAATATTTATCAAGATGAAAGTGCTCAATCACATCCCTGTGTAGTGGTACCAGTGGTGTTCTGTCATTTCCTGCATTTTATTTCACGTTGATAGTGTGTAATAATAGATTGGTAGGAGTTTTAATCTCTCATCCGCCAATTGTCTGTCTGTGTAAAAATATCCCCTTGCAGCACAACGGACATGCCCATGTGAGCTATTTCTGTGCAATGGTTGTGCATTTTATGACCCTGTGACTAGCTCCTGTTCCTAAATTGCCCTCCTCTACATAATCATAACTGATGTCCACCACCTGCCTGACTCAGACACAGAATATTTGTAGATGTGTCAACTCCATCACCACACCTTCTAGATGTGTAAGTTCAGAAAACCCAGGTGACATGTAGCAAGGGGAGCCAACCTTATCACAAAGTATGAATGCATGATTACACTAACTGCACCCATTGTCCCTGATAGACTGTTCTACACATATGCACCTAGGGAGTCATGCAAGTATACTGTGGTCCCTTGCTGGTGTCATATTTCTGCTGTGCTGCCGTACCATCTTGTGCTGCTGTATTGCTGCCACGTGTCCATAGTTTATCCCCTAAGACTCCTGGAACAGAAACATACACAGGTCTGTGACACACCTGTCATTCAGTAACACTACCGCCAGTCCAACATCATGCAACAAAGATACACAAAGTGTGATGTGTAGTCATAACACATGCCAGCATACAGTACCTGTTGTGGACCACAACAAGTGGCATGGCAAAACAATACTTCACTACACAAGTACATGTCAAGTAATGTATATATCCTGTGCATCAGACACATAGTAGAATTTCCCTCCATTGATGACATAGATGCAGGGATGTGGCACAGGTATCATCACATGCACAGGGTGTGATGTGGGGTGACAGAGGCCTAGGCTGTGCCACACAGTTGACAGCATGTGTGTGAGTCAGGAAGGGGTGCTGGTTAGATGGGCCATGGAGGGGTGCCATGTGTGTCTGTTGGTGACCTGCATGTGACAGCGGCATTTGAGTGTGTGCATGTACACAGTCAAGCCCAGTGCCTGCCCTACACATGTGTATGTTGGACAGCTGTGGACCATACATGGGAGAGTGCACAGTTCACAGTCTCCGGCCATGAGCATAGGAATTGGCTCTGCCAGGAGTAGCACTTGTACCAGCATGCCCAAGGTCAGATGCAGTGCTAGTATCTGATGGTGACTGCTGCCTGCTGGGGCTGTGCCCCCCATGAGACTGCCCCGGGACCACATGTTCGTGGCCTGCCATGTCATGGTGTGGACAGCACACTGCCCTCTGTAGCACTGGAGGTATTGCCACTACAGGAGCGTGACTGTTCTTGGCCACGTGGACACCCAGTCGATGATTTTCTGACCTATGTCCACATGTATGATGCCCAACTCCAACCAGATGTTCCAGCACAGACAATGTGTGGTCCAAAACAAACACTGCCATAGCCCACCATCTGTCCACTGCATTAATGAACTGATCCAGGGTATCCTCAATGCGGTGGAGGCAGTCACAGATGCCAGACTGTTCATAGGTTCATAGGTTCATAGGAGGGTACTAGGCTATTGGCCCTAGGGCCTATATAAGCCTAGCCAAAAATGTACCCTGGCTTTCGTCACCCAAGAAAATTATTTTCCTGTGCCCCTGTCGAACAGAGCCACAGAAGTGATCCCCAGGGTGAATTTCCCATCTCCCATCCAATCATCAAGATTTTTCTTGAAGAGTGCTAATGAGGAGCAATGTTTGACATAGATAGGTAGTCTGTTCCAGAGTATGGGAAGTCTCTGGGACAGGAATCTATCCCTCCAGCATGTTCTGTTTATTGTGGTGATAAGGTTTAGGTCCATAGAGTGTGTAGCTCGGAGGGATTGGGATTTCTTTAAGTGGAGCATGTCCAACAGCTCTGAGTTTGACATCGCTTTGTATGTTAGGCAGAGATCGCCTCTGAGTAGGCGATATGCGACGGAGTAAAGCTGGAGTTTTTTGAGATGGTCTGCATAGGGCATCTGTTTGAGGCCAGTAATCCTCTTTGTGAGGTATTTCTGTGGCCTTGCCAGTTGTTGTAGATGTCTTGTGAGGTACATACCAAAAGGAGCGTTGTACTCTATAATGGGTCTAATGAGTGATGAGTAGAGTGGAACAATGACCTCTTTTTTTCTGGATGAGAAACCTTTTGTGATGAGGTGAGCCATGTAGAAGGATTTCCTGACCACTGTGGTGATGTGATTGTCAAAGGAGAGACTACTGTCCACCTGTGTCCCAAGGTCTCTTATCACATTTTCGGCGTTAAGTAGACTACCAGCTATGTGGTAGTTCATGGGTACAGAGTTTTTACCAAAGGGGATGACAATACACTTTTTGGCATTGAGCTTCAGGCCATGGCTTTGACACCAGGCATCTGTCTCAGTGAGGCCCTTTTGTAGTATGTCCACGTCGTTAGGAATTTCGATTATGGCTCCTAGTTTGCAGTTATCTGCAAACTTTGTTAGCCAAAGACCTTCTGTGTTAGCCTGTACTTCGGAGAAGTAGATACCAAACAGGAGAGGACCCAGGACTGAACCCTGTAGTACTCCACTTGTCACTGGTCTGAAGTCGGATTTGGTGTCTGCTACTTTCACAGTGTGGGTTCTGTCCATGAGCCAGTTGGCAACCCATCTTGTGACATAGGGATTTATACCTAGTTTAGTGAGCTTATCTATAATTCCAGAGTGGGGGATGGTTTCGAAAGCCTTGGCGAGCTCTAGATAAGCTGTGTGAACCACCTTACCCTCATCTATGGCTTTGGTGACTGCTTCAAAGAAGTCAATCAGGTTTAGGAGACATGATCTGCCTTTTACAAATCCGAACTGGGTAGGGTCTACAGTTTGGAGATTACCAATGTCTTTGTTTATGAGTTCCATGATGATACGTTCCATGGCCTTGCAAACCAGGCTCGTCAGGCTAATGGGGCGGTAGTTCCCGGGGTCCGTCGTGGCTCCCCCTTTGTGGAGTGGGATAACCATCGCGGTGCACCATTCAGTGGGCACAAAGCCTGAGGTGAGGCTATGACTGAACATGGTACTTAGGTAGGGTGCCAGTTCATTCTGTAGTTTGTGTAGAACGCAGCCTGGAATATTGTCAGATCCCATGGATGCTGTGTTCTTGGCTTTGGAGAGTGATTTTTTTGCCTGTGCAGCCATGATTACAGGAACTTTGCATTCTTCCGGTATAGATATGGGTCCTCTAGGGGGTGAGAGGGGGGTAAAGTTAGCACTGAACCTATCTGCCAGGATGTTGGCAATAGCAGTTGGTTCTGTTTATTTAGTGCCATTGTGCTGTAACTCAGAGCAGATCTGAGTGTTGCCATTGAGATTCTTGACATAGCTATAGAATGCTTTGTGGTTGTCTTTAGAGTCAGTGGCAATTTTTTTTTCATAACTAGCTTTGGAGGATTTTATGAGGGATCTCAGCTTCTTACTGAGGTTGACCAGGGCGTTCCTCCAGTCATGGGATTTTACTCTTTTTTGCAACAGTTTCTTTCTTCTGTTGTAGTTTGTTTATGGCAGAGGACCACCTGATCAGCTTCCTTTTATCGGTTCTATTAGGGATAGCATGATCCATGCACTTGTGTAAGTGCTTATAAAGTGCATTTGTGTAGGATTCAGCAGTTGTAACTCTATTGTCCGTCTGCATGGGTGTCATGAAGTTTGCCATTTCTGTCTTAAGAAGTGTGAAGTTGGATTTGGAGAAGTTTTTTACGGTGGTTTCCCTAATTGGGGATGGGGGCGGGATGTGGATGTCTAGGGTGATTAGCTTGTGGTCGGTTCTGACCAACGAGGAATTGACCTCAGGTGTGGAACACTGGTTGCCCATGTTGGTAATGACCATATCTAGGATATTACTGCCCCTGGTGGGGGTGTGAATAAGTTGGTCCAAGGCATTGGAATTTATAAATTTCAGAAAACGTTGAGCAAAAGAGTTGGTACATGAGTAGTTTTCCCAGTTAATGGTTTGGTAGTTGAAATCGCCCATTATTAGGGTGTTAGGTTGTACCCTAATACTTTCCAGTGTATCAAGAAATGAGGAGTGGGAATCCTGGGACATGGTGGGGGGTCTGTAGCAAACTACAATTTGGATTGCGGTCTTGCCCAGAGTTAGTTGCACTTGGATAATCTCGGATGCATTATGCTGTTCAACTAGCCTGGAGGTGTGGATATCCTTAATGAATATGGACACACCTCCACCTTTAATGCTTCATTCTGGGTTAGGCGGCCGAAAGGTGTGGTATGAATTATAGCCTGGTAATGCAGGGGTGCTCTCTGGAGCTTTGAACCAGGTGCTGCATCCATAACCCTAAGCATCCATTTGATGCTGTGTTCAGAATGTGCTGTGCCTCCATGACAGCCTGAAACATGCTCCGAGTGAGCCATGATGCAACAGGTGGTGGATGGACAGCAGTCCTCCTGTGAGCACCCCTGTCAATCTGCCTGTGTGGGACCTCGACAGCTCTCTGGCTATGGCCATTGTCTACACTCACTGACACCATAGTTGCCATTCTGTCCTGTTCAATGTCACCACCCTCTGACTGTCCAGTATCTGTGGTCTCTGGGGACTGAGTATGTGTGGGCATACTAACTTTGTGCTGTGACAATGGGGGCAGAAGAGGAATGTCAACCTCTGGGACAGATTCAGCCCCCAGCAACACCACCTGTGCCTCACTATGGCCACCATCATCATCAGAGTCTGATGCGACACTGGCATCGGGTTGTGAGGGGAACAGACTCCAACATCCCCAGTCACCTGTGAAAACCAAGACAAAAGCAGTACATTACTACCAGCACTTTAATGTATGGTAATCCACACAGACTCACACAAATGAGGATCCACAACTGCATTTCCAATCTCACATCTTCTCATCTCCGCTCCCATGCACAACAGACAGCCTCACAACAACATACACAGACAAGTCAAGCCCTTTATATCATACACTTTAGCCACATCCAGTTAAAGTCGCCAGTACAATCTGCCTGCAAGGTATGTACTATGACAATATACATGATAGAACTGCACATAAAACCCAGTATACCTATCTTGAGAATGATATGCCTGTACTAGTGTCACTGCCTGAGGTATGCACCATCTCCCTTTTATGTTTGAACAGGCATCTTGGAGTAATTACCTCATGTGTACCAGGCTGTGTAGCCACTCATAACTATAAGTACAAACGTGCCATTCATCATTCAAATACACACATGTGATTTCCCAGTCTATGAACTGTAGTTAACTGTTCCAGAATGGAACACGCAAATATACTACTCTGGCTAAACACAACATTTGTATATAGGGCAATATGCAGCCCTTAACTTTCATAGGGTATATATGATCTGTAAAAAGAGTATTACACTTACCAGGTACAGGACCATGGACATGGGCCACACCTGATGGACCTATGAAAAGGTGAGGGAGAGGTATTGTCAGCACCACCAAATGTTGCAGCACTACAAGGTAATATGTACATATATCCACATGTACAGCCGTGTTACTGGCTGTATTGCTGACATTCTGAGTATGTGTGCACAACTGAGCGTAAACCCCCAGCACCTCTACCAATGTAGATAGTCCTGACACCCATGTACAGGTATGTACAGTCTTCCATAATGACTGAGACAGTATTACACTGGTAAACACATTATGCTTACCTGGAGACTCCTCTCCTGTGGACACTGTGGCACCCATCTCCAAGATGTATGGCATGATGGATGCCTGGGAGCTGTTGTGTGTTCCTAGGTTCACCAGGAATTCTTCTGTGTCCGAGAGTGGTTGGTCTGTTGCAGACCCTTCACCGGTGATGGCACAATCCCTGGTAACATTAGCTGCCGTTTGTCATGCAGAATTCAACATGTCTGTGGCCTGGTGTCAGACCTACTCATAGGTCCTGTCCTGTTGGCCAGTCGGACTGACATCCCACACAAGGTCTTCCCCAGTGCTGCCTGCTGTTCCCAATTATGCCTTCCAATGGACAACAAGATCTGATGGTGCTGTCTCAAGTCCATCCACTATTATGTCATTCTCCCCATCTGAGAAAGGGGCATGTCTTCTGCAGTACATGGTTCCTGAAAGACAACAAAAGGGGAGCACATTACAGGACCAGATAAGTGGACATCCACTATGTACAAATCCAGCACATCCATAATGGCCTGCACTATCCACTACTCCCTCACACGTCATACCCCCACAGTCTTTCAACACACTATGTGTGTAGATACCACCAAGATAGTAGAAATACTAGAGTATGTCCCTCTGTGCCATGACAGATTCTGCTGTATGCTCCTACACCCAGCACAGCAGTCTACTGTGGTGTGTTCCCTAAGGGCAAACACCCACTAATATGTCATACAGCCACTTCCAGACAATGTGCAGTGTGCTATTACAGCCATTATATGGAGATAGTTCAGCAACACCAGTGTGTCACAATGACAGAAAACAATGCAAAACTGCTGTAGTATATGTTCCCTGTAGGTATCATACCTCTCAACTGTACAGATGTTTGCAGAATGTCAAGATGTTTGCCTCATAGTTTTGGTCAGTTTCACACAACATTGTGGATTTCTGACAAAAGATTGGCCAATCATTGATGGTTGATGTCAGAAAATAAAGAAAGATATCTGAGTTTAAGATATACCCTTCAGAACACAGTTATGCTAATGTAACATCTGTTATTCTATTCACTTTCTTACCTTGTATGAGCAATAGTTACAGTGTTCCTAATTTGGGCCTTTGTCCCTCCATTAATTATGGCTTTGTTCAGATATCTTGCTGTAACAGGTTGACAGCTATGTTAGGCACAGCTCTCAACCAGACAGGGAACAACATAAAAGTATCATGGACTTAGCCAGACCACATCATGGACAATCAGGGACACTTTTAAAATGTTAGAACTATTTATGTGAGACAATGACAGAATCAGAGGAGATGAATTAGTGTATATCATCTGACGTTACAGGAGTATATACCCTTACTTATTGTCACTATGTTTTACATGTAATTCCCCAGCTTCCCTACAACAGCCAACCATTGTAGGAAGGAATAAAAGGGACAGAGCTAAGATGTAAGTGGAAATCAGGGTCATTTGAGAGGCAAACCTGTAGGTGTAGGACAGGTGAGTATCAATGACACATCATTACCATAGATCTAAGACAGGATTAATGCTATGATTCCTATCTCCCATTCCTATTTCCTATACCTCCATTCTCCCATCTACATTGTGTTGTATGGAGAAATCAATTACATACCTGGTTGAGTGCAATACTAGTCCTTTGTTAAACCTTGCTCCCGGTAATCTTATGAAAATACACTCTCTGTGTGAGGTAAGTCTCATACAGACCTGTTCCCCAAAACCAGCTATTTGCCTTTTTAAGATACTGCTCATTAGCAGGTAATGGCCTCTGCACCAGTCTGTGGATCTGATATAGTAATTGCAGCCAAAACAGCTGAATTGCACTATCATTAGCCAATGACATGCCACCACCATGCAATATATAAGGCGTTCATGTAGACCTGGGCCCCTTTCCTAGCTGTTAAGATGGACATTACTGAGGTGTGAAGACTACAGCATCACAGAGGGCAGGTACCATAACTGTCAACTATAGAGATTTATGAAGTATGTTCACAGTTTTGCCTCATATGTGTGGTCAGTGTCCCATTACATTGTGGTCATCTAGCAATTCAATGGCAAACATTGTGGGTTGAGGGCAGTAATGCAAGGCATGCATTTGAGTGTCAGACTTCATACCCCTCTGAATATGCATGCTGATGTAATATATATTACTGTATCAACTTAATATTAATGTAGGAGCAAACTGTAAAACATGTCCCAGTCTCCAGACCTTTGTCCCCCCCCCCTTTAAGTATAGCTGTATCCAGAACCCTTGTGCTAGGGTGTTGGGAGGTATGGTAGGTATGTAGAAGCTACCTTTACATACAGATGTATGTGTTACAGCCTGCAGATGGGGGGAGTGTAAACACTTTGGAGGACAACAGGCTGTACATATAACTGTGGCAACTGTGTCAGCCCTGTCATTATGCAGAGCCAGGGTAAGGGTACCCTTTACAGTCCAGTCGAGGCATGTGATTAAGGTACATATGTTATGCAACAATGCCAATAACAGAGTAGTAGGCAACCACACAAACTGGTGAATAAAAGGTGCACCATAAACCAAGAACACAAACAACTTCAAGCCCAGCTAAGTGGTGATACAAAGGCAGTAAAGACTCCAACGGTAATCTAAAAAAGATAATTTAATATTCCAAACATGTACAGTACACATTTGGAATATTAAATTATCTTTTTTGGATTACCTTTGGAGTCTTTACTGCCTTTGTACCACCACTTAGCTGGGCTTGAGAGTAGTAGGTGATATATACTTATGCTATACGGATATGTGAAGTGTGTCCCAACCTGCAGGCCTTTGACTTGCAAAACTGGATAGTAGTTCATTAATTAACAGTGACCTGTGCAGATAGAGATTGCATCACTCAGTCATTAATTGCTGTCTTCATAATAATGTAATTGCACTGCAACACAAGACTGGATTTGAACCCGGGACTGTGTGTGGAAAAATGTACTGCATGCAAGGCATTTAACAAACTGAGCTTCTCAGTCACTGCTATAGCAGGTGTATTTGCAAGGTATATGTGCAGACATACAGGCTGTGGCACACATTGTGTGCATCCATCAGTATGTGCATGGCTTTCTATGGCTGTATTTCTGCACCAGGGTCCAAGTTGAATATGTTTTTTGCCATTGCTGCCTTTAGCAGGTGTCTTTCTACATGTTGCTGATACAAAGGCACATTTAGCTGCTATCACAGGCCTCACTTACATCCATTTTTATATATTTGGCTGTCTAGTGATGTATTATTGCACCAGAGTCCAAGGAACATTCCCATTTTCCCCATTAACTTTTAACTCCAGTTTGCACAGAGCAGCTCGGTGTGCAGCTCTGCTGAGACATGCCTAATAACTGTAAGTGGCAATCACGATGTTTTAATGCAAGCACTTGTTTTAATTAAGATCTGTGTGGTGTGGTGGGTTAGTGCAGTGTGCTGCAGGTGTGATGGGCTTGGGTCCAAAACATGGCAGAGGTGTTTATTTTGTACATGTGAATTACAATATTATAAACACATATACTCTTTAGAGCTCTATTTAGCTGAGCTAAGCAAAGCTGTGCAACGCAGCATGCTGTGCAGCTCTGTGCTAAAAAATATAAAGAAAAGAAAAAAGGGGTGATAGGAAAGTGGTGAAATGGGGAAAGCAAGGGGAAAAACAGAGTGAAAGGCAGGTAGGGATGTGCAGAAAGAGTGTAGGAAAGAACCATAGCTATCTATTTCTTGTACAGCAACAGCTGTGCACTTTGACAGATTTTGTAGATGAATTTGAACTCTCAAACCCCAGAGAGATTGGTGAGGGCAACATAACTGAATTGTCAAACCAATTGGACCAAATTACTTGTGTCCAGTGAACATGTGCAAAATGGAGAGCTATGTATTGGGTGATATTTTTTGGGGGGTACAGGTGTCCATTTTTTTTTTATTAAGATGAGAGTGGAATGTTGGGGAAGGGACTTAGGTACATGTGGGGAGGTAAGTTGGGTAGGAGAGGATGCATTTGCAGACAGACAAGACAGCAGACAGGGGTGGTGTGTGACACATGAGGTGGGTGAACACCTTGGATGGAGGGTGTTGTGGAATCCAAGTCACACATGCCTTCAGACAGCAGCAACATGACTCATGTCCCCACCCATGGGACTGTCAACACTGCGTCTTCACTGCCCTGAGGGTGCTTGTGCCCCACCAGGTTGGCCAGCATGTCCTCAGTCTGGCACAGGTGGTGTTCATTGCTCCAATGAACAATCCTGCACACTATGGCCGGCAGTTCAGCTTGGGTGACAATGCCCCCACCACCACCGCTCCCAAGGGAGGCTGGGCCCTGTCTCCTGAGATGGTCCCACCTGATGCTGTAGGTGGTGCAGGGACAGAGGAGGAGGCACCATCGGTCTAGGTCCCAGACATGCTGGAACTTGATGCCACAGCCAGTTGAGGCAAGGGAGGTGGATCACCTGGAACCGACCTACCCTGACATGCTGTAGTAATGGAGGTATAGCAATAAGTACAGGTTAATTGTGAACAAATCATGGTTAGTAATAACAGCATGGCAGAACATTGGAAATAGCCCAATTACATATCAATGCATATTATGTGAAACACAACAATAAATAACAGAACAGTCATTATGTTAACAGCATGTCAGTAACAGTTACAGCATAACACCAATTAAATAGGTAATGTAACAAGATATGTTAATATGCAACCATTATAAAACAAAACAATAATAAAACGCGTGTCCCAAAATACAGTTATTGTAACAACATATGTTAATAGTAAACCATAACCAATGAATAACCATAAGAAATATATGAAGATTGGGGGGGAGAAAAACAGTCCATTAGTAGCATTTCCAGTTATTTCTTTGACAACAGTACTACTATCTACTCCATGGGTCTGTATTTTGTTTATGTGTACAGTGACTACAAATCTCCTATAACTGATGTAGCATGTACATACCTCTCAAGCTATTTACATGGGACACTATTGGCCAAGTAGTAACAACTGCAGGTACACATCTACACAGAACACTTGCACATCAGGTGGCCCCTATATAACTACCAAGGTGTTCTGTGGGCTGAATTGGTGATACTTTGAAATCTAGGTAATCGTTTCCATGATAATCCTGTGACAGATGGATTACAAACTGTTAATTACATAACATGAAATCATGACATTTGAAAGACATGTATGTGTACAGTACAGACTCTAAACAGCTGTCATGCCTTAGTTGGCAGGCATGGGAATAAAACCCAATAGCAGTGACTGCAGTGGACATCTGCATAGGATGTATTAATTAACTGCAGCAGCTTTTAACAGACACTCCAGTCATACAGCCATAGCTGGATTACACATTTTATTTCTGACGGAACATTGCTGATGAACACATTCTTGCTAATGATTTTAACAGTCTGTGACATCTAAACACACAATTATCTACTCATAATATGGGCTATCTCACCTATTTACCTGTAGTTCCTGTGGACAGAGAATTTGTAAGCATTGTATGACTGCTACTGTAATATTTAGTGTTACATAGCATTGGATTTGAACCCTGGTCTGTATGTGGCAAAATGTGCTATATACAGAGCATTTGACAAACTGAGCTACTGACTCACTGCTGATTACTGACTGACTGATATTTGCCTAGAGCTCACCTGGAACCAAAATACTACCTGGTAGTACTACTACAGTGTTATACTAGACTGCAGTGACAGTAGAACACACATGCATGAAATACAAGCATAACACAGATAGTAGGTAAGCTATATATCAGTATAAACAATGCTGGTGTACACAATTTATTGTTAGTGGTTTGAAATATCTGTGAAGTCAACAAACAATATCAGCTCACAGAGTAGGCTATCTCACCCATATACCTTTATTACATGATGTCTGTGGATGGCAGAGCATTATGTGAAAAATATTGGCCTAGACACTATTGAACAGTACTATATGAGTTAACTGATACAATTTGCATCCATTGGATTTTCATTCTACAACTATGATAGTGTTATACTTTACTGCAGGACCTTACCTTACAACCTGAATGCATACAGCTGTACTGCAATGGTTACAAGACAATCCTGATGTACACCATTTTCTTTGGTGTTATTGGTATTGTTTCATGTTTTATTACATAAGAGTTGGCATTATTCATTTTTGTAACACAGCTCTAAATCCACATTTATTGCACTACATACTTTATTGCATATACTTTAATGCAGTTACTGGTATTGTTTCATGTTTTTATTGCACTACAGTCGGCATTACTCATTTCTTGCAATACAGCTCT
This sequence comes from Protopterus annectens, assembly GCF_019279795.1. Classification (NCBI taxonomy): domain Eukaryota; kingdom Metazoa; phylum Chordata; order Ceratodontiformes; family Protopteridae; genus Protopterus; species Protopterus annectens. The sequence continues at coordinate 1,176,769,224 of NC_056747.1, read as the reverse complement.
AATTCTACATTTATTGCACAACAGACTTTATTGCATATACTTTAATACAGTTACTGGTATTGTTTGATGTTATTGCACTACAGTTGGCATTATTCATTTCTTGCAATACAGCTGTAATTCCATATTTATGGCACTACAAACTTCATTGTATATACTTTAATGCAGTTAATACTTTACTCTTTCTTGCTTATTTCATTACAGTTAGCATAATACGACCACACTCACCACACTCACTGCACAACCTGGCCAAGCACCCGGTGTGTGACTCGACATTGCGAGCCCTCTCAGCTGCAGATGTTGGGAGAGAAGCACACAATTATGTATATGAGCTTTCCAGACATTCAGATTGCATATTGTTAAAACAGAAGTAAAATTACTTACATGCTTGCAGGGCATTCCCAGCCTGAGCTTCTTGGACCCAGCTGTCCAAGAGTCCACTCCTTCATCTTTTCAAGTCATTATGGTGGTGACAACACTGCTCACCTGTGTAGGGGATACCAGTAACACTGGTGAGGTTTCTGGTCAGCCAGTCCCAGGCCTCCACCTTACACTCTGAGCCCTGGGAACCTCCCTACAACAGCCAGTCATCATGGTTTTTAACTAGGAGTCCAACCATAACCTTGGACTCCAGAATACTCCAATGCCGGGCCTGAAAGCATGCACCTTTAAAAACGCCAACCATAGTAACTGTCAGAGAAAGAACTCCAGTGGATCTGCTGTATTCCCACCTATTGGGCTTAATATAGGCTGTTTTCCCACCCTTACATGTCATTGGGCAACATTCAAAAAGCGCTGTGTCACTTAGCATTGTGCAAACCAGCGCAGCTGAGCTGAGAAGCACAAAAACTTAAAGAACCATAGTCTTAGCAGAGCTTAGCAGTGTGCAAATCAGCCATGCAGAGCCTAGCAGCACATAAACATTGGCAGCCATTACCATGTTTATGCAGTGCTTAGCAGGTCTAAGCACAGTTGAGCAGAGCTTAGTAGAAAGCAGTGGGGCCATATTTTAAAATAGTCTACATGATATGTCTATCAAAATTATATACATGTTTTCTCTTCCATGTATTCAAACCTTGGACCCACTACACATGGAGCTATAAAGCTACCCATTAAGCTACGTGGACATTAAGACATCTGGTATACCTTCACATATACCACTGAGCTACATATAAGCAGTGCTGAGCACTGTGCCATGCAAACATGCTCAGATACGCTTACACACACATTTAAATAAATAAATACATCTGGTTTCTATTTTTAGATGTCTGGCGGGTGTCAGTTATCTTATCTGTGGGAACCGCTTAGCATTGCTGCAGTCTGCATCACGACATGCAAAAATGCTTTTTTTTTAAAAAAAATATAAAATTCAAATAAAACAAAAGGACAGTCCAGGGAGTCTCTTACTTAACTGCGGACATGGGTAGCACTACACCTCTACCTACAATGATTCAATAACCATGTTCCTCAGCTCTCCCTTGACAATGTGCCATCACTAATATGCATGGTGCACTGCCAAGGGGGGAACCGTGTACATGGACATGGTAACATTCCATGTAGGCTGTACATGGTGCCTACACATATTTTTTAAATCCTGGGGCATGTCTTTTTGAAATACGCTCATGTACTGTATGATGCACCTTCCGTATCAGCACAACTTCAAAATATGCTGATACACCTTGGGATATGTTTGTGTAATACTATGATTCATAGATATGCATATAAATTAGCCTAATGTGCAGAAAACATGTGTAAATTTCCCTGAATTTAAGTGAATATGGTGAGCTTTGCCATATTAATTCACAAATAGCCAAGACAAGTGGAAAACTTCTTAGGATTCTGCAGACATCTCAAAGTAAGGAAAACTTTATAAAATATTTATTATTTAGTAACTGACACTTTAAGAGTTACTTTAATATTGATTTAAATGTCACCTGCAATCATACCTCTCAACTGTACCGAATTCCTTGGTATTTACTGACTTTGAGGGCAAATTAATGGGGAGCCATGAATTTATGAGTGGCCCCTTTAATTCCTGATTTTTTTTTTTAAGTTATGGTTGACATGATGATCAGCTTTGTGAGGCAAACAGTGCCTGACTGCCTGTCAGACACGGACATGAGAACCTAATGTTTCCTCAGAAGTAATGGTGCTGTAAATCAGCTAGGTTATGTTTTTTTTTTTTTTTTTAATGTTATTGCCATACCTCTCATCCTCTTAGAACAGGAAATCTGGACAAAACCATAAATAATCGTGTGAACAAACACCCCAAAATAGGAATGATTTTTAAATATTGCTCTTACAAACTTAGAACATCGACAGAATTTGCATTAACGTGAATTTTCTGAAGAGTATGAACACTGACACTCAAATATCTATCATTTCCTGAATTCAGTCTTTAATGATTTGTCAGACAGACCAAATATGTGATGCAAAAATCTGGACATTCTGTGAAAAGCTGTATACTGGAGAGGTATTGTCATGGCAAGTAATTTTTGGCATTATTGCTAGCAGTGTACTCATACATGTTTTACAGCAACCCTACATACCTCTCAAATGTCCCTGATTTTGACTCAGTTTTTAGCTCTACTCCTCTTAATCCCTGCTAAAACTGACTTGTGGACAAAATGCAGTAAATTGCACTTAATAAATAATGAAAATAATTAGAGTTATAGACTTGAAAATGCATGTAATGCATATTCTGTTGTGTCAACGTCTCAGGTTAATAGTACTATTATTTTAAAAGTGTCCCTGATTATTTCTGGATTTGTCCCTGATTCTCTTAAGATTTGTACACAAAAGTAAGCAGCTGTGCGATCCAGTAAGCACTGATGAGTGGTGCGCATGAGCACGCCAACATTTCAAGTTCCGTGGCATGCAAATCACCTCATAAAGCGGTGAATCTCATGCAAATGAGGCAAACAGAGTGATCCAGCAAGCAGACAGGCATCCCTGCAGACCCCGTGTTGATGTCTGTAGTGTACACAGAAAAATTCCATGTACAGGATTTAAAACAGACAACAGGGATTGTAAAAATGCAGGTAGATGGACAGAAATGGCATAGCACATATAGATATGAGCAGAACTATCCACCATGTGTCTAAAAACATAAGGGACATAAGTTAAAATATATATTTTTTTAATGATCTGGTCATGTTTGCACAGCATACCATAGTGCAAAAACATGCATTTATGAAAAAAAAATAGTGGAAAAAACACAGTTAATAGTATGTGACAGAAATGTATTATAGGACCCTGCATGGAAAATCTACAATGGTGCTGTTGCTAACTAGGTAGGGCCTGGAACTATGTAGTTTCCTGGTTATGTGCACGGATCCCTATGCAAATGAGGTGAGGTTACTGAATAGCACAAAGGGGTATCCATGTCTGCATATCCCTTCCTTGTAGACACAGAACCATGTTGGTGCCCACAGAACAAGTAGCTGACATCAGGAGGGGTTGTGTCTGAGAACTTGTAAGCTCGTTGGAGCTCAGCTGTGCCTATTTTTTCAGCTCTCCACAGTGCTCAGCAGGGGTGTGTGTACACTGGCTATTAAGCTTTATTTACCTTCAGGGCGCATGTTTCCATGTGTTTGCATGGTGTGCCACCGTGCTGAGCGTGACCTTTCAGGGGGGGGGTGTGTGTACAGTGACTTCTAAGCTTTGTTTACCTTCACGGTGCTTGTTTCCACATGTTACCGCAGCGTGCCACATTGCTGAGAGTATCTAAAAAGCAATGATGTAGTAATTAGTTGCGACACTTGTTTAACTTAAACTAGCGCCAGTAGACAATGTTAATGATATACTAGGCAGGTGGAATGCATCATAGGTAGCCAATCACACAGTCAGCACCTACAGTAGAGCACTTTAAAGTATGCATACACCCTACATTCTGATTTTTCACCCATACTCTGCACCATTAGAGTACAGACTTGGGAATTTTAACTGAAAGAATGTTAGGGGCTGGTGCAGGTTTGCTACATCTGTAAGTGCTAGATGCTGAAGTCAATGCTGCTGCTGGTGCTGCCGACAGTAGGCTTAGGCAGAGAAGGAGGAGAGTGTTCAGGCCCATGGTAACCTTCCAGGGGCAACATGAGCTGGAGATTGTAGAGCGATACAGAATGGACAGGGCCATACTACAAGAACTCTCAGAGCACTACCACCCTCAGCTCAGACCCAGAGCCAACAGAGGTTAACCCATCCCAGTGGAATTAAATGTATGTGTATCCCTTAGTATAATAGCCACAGGTACCTTCCAAAGACCAACTAGGGACATGATGGGGGGGGGGGGTCTCATAGGTCTCAGCATCCAGAGTACTCCACCAGTTCCTGAATGCCATGCTACCACATGCCAGTGAGCACATTTATTTTCCCCTCACCCCCGAAGTGAGGGCCAGCAATATGCAACACTTCTATTGTGTAGCACATTACCCCGAGGTACTGCTTGCCATAGATTGCACTCATGTACACATCAAGGTACCACCCAGTGAATAGGGTAGAATCTATGTCAACCACCAGGAGTACCACTCCATTAACTGCCAGGTCATGCACAATGCCCAGGCCATTATCTTGAATGTGTGTGCTGGCAGCCCTGGCAGTTACCACGACTCCCATATCTGGTATGCATCACAGCTGTACCAGATGTTTGCTAGGGGGGACATCCCACACAGCTATTTACTGGAAGATGGTGGCTATGCCCTGGAACCATAGATGATGACACCCATCAGAAATGCACACACATCCACAGAAGAACACCATAATGAGGCACATGCATAAACTAGGAACATCATAAAGCATGTGTTTGGGCTGCTGAAGTCATGGTTATGGTGTCTCGATATATCTGGTGGAGCCCTGCACTACTCTCCAGCTACATGTGAACATATGTTCACAGTGTGTGCCATGCTACACAATATGATCCAGTGGAAATGGCTGCAGCAGGATCATCAAAGAGAAGGGCTACATAGCCCCCCACCAGTGCCTAGGTCACCACAGCCACATTCACAGGAGGACTCAAAGGAGGAACCCCGTGATGATGTCCCTATAGGCAAACGTAGGCATTCCCAGTATGCCCTGGAATTGGCTAAGAGACATTGCATAGCAAATTCACTGACAACCTAGTGCCTTAGGGACTGACACCTTACTACTGCTCACATACATATAGTAAACATGTTGATACCAGGCAACCTTCACAACCTGTACCTATCCATGTATTGTTTGTGTACGGCTTGCATTACACAGATTCAACCCTGAGCTACAGTTCTCTCAACTGCTGCATTCACAAGTTAAGTCTCTAAGCTACACACTAATTGTAAGGATTACCATAATATATCATATGCATGGATCTACTGCTGTTATACAAGGAAATATAGTAGACTAATTGGACAGATGTAACACCCACATGGGACTACAGATACCCAGTCTAATAGTAAGTGATCCTTAATAGTCACTAGGCCTCATGGTTGGAATATTCACAACATCAGGCAAGGTAGATGGTAAACAGTGGGCTCACATGATATTAGGACTACTATATATCCCAGAAGACCATGTGCCATTGTTCCCCCACCCCCAACACAGCAGTGTACCTATACAACTGCTTTAACAGAAAATCACCTATGGTTTATCAGTGGACCAGGCAATCTCAGGGCTGTAACATAGATATTCTCACACCATTATATGTCTCTCCTCATGCAGTATAACAATGTATATATGTATGCTGTTGATTGTGTGATGAATGACTCCTCTCTGTCTGGTGACCTGAGTGGCTCAGTGAACTAGGGAAGCTAGCATGGGTGATGGTGTTGATGGTTCTAATCTGGAATTACTCAAATCTTTTGCATGTGTGGTAGTACTATGTTTGTGTTTTCACAGACTATCATACATCTTACTGCAAGAAATCTGGACAAAGCCAGTGAGATTTGAGGGACAAAGGCCCAAACATAGGATCAGATTTCAAATATTGTCCCCATAAACCTAGAAAGTCACTGGCAGTAAAGGTGTTGCATTAGTACATATGTTCTGAAGGATATAACATCTGAAACACAAATGTCTGTCTATAAGTAGTATAATGTAGTGACATTGATATTCAATACTTCACCAGAAGACCACAAATGTATGAGGAACAGGCCAAACATATGAGGCAAAACACTGGACATCCTGTGGAAATCAGGACAGTTGAGAGGTATGCAAACTGACAGTCTGTTGGTTGTGTAACACTACCAACTGCAGTCACAGATTAAATACAGCACACAGCTGGGGAATGTTGTGGATTGTTTGAGGGAAGTGCAGTACTGCAGAAACAAAGGCAGATGTTAATGTCTGTAACATGCAAAAACCTGGACTGGAGTTCACGTAGGTGTGGACTTGAGTCACCTTATGAGTACTGACAGTCCCAATGGGCATGCCCATTCACTTAGATAAAATGAGCGCAATCATGTTGCCCTTCATCAAAATGATCTGTTATGTATAAATGTCTGTACATATAGATATAAGTATACATATCCGTCTTTCACTATCTCTCTCACATGCATAGTATATCTATTGCTATGTAGTGTCAAATAGATATGCACAGATATATATAGCTCTCTCTCTCTCTCTATATATATATATATATATATATATATATATATATATATATATATAATATGCATATATATGTGTATGTGTGTATGTGTATATATATATATATATATATATATATATATATATATATATATATATATATAAGGGTACATACACACACACATGCAGCTACAGTTAGATATACATCCCTGTTATATGCTTAAATATGTGTGTTTGGATGTCTGTATTGTCCGACTTTCCCTAATAATGGTGAGTAAATATCCACAATCACACAGCCATACTGTTGCTCAATGGATCCAAACTAAGGGTGCAACAATACAAATTCCACTTACCCAGAGACCCATGTGCCTGCTGGATGTCACCACCTAGACAGACACAGGTGAGCAGGTGCTGTAATGTATAATGTTGTCAACGCATGTACGGACAGGGTAGCTTGTCCCTGCCCACAGGTATACTTATGTAACTGCAAACAGCCACATATAGCCATACTAGTAACTGTACACACATAGCTAGGATAATTACAGGTATCCCACTGCTAGGATACTAGATGCAGATAACAATATGAAGCAATATCACACTGCAGGCTACAGATACTGGTCATCACAGGCCTAGTTTGTGTAATGCACAAGTACTGTGCCTACAGTCACACAAACGACACACTTAATGTGTGGTGTGTGTGATAAGTACTGTGATTTATAATGCATAAGATTAGATAGATAGGAGTTCTAATCTCCCTCCAGCTCAGGTACGTGACTGTGTCAGAGTGTGTGTGTGTGTATGTGTGTGTGTGTGTGTGTGTGTGTGTGTGTGTGTGTGTGTGTGTGTGTGTGTGTGTGTGTGTGTGTGTGTGTGTGCATGTGTGCATGTGTGTGTGTGTGTGTGTGTGTGTGTGTGTGTGTGTGTCTGTGCGTGTGTGTGTGTGTGTGTGTGTGTGTGTGTGTGTGTGTGTGTGTGTGTCTGTGTGTGTGTGTGTGTGTGTGTGTGTGTGTGTGTGTGTGTGTGTGTGTGTGTGTGTGTGTGTGTGTGTGTGTTTGTGTGTGTGTGTGTGCGGCTGTGTATCTTCCTACAAATGAATGGACATGCTATCATGGGCTATCCACCTACAATGGTTATGCACTTTTGGGCCCTGTAACTTGCTGCTGGCTTCCACACTGCCCTCTTCTACAAGGCCTGATGATGTCAGCTACCTTAAGGCTACCAGCTGACAGTGTAAAGACAGATGTAAACTGTGGCACGTGCAATAAGTACTGTGATCTAAAGTGTATAAGACTAGATAGGTAGGGGCTCTAATCTTCCTCCAGCCCATTTGGTATATGACTGTGTGCGTGTGTGTGTGTGTGTGTGTGTGTGTGTGTGTGTGTGTGTGTGTGTGTGTGTGTGTGTGTGTGTGTGTGTGTATCCTCCTGAAAATGAACAGGCATACCCTCATGGGCTGTCCACCTGCAATGGTTATGCACTTTTTGGCCCTGTAACTTGCTGCTGGCTTCCACACTGCCCTCTTCTACAAGGCCTGATGATGTCATCCACCTTAAAACTACCAGTTGACAATGTAAAATCAGATGTAAGCCATGGTGCATGTGATAAATACAGTGCTCTATAGTGCATAACACTAGATAAGTAGAGGCTGTAATCTCACTCCAGCCCTCTTGGTATATGACTGTGTTAGAGTGTGTATCTTCCTACAAATTAACAGACATTCCCTCACGGGCTATCCACCTGCAACAGTTATGCACTTTTTGGCTCTGTAACTTGCTGTTGGCTTCCACACTGCCCTCTTCTACAAGGCTGGATGATGTCAGCCACGTTAAGACTACCACCTGACAGTATAAAATCAGATGTAAGCTATGGAGCATGCAATCAGTACCATGATCTGTAGTGTATAAGACTAGATAGGTAGGAGTTTTGATCTTACTCCAGCCCACTTGGTGTGTGTGTGTGTGTGTGTGTGTGTGTGTGTGTGTGTGTGTGTGTGTGTGTGTGTGTGTGTGTGTGTGTGTGTGTGTATCCATATGGCATAACCTTGGTCACCTAGACATATGCAGAGTTTTGCAGTGTTTTATTTTTAGTGGGTGATGTGGCCTCCCCCCCAAAAGACTGACCACAACAAGCCCTGCATATGTCATCAAGCATAATATGTCCTAAAATGATAGCACTAGCAGACATGAGGTGTGTTGCATGCACCACATACTGTGATCTGTAGTATGTACCATTACATAGGTAAGTGTGCACACCTACATACAGCCAACCTGTACTACGAGTGTGCCTTGGCATGCCCTGTACGCACTGATTGGAAGTAGTGTTAGTGTCAGTGTAGCTATGTGTTTGTGTGAGCCTGTTAGAACATTTTACAGCATGTTATGGAACCATGGGATGTATGGATTGCACACAGAAAGGACTCTAGCCTTCAACTCCCACTGGTCAGAAAGATGTGGATGCATTCACTGTTGTATGACCAATACCGACAGGTTTGGGATGTACATCCCAGACTGGCACTAGTATACTGAATGTGGCAGTCATCACAGCTATCATTATGTGCAATGCCACCCTTGCCATGTCACTACACAGGCAAATTGTACAACTGTAGCAGCCACACAGGTGCCAAGGCACACCAATACACATTATAGAGAACATGTTCTATGGAGTCCATGTCAGGACTGCACATGTGTAGTCTGTCTCCAAAATGCTTTGGAAGGGATGTGTATAGCTCCATACAGGGCAATGTCAGTTCCCACTGTGTACCTCCCATGTATCCATGACAGAACTAACACATGTGTCAGCTGTGCTACACACCAACAACATCAGTATGGTATGCATAGTACATGCTGGTGAGACAGGTGTATAACACAGGCAGTACACCCTACATGACAAAGGCCCCCCATGCATGTCACTCACACATCTGCTGTGACACACATCATGTGCAGGTTACACATTGGGATTCAGAACACAACAGTCATAACTGTTGATGAGCAACTGTTGGTACTGGATACAGGATATATATATATATATGCGTCATCTCCATCAGAACCCTGGTAGCACTTATGAAGGGTAGCAGACCCTCTCACAGTTTAGGGATTCATAAGTATGCTGAATGCCAACATTGTTCTTGTTAACCTGTTATATATATAGGGACCGATGGAGCCATGCAGTTATAGTGCTGTACCTTGCTGACGACGTATGTCCGCTGTGCTGACATGCCATCCTGTGCTGCTTTATTTCTGCTGTGTATCCATAGGTTATCCCAACTCCCAGACTCCTGTAACAGAAACATAAACAGGCCCTTGAGACACCTGTCATTGGGAAACTATACAGCCAATTCAACAACATACAACATAAGGACCACATAAGGTACAGAAATGCATGTGTCGTACACGTGAAAAATGTCAGCATACAGTATCTGTTATTAACCACTACAAGTGGCATGGTGAACCAACACTGCATTACATAGGTACATGTTAAGTAATATAGTCACCCTGTGCATCAGACACATAGCTGCATTTCCCTGCATTGATGTTCGGGATAACAAGGATGTGGCACAGGTATCATCATTTGCACAGGATGGTGTGTGGGGATGCAGGAGACCTAGGCTGGTCCAAACAGTAGACCTCATGTGTGTGAGTCAGAGGGAGCATGTCAGATGGACCATGGAAAGGTACTGTTTGTGTCTGTATGTGACCTGCATAAGACGGTGGTGTGTGAGTGTGTGCATGTACACAGTAAAGCTCAGTGCTAGCCCTGCACATGTGTATGTTGGACAGCAGTGGACCATACATGGTAGAGTTGACAGTTCACTGTCTCCTGGTCGAAACAGGAAAACTGGATCTGCCAAGAGTTGCACTGGCACCTCCATACCCAAGGTCAGAAGAGGTGCTAGTACCTGATGGTGACTGCTGTTTGCTGAGACCGTGTCCCCCATGGGACTGCCCAGGACCATGATCCCATGGCCTGCCATGTCATGGTGTGAACAGCACACTCCCCTCTGTAGCTCTGGATGCACTGCCACTACAGGAGCATAATTGTGCATGGCCACATGGACTCTCAGCAGATGTTGTTGCTGCCCTATGTCCACAGGTCCGATGCTCAACTCCAACCATATGTTGCAGCACAGACAATGTGTGGTCCAAGACAAACACTGTCTTAGCCCACCATCTGTCAACCAATCCAGGGTGTTCCCAGTGTGGTGGAGGCTGTCACGGATGTCAGACTGTGTGGCATCCATACCCCTAAGCATATACCTGGTGTTCCATTCAGAATGTGCCTGTGCTTCCATGACGGTCCGGAACATGCGCTGGGCAACCCATAATATGACACCTGCAGCAAGTGGTATTTGGCTGGTAGACCTCCTACAAGCACCCCTGTCAATCTGCCTGTGTGGGACCTCACCAGATCTCTGGCTATGGCCAGTGTCTGCACTCACTGAAGCCATAGTTGCCAGACTTTCCTGTTCAGTGTCTCCACCCTCTGACTTTCCAATATCTGTGGCCTCTGGGGATGGGGATTTGTGTGGGCATACAGACTGTGTGCGGTGACAATGGGGGCAAAAGAGTGATGTCTACCTGTGGGACAGATTCAGCCTCTGATGCCCTCACCTGTGCCTCACTGTGGCCACCATCATCATCAGAGTCTGAGGAGACACTGACATCAGGTTGTGTAGGGGACCGACGCCAACTCCCACAGTCACCTGCAATAAGAATTAAAAAAGCAGTACATTAATACCTGCACTATTGTGTACAATAAACATCCAAGACTCCTAACAATGAAGACCCACAGCTGCATTAGCAGTCAAACCACTTCCTTCTCCACCTTCGTCCACAAAGCGCTACCTTGGAACACAATTCAAATTCAACTCAAGACCTTTATAACTATCACTTGAAGTAAATCAAGTCAAACATGACCAGTAATATTTACCTTTTACTTACTCAGTATGGCACTATAATTGAAAAAACAACACATAAAACCCAATACAACTCTCTTCACAATTATATGGAAATACACATCTCACTGCCTAATGTAGTTCCCTTCAACCTGTTGTATTTTAAAAGACATTTTAGACTCCTGGCCTCATGTAAACTAGGAGCTTTTTCTGCTCTTACCTGTAACTGTCAAACTGTATCTGTTTGTTGAACTACATGCCTGTCTCTACCCCCTCTTGAAACCTTAGGTACCTCCTCCAGACTGGCAATTAAAAACATCCTATGTTGCCTACACACATAATTACGTGTACATAGGGCATTATTATGGCCTTGAACCATACTAGGCTATAATTGCTCCTTAACAAAACAAGTGTGGTGTCATACATACCAAGGCCAGGACCATGGCCTTGGGCAATACCTGACAGACCTGTGAAAAGTTGAGGGTGGGGTAATGTCAGTACCAACACATGTTGCAGCACAACAAGGTAATACATTCATATATCTCACATTTATAGTAGCTAGTCTGTTACTTGTATTGTTCCCAATCTGCATATGAGTGTATACCTGGGGTTACACCACCCCCAAAGAACAAAGACTTGACCCCCACATAAATGTATTTACAGCCTGACACACTGACTGCTGCAGTATTACAATGTTGATCACAGTAAGCTTACCTGCATGCTCCTCTGTTGTTGAAACTGTGGCACCCACCTCCATGATGTATTGTGTGATGGATGCCAGGGAGCTGCCATGTGTGCCTAGGTACACCAGAAATTCCTCAGTGCCTGTAAGTGGTTGTTCTGCTGCAGGCCTTCCACTGGTAACAGCACAATCCCTGGCTAGAGCCACTGCCTGTCAATGTGCAGCATTAATCGTATTGGTTGCCCGGTGTCAAACCTGCTCATATGCCCTGCCCCGCTGGCCTGTGGCTTTAACATCATGGACAAGGTCTGACCACAATGCAGCCCGCTGTTCCCTATTATGTCTCCCCCTGGATAGCAGGATGTCATGATGCTGCCTTAGTCCTTTCAGTGCAGCCTGCTGCTCCCTATCATGTCTCCCCCTGGATAACATGATGTCATGATGCTGCCTTAGTCCTTTCAGTGCAGTCTGCTGTTCCCTATTATGTCTCCCCCTGGATAACAGGATGTCATGATGCTGCCTTAGTCCTTGCAAGATTATCTCATTTTGTGCATCCAAGAAAGGTGGGTGTCATCTGTGGTACATTATTCCTGAAAGGCAACACAAGGGGAACACATTACAGGATCAGATACGTGGATGCCCATTATGTACAGATACAGCAAGGGCACAATGGCCGGCACTATCCACTGCTTGCTCACATGTGGCATAACCCACAATGTGACAACATTCTATGTGTGTGGGTACAACCAAATAGTACCATTACCGAGGTATTCCCTGTGTGCCATGACAGCGTCTGCTGTATGATCATGTGCCCAACACTGCAGTCCACTGTGGTGTGTCCCCTAAAGCCAACCAAACAATAATATGTCATCAAAGCAGTACCAGACAAACAGTAGTGTGCTATAATAACCACTATATAGGGACAGTATGACAACACCAGTGTGCCACACTGACAACATACAATGCCACCCTGATGTATTGTACATCCCCTGTAGATGTAAGTCAGCAGGGTATCACTGACATGTCATTAAAACAGATCTATGACTGGCTTACCACTGTAATCCCTATGCCCCATACCTCTATCCTCCCATCTGAATCCTGTTTTACACAAAAAACAATTACATACCAGCTAGAGTGCAGTACTCTTCTGTTGAACTGTGTGTCTGGTAAAGTTTCACAACGGCGTGCTCTGTGTGAGTAAGGTCTCATACAGAATGGTTCCCCATAGCCAGCTGCTTGCCTTTTAAGCATGCTTCCCATCAGCAGGTGATTAACTCTAAACCAATCTGTGGTTCTGAAATGCTAATTGCAGCCAAAGCAGCTGAATTGTACTATCATTAACCAATGACATGCAAGCACTTTGCAGTATATAAGGCCTTCATGTAGACCTGGGCCCCTTTCTCAGCTGTTGAGATGGACATTACTGGGGTGAGGAGACTATATCATCACAGAAGGTAGGTCTGTAGCAGAAACCTTTACATAGAGCTATGTGTACCACAGGCTGCAGCTGCAGCTGCTTCTGTAAGTAATAGACATAGGCAGAGACTGTGAACACTTTGGAGGAGAACAAGCTGTAGGTATATCTGTGTCAGCCTTGTTGTAGAGGCAGTGTCAGGGTGAAGGTACCCTTTACACTCCAATTAAGATGTGTTTAAGATATGGATGTTAGGCAACTGTGTCAATAACAGGGTACAAGGTGACATATTGTACTCCTATGCAAATATGTGAAGTGTGTCCCTACCTGCAGGCCTATGAGTTAATGCACTGAAAAGTGGCTATTTAATATGCAATGTGTTGTGTGGATAAAGAGTGTATTAGTGATCCATTAATTGCTGTCTTCACAATAATGTAATTGAAATGCAGCACAACACTGGATTTGAACTCATGACTGTGTATGGCAAATTGTGCTGCATGCAAGTCATTTAACAGACTGAGCTACTGCTTCATTGCTATAATAGGTGTACTTGCAAGATATATGTGCACACATACAAGCTGTGACAAACATTTTCTACAGTAATCAGTATGAGCATGGCTTTATATATATATACATATATATATATATATATATATATATATATGTATTTCTACATTGGAGTCCCAGATGAAAATGTATTTTGCCATGAATTCCTTGGCAGGTGACTTTCTACACGTTGCTGATAAAACATCACATTTACCTCCTATCACAGGCCTCAGACACATCCATTATCATGTGTTTAGCTGTCTAGTAGTGTACTATTGCACCAGAATCCAAGGTACACTCCCATTATTTCCATTTCTGTTTATTCCAGTTTGCGTGGTGTGGTGCGACACACAGCTCCACTGAAACACGGCTAATGACTGTAATTGGCAATTACTATTTTTTGTTTATATCACCTGTATTAATTAAGAGTTGTGTGGCATGGTGGATTAATGCAGTGTGCTGCAGGTGTGATGGGCTTGGGTTCAAAACATGGCACAGGTGTTTATTTTGTACTTGTGACTTACAGTGTTAAAAATACATATACTCATTGTAGTTCTATTTAGCTGAGCTAAGAGAAGCTGAGCAACATGGAGCTACGTTCAGCTCTGCACTGAAAAAAGTATAAAAAAAAGAAAAAAACGAGGAAATAGGAAAGTGGTGAAAGTGGTAAAATGGGGCAAGCAGGGAGAAAACATATTGAAAGGCAGGGAGGGATGTGCAGGAAGGGTGTTGGAAAGAACCATAGCTATCCATTTCTTGTAAAGCAACAACTGTGTACTTAGATTTGAAGATGAATTTGGTTTCTCAAATCCCAGAGAAAGGAATGAGGACAACATAACTGTGTTGTCAAGCCAAGTGGACCAAATTACATATGTCCAGTGAACATGTGTGCGAAATGGAGAGCTATGTATGGGATGATTTTTTTTTCTGGGACGGGTGCCCATGTTTTTTTTTTTAAGGTGAGAGTGGTGTGTTGGGGAAGGGACAGAGGTACATGTGGGGGAGGTAAGTTGGGGAGGTGTGGATGCATTTGCAAACAGACAAAACAGCAGACAGGGGTGGTGTGTGACACATGAGGGGGTGAACACCTTTGATGGGGAGGGTGTTGTGGTATCTGAGTCCCATGTGCCTCCAGACGGCAGCAGTGTGACTCCCATCCCCACCCATGAGACCATCGGCACTGCTCCTTCACTGCTTCAAGGGTGGCTATGCACCAGGGTGACACTACCCCACCAGGTCGACCAACATGCCTTCAATCTGGTGCAGATGTTGGTCATAACCAAGGTGGACTATCTTGAGTGCCAGGACCGGTAGCTCATCACAGGTGACCACTCTCCCTCTGACACCGCTCACCGAGAGGGACTGGGCCCCAACCTCTGAGGTGGTACTACCTGATTCTGCAGGTAGTTCAGGGGCAGCAGAGGGAGCACCACCGGTGCCAAGGCCGGTTGAGGCAAGGTAGGGAGATCAGCCAGAACTGGCCTTCCTTGATGTGCTGTGGGACATGAAGTAAAGCAATATGTTACTGTTAGTAAAAACCAAACCTTTTAGTATTAACAGAATGGAACATCATATTTTTTAAGCCAAATACATATTAATGTATATTATGTGCAACACAACATAATGTAACATAACAGTTAGTATGCTAACAGCATGCCAGTGTAAACTAAACAATACAGCCAATAAAACAGTTAGTTTAACAAAATATGTTAATATGAAATCATAATAAAACATAACAATAATCAACCACATTTTCCAACATGTAGTTAGTTTAACAAAATGTGTTAATATTAAATCAAATCATAATAATACACCACAATAATGAATAAATTAAGATAAGGGGTGTGGAGAGAGAGAAAAAAACATTCCATTAGTGTGATTGCAGATGATATCCCTGACAGCACTGGTCATACATACTTCTATAGGTGTGTATTGACAGTACAGTGACTACAGTTCTCCTATAGCTGATGTAGCATGTACATACCTCTTAAGCTGATAGTATGAGACAATAAGGGGTAAGCACTAACAAATGCAGGTACAGAACTACTCAGAACAGTTTCACATAATGTGGACTTGTATAACTACCAGGGTGTTCTGTAAATGGATTTGGTAATACATTGCATTCCAGGTAATAATTTATCTGGTGAACATGTGGCAGATGGATTAGTCAGTTCTAATTATATTATGTGAAATCGTGACACTTGAGAGGCATGTTTGTGTATAGTAATTAAACTAGACAGTCATCATGGCTTAGTTGGCAGGCATGAGAGTAGAACCCACTAGCTGTGACTGCAGGGGGCATCTTTAAATACTTTAATAATTGACTGCAGCAGCATAGTACGGACAAGCAAGGGATACAGCCTTACTGGGATTACACAGTTTTATTTCTGAATCAGCAATGCTGATGCAAGCATTCTTGCTATTGAGTGTAACAACCTGTGAGATCTAAACACAATATCTGCACATAATATGGGCTAACTCACCCATCGCATTTTTTTGTTGTTGGGGAGAGAGAAATTGTGAGCATTACTTGACTGATACTGAAAAGGTAGTGCTACATAGCGCTGGATTTGAACCCAAGACTGTGTCTGGCAAAATGTATAGTCTACAAGGAATTTAACAGACTAAGCTACTGAGGCACTGCTGACTGCAGCATGACTGATACTTGCCTGGAGACCACCTGGGAACATATTATGAATTGTGCAATGCAGGTTACAGGACTTACCTCTAGCATTCTAGTACTATTACAGTGTTTTAGTAGATTGTAGTGCCAATAGAACACACATGCATGGTATACAACTGTACTACACATATTACCACAGCTTTATTTCACTTGCAACAATACAGGTGAACACATACTAGTGTTATTGGTTTGCAATATCTGTGAAGTCCACACACACAATATCCAGCCGTGGAGTGGGCTACCTCACCCATATACCTATATTACCTGATGTCTGTGGAAGAAAAAGCATTATGTGACTGGCATTGGCCTAGAGAAAGCATTGAAGAGTATGATGAGTTGAGCAATACAGTTTGCAGCCATTAGATTTGCATTCAACAGCTATGACAATGTTATATTTGACTGCAACAACCTTACCTTACAGACTTGATGCATACAGTTCTACTGCAATGGTTATGAGAAGACAATTCTGCTGTACACCATTTTCCTTCCTGTTATTGGTACTGTTTTGTGTTTTTATTGAACTACAGTTGTTATTCATTTATTGCACTATAGCTCTAATTCCAACTTATTTCAATACAACTCTATTTTTAATTTTATTGCATTATAGTTCTAATTCCAACTTTACTTCGCTACAGCTCTAATTCCATCTTTATTGCACTATAGACTTTATTGTATATACTTTATTGCAGTAAATGCTTTAGTCTTTTTTGATTATTGCACTACAGTTGGCAGAATATATCCATACTCACCATGCTCACAGCGCAACCTGGCCAGGCACTCAGCATGAGACTCGACACTGTGAGCCCTCTCAGCTGCAGCTGTTGGGAGAGAGGCACACCATTATTCATACCTGTTTTGCAGACAATCAGATTATATATTGGTAAAACAGATGAAAAAGTACTAACATACTTGTGGGGCATTCCCTGCCCTTGCTTCTTGGACACAGGTGTCCAAGGTTCCCCTCTTTCATCTCTTCAGGTCATCATGGTGGTGATGACACTGCTCACCTGTGTGGGGGATACAAGTAACACTGGTGAGTTCTCTGTCCAGCCAGTCCCAGGCTTCCGACTTACAGTACAAGCTCTGGAAACCACCCTACAGCAACCTAAATGCATGTTTTTTTCAAAAACAGTCCAGCCATGACCTTAGATTCCTGAATGCCCCACCGCTGCACCTGAAAGTGCACACCTTCTCCAATACCACCAGCCATATTGACAGATGATAGACTCAATTGGTTTCTGCGGAATTCCCACCTAGTGAGCCTTATATAGGCTGTTTTCCCACCCTTACACATAATTGAGAAGCATTCAAAAAAGCACCACGTTAATTAGCTGCATGCAAGCCAGCCAAGCAGAGCTGAGCAGCACCCAAACACACACAATCATGGTTTTAGTGAAGTTGAGCACCACTCAAACATTGGCAGCCATTAACATGTTTATGTGGTGCTTAGCAGATTTGAGCACAGTTGTGCAGAGTGCAGCAGAGCCATATTTTAAAATCTTGTCCATAACGTGTGCAATAAAAATACAAACTACTCATGACTTCCATATATTCTAAGCCTGGACCTACTACACATACAGCCACAACTCTACCCATTAAGCTACATGGATATTAAGAAATCCAGTATACCTTTACATATATCACTGAGATACGTTAGCAGTTCTGAGCACAGTACCGCACCACGCAAACATGCTGAAACAAACCATTAAGTAATTAATTACATCTGGTTTCTATTTTTAGATGCCTGGCAGGTGTCTGCCATATATATATGAGCACTGCTTGGCTTAGCTATGCTCAGCGCCATGCAAAAAAAACAAAAAAAAACATAAAATGTTATTATACTTATTAATTACATCCAGTTTATATCTTTAGATGTCTGGCAGTTGTCAGCTGTCCATATGTGAGCACAGCTTGGCATTGCTGCACCCCATGCCACACTTTGCAAAAATGCCTTAAAAAAACACTGATTCAATATCCGTGTTCCTCAGCTCTGCCTCGGCAGCACACCATCATTAATATGCATGGTGCATTGCCGAGGGGGGACTGTGGCCATGTACATGGATACATTCCATGTAGGCTCTACACAGTATCAACATGGAGTTTATCAAATCCTGGGGTAAGACCATCAGAGAGTCTGACCAACACTTTTGCCAAATGTATAAACAGGAGACAAGGCGGGGTCACTGAACAAACTGTGTTTATATGTCTAGGAACCTTCATTGCCTTTTTGATAGGACAAATATACCACCCACTGTTATACCCAAGTCTTCTAGGACAGTAGCCACTACAGTAGTCTTGTTCAGAAATGTCTCAGCTCAGGATTTTTGCAAAGCTGTAATATGTGCTTCCATACATACTTTCACAAAGTATTGCAGGTTAGATTTGTTGTACATATCTATGGAAGGTTTTACTCAAGGGTACCATAATTTGGTAGACTGCATTCTATCTATTTGTAAAGAGTATGTAGCACGAGGAATCTATAAGGAAATAGATAGCAAGTGTATGTGACCCACTCACCACAGCAGTAAATCCTTCCAATGTATAGATGTTTGCTACTCTCTAAGTTCTATTCCACCTTCTCACTATTATGCTGTTTTTTATATAAACATGATTCAGAGGTTTCAAAATTTTTATTTTATATGAGATAGAATGTTTCACTCTTTTTCCATTTCCAGTTCTACTGTTCAGAATAGATAAAAGCTTAAGTTGCTCTGCTTCTTCTGATTCTTCTTCTTTTAACTGATCAAATTTTGTTATATGTGCTTTTGTGTTTTAATTACTAGCATTATTTGTCATCATAGATCTTGTTTTGGGTCTGTTCTTCAAAGCAAACATCACTGCTACAGTATGTGTTACAGTTTGAAGGTAAGCATTCTGTGCTCCATGACATTAGGTTCATAGGTAAATTCTAAGTCTGAGGGGCCATTTTGAGACTAACCAATAACCCAAGATCAGAATCAAACTTTGTACCTTCTGTCTATGAAGTGAAGACCTTAACTATTATGTAAAACCCACCTCCAAAGTATTAGGCTGGCTACCCTTGCAGGCCACTTTAAGCTTAGTCAATTTTCCTTCTAAGCTGAAACTAAAACCATGTACCTTGTACTTGTGCAATAAACACCTTACTTACTATGCCAACCCCCAACCCAGGGGGTATAGGAAAGCTGAATGTCCTGTATGTGAGGGACGGAAGAACTACCTGCTTAGTGAGACTAAGAATTTGTTTTGTGGACAATGGAACCGGTTGAGTGATTGTATAGTAGAGTGGAAGAAATCAATATTCAATAATCTGTCACTTTGATGAGTGTTTCTCAGAAATGTAGATTATAGTATATCAGGATGAAGGCCTCATGTCCAGTCCTGCCAGTCCAAGAGGCTTCTGTCATAGACATTACTGGACATTTTGACATTGTGATATTTGGATAAATAGAAACATGTGGTGATGGTTCAATTTTTACACTATGTCATAATCCCTACTAAACAATATATATTTACTAGTTATTTTCCAGAACTGAAATATGAATTTACTTATAGTGATTGTCTCACATATCCACCATCATATTGCTGCTTTACTAATGTATCCTATAGCTCACTAGTTCTTCACAGAAACATTGTTGGAGTGCTGTGAATTTTTATCTAAGTATGTATTTTAATGAGTTATGCTGTTTATTAAATCCCCACCCCCCTGAAACACAAATCATTGACACCAAACAGTTCACAAGCAAACCACTGAGAGCATCATTAACTGTTACATAAAGCACAAATTCCCACTAAGTATAATTCCCACCTTTTAAATTAAAAATTAGACAAAGATCCATGCTTTATGAAGGGCAGAGCTAATCCCACATTCCCCATGCAGAGATCCATGCCCCACTGCAGCCCCAAAATGTATATTGCTAACCCCCAATTTTGGTGCAGATGTGCTCACAGTGAAAGATAACATTCTTTTTCACTACTTGCTAATGCAGCCATAGATTAAACTAGCACTGAAAAGCTGTGATAAGCAATGAATGGTTTTTCAACACTTTAGTAATACATTGTACTTTTCAGCTTTCAACATCAATTGCTTGGAGAGTATCCTCATTAGCTGAGGTAACAGTCCTTCAGTTCTTGTCATTTTAACAGTTATAACATACTTAACTAGGACCACTACTGCTGACCATATGGACTGTTAACCGTCTCTCATATTATCAGTGATAGGAAGGTCATATACTTTTATATTCAACATTTTACTGTGTTAGAATATAGTTTCTCACAGATGTTGTACTCTGGTTATGTAATACAAGAGTAAAGGAAAGGAAAGTTAAATGTTATTTTTATTTTATACCTTTTTGCTTTCCCCAAGCTTCCATGACCCTGGAATTAGTATATAGAGAGATGGCCAGTATTTGGGCAGAGCCCCACATCAGAGAAGGATAGGGATTTACTTTAAGTAAGATCATGAACTGTGCCTCCACCTCCTGGTTCAGACTGGGTTTTTTTTGTTTTTTTAATTAAAAATGCTGTGTCTGTCCATTCACAAAAGGGAAATCAGACTGTTTTTCTCAGAGAAAGTATGTGTGTGTCCGGTTGTCTGTGAGTGTTCACGAAAGCATGCATGCAAGTGTTTGTGAATGTAGGCATGTGAGCATATGAGAGTCACTGTGTATATGTAAGTGCACACGAATACATGAGTATATGCGATTGTGAGTGAGTGCGTGCATATAAATGTACATAAGTGCATGCATGCGAGTGTGTGCTAGTGCATCCATGCAAGTGTTCTTGAGTGCATGTGTGCAAGTGTGAGTGAGTATGTGTTTGCATGCATGAGTATGTATTTCTCAACTCTACAGATATTTGCCTCATATTTTTGTTTTTTTCCTCTTAAATTTGTGCTTTTCTGGCAAATCACTGAGGACTGAAGTCACTAAATAATGACATACATTTGCGTTTCAGAATTATTATCTTTCAGGAAATGCATGCTAACACAAATCCTGTTAATCTAGCAACCAAAATTCAAGAGCAATATTTAAAATCTGTCCCAGTTTTTGGGCCTTTGTCCCCCATTATTTTAGGCTTTGTCCAGATTTCTTGGGCTAAGAGGTTGAGAGGTAGTATGAAAAGACATGTGACATGTGAAACATAAATATGTGGTATATTTCATTAAGGATATTTTGGTTAATTTGCCTATAGGAAAAGGCAAACACTAAATTCCCAGGATTCAGCAAGCTCTGCATGGTGTGCAGGAATAGTGCAAGAGCTGCTGCATGCAATATGGCCCGGAAGCGATCCAGGAATGAGCTCCAGGGATGGGCACGAGCAATCCAACACTATTCCTGCACAGATACAGCTCCTGTATGCTAATTACCCCATTTGCAGGTGAAAAACATGCAAATGAGGTGAATTAGCGATACAGGAAGCATGCAGGCATCTGTGCAGGAATAGTGTAACCTGCAGAAATGTATTCGGTTACTAACCGAATACATCTGCAAATTACAAAACCGAATACATTTCTGCAAATTACAAAACGGAGGCATGACAGCTCCAAAGAAAGCTGTATTCAATGTAGTAGGCATGCCAATGGCCAGATATATAGCCATTGGCATGGTAAATAGTTGCAAAATTATAAAAAATAACTTTTATTTTTTTTAGTCGATTTCGGACGTTTAAACGTAGGGTAGCAGTGCGCAAACGGGATTGGCCCGAAAATAAAAAAAAGCTGGAAATAAGCATTTAAACCAAAATCAGCATTCTGCCATAATAGTCAATGGCATGCAGAAGAAAACATTACCATTGAATAGTGGTTGCTAAGGGGGAAGGCTGAGTGTCAGTCTTGTAACCATGCATTAGCAGTCAGTTTTATAAAAATGAGGGGAATCATACTGAATCACAGATTTCCCCTCAGTGTTAGCTAGCACCCAACCGTGTATGTGCAGTAATACCATGGTGCAAGCCTAAGAGGTATCTGACTTCATAAGGGGGTGTGTCATGCATGCTGTAAGCTTATTGGAACTCTGTGGCCCGTGTTTGCCCTTAGCTAAGCACAGCTAATGAAGGGGGTGTGTCGGAGGCTGCCTAGCAGTGTTTACATTGCCTAAATGCATGCCACGCACTGGGTTTTAAACAAACAAAAAAAAACAGGAAATAGCAGCTCTGCTCACATCTAAGCAATGGGTATGCGTGGCGCACCTTGGGGCTTAAACAGGAAGGCAATGGGAAGGGAAGACAGCAGTAGGAAGGCAATCAAGGAGAACTAGCATAGCTGGCAGGTGAAATGTAGTAACACCCGATTTTCTCTGCTATACAGGATTCCAATGAAGGCAGTCCTACAACCCGTTCGTAATAGCAGTAGTCTCCGTAAAGAACTGTTCAGTCCACGACCATGTAATTATTAAAACAAAACAATACAATAGATAGATTAAGCGCTTTCATTTCCAATACTGGAAACTTCATCAGAATGAATAGTACTTGTCTGCTGACGTATTTATACTGTTTTGTACTAATTAATTGCAATTCAATTCAATTAAAAACATTCGAATCAATAATCACTGTGGTTAAGAATAAAAGCTACAGGGCAAGATATAAATACAATGTTGATATAATATAACATAACATGAAGTATATAAAAAAATATATAATAAATTATAAGTTTTTACTATTTACTCTTGTTCATTGATTTTCTTTTCTTTTATTAGCTTTTACCTTATTAGCCCTTAACCTTAGGGCTGGTAAAAGTGACACATTCATCCCTGGGGGTGTGTTAGAATCCAGCCGCAGTTGCCAGATTAATTCTCTGTAACTTAACTGGTTTTCCCAGTCTCCCCCTCTACTATCCCTAGGTAACATTTCCAAAATCCAAAATTTAAAATTAGCTTTTGTACATGTATGTATGTATAAAGTGCATTTGTTTCCCTTTTCCTGTTGACATCATACATGTGTTCATATATCCTTTGTCGTAAATGTCTTTCTGTCTTCCCTACGTAGTAAGCCCAACAGAAAGTACAATAAACTAGATATACAATCCCTCTTGTGTAACAAGTGTAATATTGTTTACTCTTAAAAGTTATTGGAATGGTAGGTATTGACAGTTCACCCATATTCGCTACAAATGTACATTGGGAACATCTTCCACACCGGAAGGTTCCTTTTTTCTTATTCGTTTCATCATTCTCCTGCCTGTTTTTTTCAAAAATATTTTTATGATTAGGACCCCTTCTAAAACTATAACACAAATGCCTATTAAATACTTCTAACCTGTTGGGCATACTCTTAAAGATGTCCCATGTCTTATTAATAGCTCTTCTTATTAAGTTGGTGTTAGAATTATATGTCATAACAAAAAAGGGGGTGATTTGATTTTTAATTTTGTTGTAAGTTTCACTGCTTTTAACATCAACAGTGTTGTTGCATGAAATACTATTCACTGTGTTGCACTCTGTATTCAGTAGGGGTATATATCTGGTCCCCCACCCCTTAATCACCTCTTCCTTAAGAGAACTAATGACTGATTCTGGGTAGCCTCTCTCCAAAAATAATTTATGCACATAATCCATTTCATTAATAAAATCAACATATTTAGATGTCATTCTGGCCACCCTAACCATTTGTCCTTTGAGAATATTTTTCTTCTGTAGTGGGGGATGATTGCTGTAATAATGTAAGTAGGAATTAGAGAAACAAGCCTTTCTAAAAATTCTTGACATTTATTTTTTGTTTAAGTTATCTTTTAGAATAGTTACATCTAAATAATGTGTCTCTTCCATACTGAATTCATATGTAAATTTAAGAAACTGGGTAGAATTGTTGAAATATTCCATAACATTAGGAACATCTTCCTGTGAACCCTTCCACACTATCAGTATGTCATCCAACAAATGAAAGTATTTTACTATATTATCCATAAGTGGAGAGTTGAAAACAAAATGTAACTCCCAGTATAACATAACTATATTTGCAAAAATGGGGGCACAGGCTTCCCCCATAGCTACACCATCCAACTGTTGAAAGATATCTCCCTGAAAATAGATACAATTATTTTTCAATACCAACTCAGTGTTCTCTAATACTAGTCTATAAACTCACTGTCATTCAGAAGTTTAAATTCAGTTAGCATACACAAACCACTCTAGACCTGTATTATGTGGAATCACAGAAAATAAATATTTTACATCCACAGTTAAAAATGAGTAATGGGATTGGAATTGCAACTGGTTAATTTTGTTTAATAAATCCCATGAATCAATTAAAATATGTGGGTATAATTTATAAAAAGGCTTCAGTTTTGTATCAACATAAACAGCTAAAGGTTGGGTTTTTGAACCATCCGATGTCACAATTGGTCTTAAAGGTGGATTTTCTGTATCTTTGTGTATCTTAGGGATACCAAACATAATGGGCAGAAAAGGTTTTTCAACCTAGAAAAACCTGTATAATTCATCATCAATTAAACCTTGTAGTAAATTATCTTTTATAATTAGGTCTATCTTTTTGTATGCTATATTTAGCTCGTTTCTAGAAATGATGGTATATCGTCCCTGTGTATTTAAAATATCCATTATTTTAGTGAAATAAGACCATTTATTCATTAATACAACCCCTCCCCCCTTTGTCAGGCTTCATAATTCTAACATCTGAATACTGATGTTTGATTTCATCCAGGGTTATTTTTTCTTCTGAATTCAAGTTGGAAATAAAATAACTATGCCTGTTTTGATAGTAAATTTATTTTACTTCCTTAATTACAACTTTTTCGAAGTTGCTAATATCATTCTGCAAGTGGGGGTTGTACATGCTTTTCCTTACCAATTTGTCACAAGGTCTGCTTGTTATATTGTTTTGGGGCTCCTTTGTGGAAGCCAATGCTTCCAAATTTAACTTTCTAGTAAATAATTTTATGTCAAAAGTGATTTCTGCCAGATCCAATCTTCTGGCTGGAACAAAAGTGAAGCCCTTTTTAAATAAAGAAAAATGCCTGTCCTCTATTTTGATATCAGTATAATTGTAAATGAAAAACTCACCATCGTGTTGGTTAATAACACTATTGTGAGAATTAAAATTAAAATTATTGTATACC
Organism: Protopterus annectens; assembly: GCF_019279795.1. Taxonomy (NCBI): domain Eukaryota; kingdom Metazoa; phylum Chordata; order Ceratodontiformes; family Protopteridae; genus Protopterus; species Protopterus annectens. Next base: position 1,176,743,401 of record NC_056747.1, on the reverse strand, counting down.
TCACATTGTTCTATTACAAACTCTCTATTTGCAATAGTATTTTCAGGTAATATTATATCGTTCTCTATCAGTATTGTTGGTTCCCCTGATATCTCTGGGTATGTTTGTTCGTAACTTGTGCATATGTTGGATGGGAGGGTAAATTGCGTATTCGTTTGGATCTTCTGGGTCCCTCCTGTTCTAAAGGGATGTCACGATCACTAAACTCCCCATTATAGTTGTGTTTATATGGGCCAACATCCCCTTCCACCTGTAGATCGTTGTTCCGCTGTTTCCATTGGTAAGACCTAACAGCGTGGTGGTCTGCTTGTGTATAGCCTCTCCTTTTAGAATGGTCATTAAATTGTTCTTTTTACACCCCAAAGGATAGGCCTGCTGATGTTCATAGGCCCTATTGTCCCTATCTAATTTACTCATTTTTCTTTTATGGTTTTTAACCATAATGTTGTCAACATCATTAAAAACCCCAAAATAATTGCATTTATATTCTCGTACAGTAAACAATAAATCATCACATATTTCTTTGCTAATTTTGTCTATCTTGTCCTTTAAATCATCAATCAAATTGTTATTGTTATTAATCATATCTCTCATTAGAGCTAAACCACAGTTATTTAAAATATCCACAATATCATTGTACAAAGCAGAACCCATAACAATGTCATTAGGAAACTTGTTGAGCCTAAGACCCTTAGGCACATGTATCCTTTTTATGCATTCCATAAAAAAACAGTTACCAAGATTTAAAATTTTAAATTTGAGCATATATTTTTTTAAAAGCTTACATTTTTCAGAATAAGAAATGTCCTGTTTTTTGTGTCCATGTTCCTGAGGCTCCGTAACACCAAAGCTTCTGTTGAGCCAGTCGCTGAGATTGATTTCAGCGTATTTGTCCATAAACGAGTTATTTTCAGTTGTCTGTCCCAAAACAGCTCGCTCACCTGAATTCCCTTCACAGTTAATGTTGTGACTCTGCGGCAGCCTAGTATCAGTTAGTCTCCTTCTGCTACCACTGCGGTTGTTGGTGTGCTTACCACCGGATGATTGTGCACAAGGAATAGAAGCATCCATTTCCTGTGAACTTGTGTCCGACTGTGAGAAGGCTTGTATAAGCCTGGTAAGCTCACCAATCAAAGATTGTTCATTCCTAGAAGATTGTGAGGCCCCTCGGCTGTCCTGTAAGTACATTGAACCAAAAACCAATAAAAACACACAGAATGGAAGAACGGAGAAATACGTTGAAAACTAGTAACACCAGATTTTCTCCGCTATACAGGATTCCAGTGAAGGCAGTGACACAACCCGTTCGTAATAGCAGTAGTCTCCGTAAAGAACTGTTCAGTCCATGACCATGTAATAATTAATATAGTTTATTCTTAAAACAAAACAATACAATAGATAGATTAAGCGCTTTCATTTCCAATACTGGAAACTTCATCAGAATGAATAGTACTTGTCTGCTGACGTATTTATACTGTTTTGTACTAATTAATTGCAATTCAATTCAATTAAAAACATTCAAATCAATAATCACTGTGGTTAGGAATAAAAGCTACAGGGCAAGATATAAATACAATGTTGATGTAATATAACATAACATGAAGTATATAAAAAATATATACTAAATTATACGTTTTTACTATTTACTCTTGTTCATTGATTTTCTTTTCTTTTAGTAGCTTTTACCTTATTAGCCCTTAACCTTAGGGCTGGTAAAAGTGACATATAATCATTCATCCCTGGGGGTGTGTTAGAATCCAGCCGCAGTTGCCAGATTAATTCTCTGTAATTTAACTGGTTGACCAACCCACAGTGAGGAGAAGGAGAAGAGTGTACAGATCCAGGGTAACCTACCAGGGACTACATGAGCTAGAGATAGTGGAGAGCTATAGGGTGGACAGGAACATCCTACAGCAAATTGTTGAGCTGTGCCGGCCATGCCTCGCATACAGAACCAACAGAGGGAAACCCATCCCAGTGGATAATAAGGTATGTGTCGGCTTAAGAATACTAGTCACAGGTACCTTCCAAAGGCCAACTGGGGATATCATGGGTATCTCACAGGCATCAGCATCCAGGGTGCTCCACCAGTTCCTGGATGCCATGTCAGTACATGCCAATGAGCACATATATTTCTCCCAACACCCATGAGGCATTGACCAGCAATATGGGTCTCTTCCACCAAATAGCAGAATACCCAGAGGTAGTGGGTGCTATAGACTGCATGCACATACACATCAAAGCACCACCTGGTGAGCGGGGTAGGGTCTACATAAACCACAAGGGCTTCCCCTCCATCAACTGCCAGGTCATGTGCGATGCCCAGGGCATTATAATAAATGTGTGTACTGGCAGCCCTGGAAGCTATTATGACTCCCACATCTTGCATATGACACAGCTGTAGAGATTTGACAGTGGGGACATCCCATATGGCCACTTAGTGGGGGATGCTGGTTATACACTGGAGCCATGGCTGATGACACCCATCAAAAATGCACACACACCTGAACAAGAGCTCCATAATGAGGCACATGCACAAACGAGAATCATAATAGAGTATGTGTATGGGATGCTCAAGTCACGGTTCCGGTGCCTGGCCATATCTGGTGGAGCCTTGCAGTACTTTCCAACTACATGTACCCAAATTTTCATTGTATGTGTCATGCTACACAATATAATCCTGCAGAAACAGCTGCAGCAGAAACAGCACAGGGCAGGGACACACAGCCCCCCACCATTGCCAAGGCCAGCACAGGCACAGAGTAACTCAGAGGAGGAACAACCTGAGCCTGCCCATGTCGGCAGAAGGTGGTGTGCCCAGTATATCAGGCTTTGGCAAAGAGGCAACGCATAGCACATAGACTGACATGATAGGAACCCAGTGAATGACACCTCTCTCTGACTCGCACATACAGTAAAAGGGATGCCAAACATGACATTACCTGTGATTTACCATGTACAGGGAGTGTACTATGTGCATCTGATATAGTCATCCCTCCAGCACCATCCTCAATACTGGCACAGCCACATGACTCATTTCTCCTATCAATTGCTGAATGGAGTAGTATGTTCTGCTAGTTGTAGCTATGGTATGGCTGTGAGCATGCAAGAGAATTGGTTGGCTGAATGGGATGGCAGCAAATAGTGGACACCTATATGGGCAGCATGGAATCCATAACAAATACTGGTGTCAACAAAGTAGGAAGTACTAGACAAGGTGACAAATCTCACTGCAGTACATGTGGTGGCCCAAATGTGTGTCCACAGGACACACACATGCATGTCGGTGAGGTTCACATACCCAACAACAGCCTCAGCCAGCAGGATAGGTGTAGATGACCATAAAGAAAGTCTGTGCTAAGGCCTTCAATTAATGGCAATGGATAACAGCCCCCCTCCAGACCTACACAGACAGACTACAACAGGTCAGGCAGTTATATGTTAGTTCTTCAGGGTATGAAGTCTGAAACTGAAATGTAGGTCAATAAAACCTAAGATCTGTACTCTACTGCTATGCCTCTAGTCTGCATGATAGTTCAGAATACAAAACGAAATGGAAGCTAACAGAGTACCTGAAATACCAGTACAGTCATAGCATATGTTTACAGTTGTCAGGTGTGCCTCCCCCCCAATCCCATGTAGAAATGCAGTAACATCTATGAGTGGGGTTAATAACAGTGGAGCACAGACTACCTGAGCTGGCCCAATTTACAGGATAGATTGTTGCATGTGTACAATATGCAGGGCTCTGTCTGTTAGGTTGTTGTGTGTTGTACATTGTGTGAAAGTGGTCAGCATTTAGGCATGGAGGGTTGTGTCCCCTCGGCCTATGGCCACTACTGTTGATGACAGGGCCATGCACTGACAACTGCAGTGCCAACCGCAATGCATCCCAGCAAGACCCAATTCAACAGTCATTCATACTCATTGTTCAGATGTCAGTATCTGTCACCATCTGAAAAATGGACATGCCATAAATGTGGGACCAGACATACACACAGTACACAGGTGGAAATACCGTAGACAGAGTGCATAAAATTTAACTGTCAACTGCACGCACCTTTGGAATTGTCCATACAGGTTAGCAGCACATTAGTTGTCTGTGTAGTATGGAATACTGATGTAGTCTAGACAATCACTGGCAGACCACAAAAGGTACAGTTATGAGGTAATGAGAGACTGCCTATGTCCCCGCACAAGGCAGCATAAGGGGAATGTCCCGAGTATATCTGTGAGTCAGCTGCAAGAAGCCTCCATATCGCACATGCACTCAGCTCGCACCACCATCTTCCACAGGTTTATCACAGGTCATATCCCTGCTGTTGAAAATGAGTACAGCATGACCCCCACTTCTGTATGGGAATACCCACAGAATGCAGCATGCTGAAGAGGTGTCCTATGCAGGTGTGTCCCTACTCCCTAGCTGTAAGCAGCACCCTGCCAGCATCCAGACCAGTGGATTAATATGTTTAATAGTGTTATAATTTATAGCACTTATTGAAAAATACACATGGTGAAAATTCTTTTTTTTTTATACATTTTTATGTAATTTTATTAATATTTATACATATGTTCATTTTTAAAAAAATCAGTTCATAGAAGCTTATATGTTTATAGCAACATTAGTATTTACATGCAGTTAAAGGGTTTTACATTTTAGATACAAAAGCGAATGTATGTTTTAGAGTTCAGGTCGATAATATAACAATACTTGTATATATATAAAGAATTATTCCTTATTCAAAAGGATTGTTTAACAACATGATTTCATTCTTTGTAAAAACTTCCCCTTTTTAAGCATTTGGATTTCTCTTATTAATATTCATGAATTGAAAGCATTCTTTGATAGTATAGGTTAGAGTTGAACCAATAGTCAAGCAGCATTGTATATTTAAACTTGTTTTGTGAATTATTTTCTTTGTTCTGAAGAAGTCAAACTTTTTGATGAAAGCTCTCAACATTTTTTTTTAATTCATTAAACTGATACTGAGGACTCGCAACTTTGGCGCTCTTATTGTTGGTTACAATGGATTAATATGGACATGAACTATTGCCATTGCATCTCCCACGCTTACCCTGTCACCCCAGGGGAATCCGGTGGTTCACAGCCTGGGACAATAAGAGTGGCAGAATGCACTGGTCTGCTACAGATGGCCTGCATCACTACCAAATGCCCTACAGTCCCCTGTCAAAGGCCTGTGGCTCACCCATACTGTCAATGTATGTTATCTCATGGGGTCCCAGATAACAACATAACACAGTCCACAGAACAGAAATGCAAGGCCATGTCAACAAATTCCAGTAGCATGCCCACCATGTCCTACTGGATAAACTGTGGACCAACCCCTAAATAATGCTGGGATGAAGGGACAACTATAGGGATACTTCCCAGATATCACTCGCATAATGTTAGGAAGAGGACAGAATAACTCAGTGGGGGGGTGTAGAAGCATGGACGCCATGGAGTGTGTGAAGTCTGAAACTCTGATGTGTGCCCATACTACCTCTGCCTGCAAACCCAGTAATGGGTGGCTACAAACCCATTCATAAACTACAATGTGAAGGGGAAATGACAAGATATATGAGCCCTGCCTCTGGGTAACCTGGGTGAATCTGTACAGCTGAGAGGTATGGCCTCTGCAGGATATGGCCATTCTGTTATGTTGAAAGATGTACAAGCAAGGGATCCCCAGCCACCACAGTACCAAGGTGCTGGACCATTGACACAGATCCATCAGCAAGTGTCTGCAGCTACCCCTCCAGACTGGCATGAGTGTGCAAGAATATGTAGGCTGCAGACCACAGTAATGGATAATGCTTCATTCATCTTGTATTTCCTTAGAAATAACTGTGAGCAAATAAGTATATCTGTTGGTAGTTGATGACATAATACATCACAGTGTAAAACAGTACATGCCTGAATATCTCTGCTAACACCAACCATGTAACACAAGCAGCACAGACAGCAATAGTTACAGTATCCCACTATTTGCTGCCCATTGTAACTCCATATTGTCAACCTATCTACAGATATCTTGCAGAAACAGGTTGCTAGCTATTAGGTGTAGAACACAAAATCCTGCACTGGAGGATTCTCACACTCAATAAAGAAGGTTATACTGGATATGCTCCTACACCTAGAGAAATGAAGCCCATGTCTGACAACAAAATACAGAAGGTCATACTGGACATGCTCCAACACTTAGAGAAATGAAGCCCATGTTTGACAACAACAGTGGACTATACACATCTGTCAGTCACAGATATCTGTGTACACACACCACATTGCACACCATTCATGCTTCGCACACACATTGGATAGGAATACTCACACATATCCAAGGACAACACACTATAATAGGTCAAAAGTACACACAGAGATGTGGGGAAGAGAGAGGCAGATGGTGACAAAGAAATTGCCATCATGAGTCCTGTCCCACCCACCACACATCCAATTGGCCAATATCACATGATGTGCCGATGTCAGTCACTGTACACATTTGCTTTTGGTAGCCCTCAGCCCTATAGTGTCTGTGGTGCTTGTGATAACTGTGTAACTGTAACATGATAGAACAAATCAGTATTCATCTAACATTTGTATACCCAGTCCTGTCAAATGTAACATTGTGTGTGACTGAGTGTAGTGTGTGTGTTCCCAGAGGAATGGTTTATGGCCCATTCACACACACTGCACTTCCCATAGCCCATGTTAGCAGTCATGCTGATGTTAGTCACCTTGAAATAACCCTCTGGTGAAGTATTAGCCCCATAATATCCATGGCACTTGTGATAACTGCATAATGCTGTAGTATAACATACTAGCTAGGTAGAAGTTCTAATCCCAGACATGGTAACAATGGAACTCACTGTGTGTAGAAATTAATGATTGTGAGGCCATTCACAGTCACTACACCTCCCATTGCCCTACTTTAGCAAGCCTGCTGATGTCATTCACCTTGAAATGCACCTTTGGAAAAGGGCTAACCCTATAAGCTCTGTGGCATGTGCGATAGCTGCATACTGCTATAGTGTAAAATTCTTGGTAGGTAGGAGCTTTAATCCCAGACATGGCAACTGTGAAACTGTGTGTGCGTAGTCATAAATAATGTTGAGGTCATTCACACTCACTACACTTTCCGTTGCTCTACATAAGCAAGCCTGTTGATGTCATTCACCTTGAAATACCCCTTTGGACAAAGGATAGCCCTATAAGCTCTGTGGTACATGCCATACATGCAAAACAATGTAATAGCAACAACTACACAGGTATGGGTTTGAATCTCATCTGTGGCAAGTGTTTATATGTGTACCTCAAATATTATGGCCCCATTTACACCAAATACACATCTCAGAGCCTGACTTTAGCAGTCCTGCAGATATATATATATACACACACAGACACACACACACATACATATTTATATATATATATATATATATATATATATATATATATATATATATATATACGCATACACACACACACACACACACACACACACACACACACACACACACACACACATATATACATATATATATATATATATATATATATATATATATATATATATATATATATATATACATACACACACCAGTGTGCAAATCAGTTTAGCATTTACATTTTAGCAATGGTAACACCTGTTAAGCATAGCTTAGCCTTGGTAACCACTGATCACATTCCAGTGAATAAAATAGCAGGGTAATAACATCTTTAATAAGTGTATTTAATTCCATGTATATAACATGATTCTATGTGCTGTCATTACAGTAGCAAGGGGTATAAGTATACTGTCTGGGCCACCTGAGTATATATGGCTAGTACAACAATCTTTTCCTTTTGTATGTGTTTCATACATGGGTAGTATCCCAGGTTATATGCAGTCACACTTGCAAGTATTGTATCATTACATTACTACTGTTAGCAGTGCTTTCCCAAGTAACAGTAGATTGCAGATTGTAGTACTGGAACCATACACCCCTGCATGCAAAGCTGGACTCTGAGTACTATCATTTTTTTGGTATGTGAGCTGTGTGTTATTAAGTACTTGCTACTGGATATTGATCGGATATCTGGATATTAACTGTAGACTACTATGTGTATAGGACATGTCACTGAGGGCTGCTGTCATGTAGCAATGGCATACCTATCAGTGTCAGACGTCTATCTGTAAAAACATTAATCTTAATGCATAACCTGTTGGCTAGCTGATTTCTGTCTGCCCTCTGTACAGATGTGCAGATGTCAGGTATCCATCTGGGCTGCTTGCAGGCAATTTATGCTTGATTGACACTGACATGTCTGCCCAGCTGTGTTATGAATGCCACAGCTAGGAAACCCCACCCTGTATGCACCACATGCCATGGATACCTCAACTAGACTACCACAGTCAACAGAACGTGCTTGGGTATAGGTCTCCAACCCACACACTGGCCATGTTATGTAATATATGTTGCATACATGTCAGTTGGAGCACCTTGCTGGCCCTCTGCAAGAGACAACCAGATGATTGGATGTTGCATTTAACTGTTACCTGAGGATCACTCACATGGCATCAGTTGATAGACAGCCTGCTGACAAATGTCAGGTGGCATGATACCACTGTACCCACATCCCCTACTGTTCTCATCTCTCCATGGACAATATCCTGGTATACACCTAGGAACACCTGCACCTATGGACCCCAGTACTGACATATTTGTCAGTGTGCATTGCTGAGAATAACAGTGTATGTGTGTTTGTAAACCTGCAGTTGATAATACCCTTAGGACCTTCTCACACACTGCACTCCAATTGCCATACTTAGAAATGGCTGCTGCTGTAATACACATTAAATGTACCTTGTCACACTCTTCACCCTATGGGCTACATGGAGCTTGCAGTACCAGAACAACACTGTTGTACAAATGGCTAGATAGCTATGGGTTACCCTCTGAGTCCTGGCAAGTGTGTGTATATGTGCAAGTGTGTACATTTGTAGGATACAGCATTCTGAGGCCACATTCTCCAAATACGATACACCTGGCCATACAGTATAAGGCATAGTGGTGTTGCTGACATTAGGAGAGCCATGACAAACCATCACCCTACTATCCCTGTGACATGTACAATAAATGCATGTCCCTGTAGTATTATTGATAAGATAGACAAGGGGTTGTATTGCAGTCCTGATCAATGTGTGATTGTGGGTATGTCAGAGTATTATCATGGGTTTCAGTGAGTAAAATATCCAATGTGGGGTGTGGGTGCTAGGTATACTATCTTTACACCATGGTACCCCCAGTACATGTCCCAAGGTCCACTGTATGAAGACCACAGTTGCCATCATCCATACAGGTAACTGAGTACACTATCCAGCCCAATGATGCATGTGCTGTGTGCAAATTATCTGTAACAGAATGCACTCACCGATGAGGTAGTTAGCACTGATAAACCCAGGTCTTTCAGATGTGTATATGACTGTTATGTGTTTGTCAATGTGTATATGTCAGTACGGCATACTATGTATTGTCCATTAACACCCAGTACATCCCCCATTACCATACTATACAAGGCCTGGTGATGCTCCTCACTTAACAAAAGACCCGGGACACATTCTAAAAGCTGTGTGGTGTGTATAATTAAGGCCAAACACATTAGTAGCAATAAGTACCTGGGTAGGGGTTCTACCTTTAGTGTTGCCAAGTAAGTGTGTGTGTGTGTGTGTGTGTGTGTGTGTGTGTGTGTGTGTGTGTGTGTGTGTGTGTGTGTGTGTGTGTGTGTGTGTGTGTGCATGCATGTGATGGAATCTACTTCAGTTTGCAGAATATACATGTCCCAGAAGGTCATCTGTCCAAGAACAGACTGGCAAATGCTAACATTTCAAAGGAATCATGTCATGGAAATGCATTCCATCAAAACTAGTAGTAGATGTATAAATGCCCTCTTTCCCACTGTATAGCTGTACAGCGATACCGGAGTTGGTATAAATAATTGGCTGTCGATGTTGTGGACACAGCCACCATCATTGGGGTTATTGTGTGCATCCCCACACTTAGTCTGCTATAATACTGTACAATGTATGTTAGGTTAGGTAGTCGTCACTCACACTATGTGCGGCTCGACACCACCTCACACCCTCCAAAGTGTAGGGCTGTGCCACCCACACCAGCACACCTATATTTACCAACACCAGAATTACACTACATTTGGGAAGGGGACATATACCCTGCCAGTACCAACATCGATGACATTAAAGTAGCAGACTGAGTATTTACTGATGTGATGCTTTGCCTATTATGTCTTGGTGGAATTACATATGCTAAAATGGGTTTGTGGAAAAATTAAGTATATCCATGTGTACAGTATTCTCTGTGTATTGCATCAACACCAAAGTCTCTGTGTGTGTGCATGTTATACACAAACATGTGGTATGTGCCACCTAGAACACTTACCATTGTCTACTATAGAAGGGCTGCTGACATCAGCCAACATGCACTCACCTGTATATACCCCTCAGACCTATCAGTCATGTGGCATTAACCCTTATACAGACCTGTTACTTGTGTTCAGCTGTACCCAGGATATGACACAGTCAATGTGTCACCACAGTGCCATACCCCTTGTAGGAAACAACAGCAGACCAATATCCTGCTGACACATAGACACCTACAACACAAACTGAATACATTATGGAGACCAGAGTCAGTGTTAATAACAGCTATAATGCATCATGGCTGGACAGCTACACATCCTGACATGTAAGCATTAAACTTTCCTGCTGAAAACATGTTACACAGCATTACATTGCTGCACCCTAATACATTCACCCTATGCATCAGAACCATATTAGCCTGTCCCTGCAGCGATGGTATGGATGACAGGGTTGTGGCACAGGTATCATCATATGCACAGGCTGTGTTATGGTTTGGCAGAGACCTAGGCTGAGCCATTTGGTTGACATCATGTATGTGTGTTAGGGGGTTTCGTCATTAATTGGGCTGTGCAGATGTGGTGTGTGTAGGTATGGAGGTGCCCTAGCTGTGTTGGTGATGTGTGTGTGTGTGTGTGTGTGTGTGTGTGTGTGTGTGTGTGTGTGTGTGTGTGTGTGTGTGTGTGTGTGTGTTTTTTTATGTATGCACACAGTTCGGCCATACGGCTGCCCTATACAGAGGTTTGTTGGACAGCTGCAGACCGTAAATGGCAGGGTGTGCAGTTCACTGTCTCTGGCCATGGACACGAGAACTGTGCCTGCCAGGGATTTCACAGGCACTACCAGGTACAAAGCCAGATATGCTACTCTCCCCTGATGATGACACATGTCTGCTGGATCCAGGTCCCTGTTGGGACCAGCCAGGGCTACATGCATGTGACCTGCTGTGTTGTGGTGTGGACAGCACACCTCCTGCAGTGCTGGTGCTGGTACTGCCACTACAGGAGTGGCTCTGACTTGTTGCACATCCACGTAGATATCCACCTGTTGTTGCTGACGTACGTCCACATGGCTGTTGCCCTACTCCCGCCATATGCTCCAACATGGACATTGCAAGGTCAAGGATTCCCACCATCTTGCCCAACCATCTATCCAGGACTTCTACAAAATAATGGTGGGCACCTGCGAGATCACGGATGTTGTCAAGCAGAATGAGTAGGCCTCTGGAGCCTCAGACCCTGTCTGGTATAACGTTTCATACATGCCTGTGCCTCCACGATGACCCAAAACATAAGTGTAGTGACACCTGCTGTGGCATTTCTGCCAGGGGCATGATGGTCAGCAGCCCTCCTATGAGCATCCCAGTACATCTGCCTATGTGGTACCTCGCTGGTCATCCAGCTCTGGCTGTTGTGTACAGACACACTTGCCATAATCCCCAGACTGTCCTGTCCCGTGCCACCACCTGCCAACTGTCCCTCATCTATGGCTACTGGTGATGGGGTATGTATAGGCAATGTGACTGTGTGCAGGGATGGGGTGGATAACAGTGGGATGTCAACCGATGGCACAGCTTCACCCCCTAACAACCCCCACCTGTGCCTTACCATACCTATCATCATTGTCAGAGTTTGTATGGACACTAACACCAGTTTGCCTGCAGGAGGGACCCTGACCCACCTTGCCACCTGTGAGGGGAAAACAGAAAATTTGCTTTAAGACCTGTACATCATTGCTTACCTCTACACACACACACACACACACACACACACACACACACACACACACACACACACACACACACACACACACACTTACAGGTGAGGTGGCACAAAGATATTACACAGATCTCTCATCACCCCACTGTCAACATGCATGACATATGGCACTCAACAGCATGCACTGGAGCTATACTCAATCCCTGTTACCAACATTATACATCTCTGTGATGCATGAGTTGTGTTAATAGGTGATACCCCTTCCCTTGGAACACACTGCACCCATGTACACAGTATTGATGTGCACCTGTTCAGCACCCTGCCATGTACTGTGCACTATACCTCACAAGTGTACACACCATTGCTGAATGTATATATGTGTGGCAGTTATGTTTGCTGTGTTGCACACAGCCCCTGTGTGTTTGTCTGACACATACCTGGGTTGATATGAGGACAGATGTCATTGCTGAATTCCTGATGTCTGATTTGCAGATGTCATCATCAGCAGTGCATGTATGAGCAATAAAATCCAATTATACTGACAACCTACAAAGTTTACTGTGGCTATGAGAAGTGTACACATCCTTATTGACATGTCACCCCCTTCCCTGATATGCCATGGGGCCACAGAACTGCATACGTTAACATTACATACGCCTGATATGTGACATATGACCTGTGCAATCAAATGCAGTATCAAACAAATGGGTTAGTTGTGCAGTTGTTGATTGGGATGCATACAATATGTGGGCTCCATAAGTGTGCACACCCTTAACATGATGGTTTGTTGCAGCACCTGTTAAGTGAACTGCAGCAGTCACTATTCCTGGAAGGTGTATACTAGCATGGCCCATCTTCACTTGCCATTATTTGGTCACTCTGCCCTACAAATGTCCCCCAACTCTGCCAAATTGCAAGGTCAGCTCATGTGCACAGCCCTTGGAGGTCACACAGTGCCTTCACTACTGCTGTGGAGTCAGGGTTATGTCTGGCACAATACATAACCTTGGCTGTATTCAGACAAAGCCATTCTTAGCGAGCTTTGGATGTATGCTTCAGTTCACTGTTGTGTTTCAGGATGACACCCCTCCCCATTCTCAGCCTTTTTGCAGATGCTTGACAACTATGGGCCACACGAGTGTCATTTTGCAGTGTCCCAAATTCAGAACACCATGTCTACCTGCCTAGTTCCTGCTAATGAACAGCAAACCTACAGGTGTACACTGGCACCAGCAAGGTACAGATGGGGATGGGGCCTGAGGTAGAGTGAGGTTTTGCTTGTGCAGCACATGTATCTTTATTAATACTGTGTGTAGGTTTCAGCCTTGGTCTTGGTACACCATTACACATTGCAACACATGCCTTTGGGAGACTTGATGTTACGCATATGCTACCTGTAGAGAGCCCTGGATGATGTATCCTGTGGAACAACTCTTTCATCTGATTACTCTAACCCATAGGCCAGACTTATGCAGAGTCCAGGTAATTGTCGGCACAGGTACTGCACAGGCAGTATTTGCTAGACATTCCTGCAAATCTCCAGTGTTGCTGCATGTGTCTGGACAGCCTACATGACCAGTTTGCAATATATGTTGTCATCTGTCTTGGGTGGGCATCTGTTTATTTTCTACACTAATGGTGTCCCATACTTTATCGTCACATACATGATTGTCTGCACTGTTTGCCATGGTATATGCAATGCCGAGGTAAGGCTATGTCTCCAACTCCTGAGTGTAATCTTTTGGATATAGGATCCATTCCATGGTTTGTAAGATGTGTGCAAGCCATGGTTGACTCTGTTGCAGGTGAGTGGGCAAATGTCATGGAGATACTTCTTGGACAGTAGAACATTACTTGGTGTAACAGTGAGGACCGATATTTGATGGAAGGTGCATACTCAAGATGAGTGGATGATGCAGTACCTCAAAAGCTGATTCCACAATATATTATTTGGAGTGTGTGCACACATATGCTTCCAGTGTTTGTTAAGGTATGTATCCCCCATATTTGTTGTCCTAACAAAGGATTCCATCTTACACATTCATTGCTCATGTTAGGATCACATTACAGGTTGTAGAGGTTGTGGAATGTGGTATTGTGATATGCCATTGTGTAGATCTGTAAATGTTGCCATTGTAATACTGGTGCATACACTCACTGTTGTAGCCACTGTATAAGGGTAATGTTTCAGACGTGTACCTACTGTAGGCCATGTGTAACACCATTATGTTCATCTCTGTCCACACATCTTGCACTGACAGGTTGTTAGTTATATTGCAGGACTCTTACATACCCTTCAGATATACCACCATGGTCACCACTGTGATGCAGTGCAGTTAACAGGAACAATAAGTGAACATGTACAGCATGCATTATGGGTAGATGTGTTAAATGTGTACATGAAAAATGCCATGGCCATAACATGGCCAGTGTATTGGCAAACCTGAACAAAAGACGTCCATATTCACCAGTTACAGGCTGCTGCCCCAGAGGTATACCAGGAGAACCTACATAGTTGTGTGAGAGATGTGATGTCAGTAGCCACACCTGTGGCATTGGTACAGAGTGGGAGCAGCATTTCAGTACATCAATAGTACGAACCCAAAAAGCTACAGACATATGCATGAAGATATGTTACAGATGAGGATGGATAAGC
>NC_056747.1:1176721112-1176723612 GCF_019279795.1 Protopterus annectens | reverse complement strand
GGGCAGGGGGTGGGGTCGGGATGTGAATATCCAGTGAGATTAGTTTTTGGTCTGATCTTAGCAGTGAGGGATACACTTCTGGTCTGGAGCATAGAGTCCCCATGTTGGTGATGATCAGGTCCAGTATGTTTTGCCCTCTTGTGGGAGTGGTAACAAGTTTTTCCATAGCATTTGAGTTTATAAATTCTAGGAACCTTTGGGCTAGGGTGTTGGAGCTAGAATAATGCTCCCAGTCTATGTTTGGGTAGTTGAAGTCACCCAATATAATGGTGTTTGGAGAGACCTTCATATTTTCCAGTGTTCTCAGGAAGGCCGAGTGAGGGTGGTCTGTAGCAGGCTATAAACTGGAAGGCAGTTTTACCCACTGTTAGTTGCACATGGATAGTCTCTGATGCTTCGTGCTGTGCCACCAACCTGGAGGTGTGGGTATCTTTGACGAACATTGATACTCCCCCTCCTTTTGTGGTTCGGTCCAAGTTTTGGGGCCGAAAAGCACAGACCTATTGCATCTGCATACCCAACACATCAACACACAAAAACATACTTGGTGGCTCTAAATAAAAATCTGCCTAAACAGCAAAGACCTCCTAAGCAGATATCCAAGAAACAGCCACCCCTCAACAATACCCACAAATCACATATCTCACAAAATCAGTCTGCCTCACAGTCACAGCCCTTAAGGCCAAACAACACACCAAATACACTTGTTATAGGGGATTCTATTGTCCGGCCCACTGATGTCCCGCTCACCAGACTGAACAAGGAGAAGGTCACTGTAAGCTGCCTGTCGGGTGCCAGGATCCGCCACATAATGCAAGCACTCAGGTCACTCCAAAGCAAGTACAAGTATGACTCCATCATTGTCCATGCTGGTGTGAATGACCTGAGACGTACCTCCCTGGACTACATGAAAAGAGACATAGAGGAGCTCTCTGACCATGTAGCCCAGGCTGGTATGACCCTAACCTTGAGTACCATCTTGCCCTCACCAAGAATGATGCCAAAATGATCAGTTTCAACAATTGGCTAAAGTATTGGTGTCATTCAAAGGGGATCCAGTGTCTGTCAGCCTGGGATGACATGCTCGACAAGCCACGTTGCTTCGCTAGGGACCGCTTGCACCTGTCACCCTTAGGCTTTCGTATACTGACCAAGGCTCTTGCCACCCCCATAGTGCCTTTTTTTAGGCAAGGCTCAAAGGACAAACCCACCTCCATAGACAACCCAAAGATAAAAAAACTTAAGGTGATGCTACTCAATGCCATAAGTCTAAACCTCAAGATGCATGCACTCGAGACTCTCCTCAGTATGGAGAAAATCGATGTCTGTGCAGTAACAGAAACCTGGTTCAAGGCTCCTGAGAGCACCCCAGCACTACCAGGTTATAACTCATACCATGCGTTTCAGCTCCAAAACTCGGACCGAATCACAAAAGGAGGGGGAGTGTCTATATTCATCAAAGATACCTACACCTCCAGATTAGTGGCACTGCAAGAAGCATCAGAAACCATCCATGTGCAACTATCAGCGGACAAAACTGCCTTTCAGTTTGTAGCCTGCTACAGAACACCCTCCCTATTACAGGAACCCCACTTGGCATTCCTGAGAACACTGGAGAATATGAAAGTCTCTCCAAACTCTATGTTATTGGGTGACTTCAATTCAACTACCCAAACATTGACTGGGAAAACTACTCAAGCCCAAACACCCTCGCCCAACTGTTCCTTGAATTTATAAACTCTAACTCAATGGAACAACTGGTCACCACTCCCACAAGAGGGAGCAACATATTGAACCTGGTCATCACCAACATGGGGACTCTGTGTTCCACAACAGAGGTAAACCCCTCATTGGTAAGATCAGACCATAAACAAATTTCCCTGGACATCCATATCCCGTCCTCACCCCCAGCCAAGGAAATCACTGTAAAGAATTTCTCAAAAGCTAACTTTGCACTTCTCAAGACTGAGGTGGAATCCTTCAAAGCCCCTGGGCCAGAGGATAATACAGCCCAATCCGTAGAATCCTTTACAAATGCATTCTATGAGCACCTGCAGGAATGCATGAATCGTGCTATCCCAAATAAAACCAAGACTCACTCCTCCAAAAATAGGAGACCAGTCTGGTGGACCCCGGCCATAAATAAGCTATACAACAGAAGGAGGAAGCTACTATGTGACAGAGCAAAATCCCAAAAAGGGAAGGCATCTCTGATCAGTATTAGCAAGAAACTTCGATCCCTTATAAAATCATCAAAGGCCAGTTTTGAAAGAAAAATTGCCCTAGACACTAAAGACAATCACAAGGCCTTCTTTAGTTATGTCAGGATCATGGGTGGAAACTCCCAGATATGCTCTGAACTGTTTCATAACGGTACAAGATATACCGAACCTACAGACATAGCCAACATCCTGGCAGACAGATTCAGTGCAAACTTCTCCCCCCCCCTTCCCCCCCAAAGGAGCAAACGCCTATCCCAACTAAATGTAACCTCCCTGAA
>NC_056747.1:1176631112-1176716112 GCF_019279795.1 Protopterus annectens | reverse complement strand
TTAGGAGGTAGAGAGGACAGGGAGGTAAAAAAGGAAGTCAATCTGGGTTGGTGCAGGAGCAAAGCCAGTGAGTATTGAGATGAGTTTTCAGCTGCTTTTTGAAAAGTGGAAGGGAGGACAAAGACAGGATAACAGAGGGTAATTTGTTTCACATTTTGCCGACTGAGTTGGAAAAAAGACAATCACCTGCAAAGTTATTTGGTTTGGTTGTATTAATCATTAGTTTGTTGGAAGAACGTAGATGTTTCAGGTTATTGTAAGGTGAAATCAGGCTAGAGAGTATAGGTGTTTTAGTTGGTTGGTAAAGGATTTTGTAACTATTAAGAGCTGCTGAAGTGTGAGTTGGTTCTGAAGTTCCAACCAGCCTAGTTTTCTTAAGTTCAGGCAGTGATGGGTTTTAAATGAGGATCCATTTGCAAATCGAGCAATATTGTGGTAGGAAGTTCCTAGTTTCTTAAGGTTGTTTTTGGAGAGATTAGTGTATATGGGGGAAGCATATAGTAGTGTAGAGATAAGGTGTGATCTGGCTAAGGTGGTCCTTGCTTCAGGTGAAAGGAAGGGTTTGATTCTATAAAGGGATCCGATTTTTTTATTAACTAATTTTATTGTGCTATTGATGTGAGTTTCAAAGCTGAGATTGTTGTCAATGGTTATGCCTAATAGTTTAGTTGTTGTTTCAGGAGAGATGAGAGTGCAATCAATGGAAGAGAGAGTAAAGTTTAGTGGGGCAGATCTACGAGTAGGTGAGAACAATAGCAATTTAGTTTTCTTAGGGTTAAGGAGTAGACAACGATCAGAGAACCATTGTTCAACAGTGTTAAAAGCTTTTTGAGTGATAGAGTGTAGTTCAGTTTGTGAATTAGCGGTAGAGATAATAGTAGAATCATCTGCATATTGTATACAGGTGGTATATGGGATAGCTAATTGGAGGTCATTAATAAAGATGGAAAATAGAAGGGGGCCCAGGATAGAGCCTTGAGGTACACCTAGAGATGTAGGGAGTAGATTGGATAGTGCATTTTTCCAGAGAACCGCCTGTTGGCGGTTTTCTAGGTAAGATGTAAACCAAGTTAAGGAAGGGGGATCAAGTGAGAAAGATTTTAGTATGTGCAGAAGAAGTTTATGATTTACCATGTCAAAGGCTTTAGATAAGTCAACAAAGATAGAGGATAATTGGTTGTTATTGTTACGGTTATAGTTGATAGAGTTGGCAAAGGAGAGTAGGGCTGTGGTAGTACTGTGGGAAGGTCTAAATCCATGTTGACAGTTTGCAAGTAGGGTGTTATGCAGAAGGTGGCTTAGAATTTGCTTATGAATACATTTTTCTGTGATTTTAGCTATAGGTGATAGGAGTGCTATAGGACGAAAGTTAGAGAAGTCATTTGTGTATAAATCATAGCAATATTCAGAAATGACATAGAATATTTATTGTTACGGTTATAGTTGATAGAGTTGGTAAAGGAGAGTAGGGCTGTGGTAGTACTGTGAGAAGGTCTAAATCCATGTTGACAGTTTGCAAGTAAGTTGTTATGCAGAAGGTGGCTTAGAATTTGCTTATGGATACATTTTTCTGTGATTTTAGCTATAGGTGATAGGAGTGCTATAGGACGAAAGTTAGAGAAGTCATTTGTGTATAAATCATAGCAATATTCAGAAATGACATAGAATATTTATTGTTACGGTTATAGTTGATAGAGTTGGTAAAGGAGAGTAGGGCTGTGGTAGTACTGTGAGAAGGTCTAAATCCATGTTGACAGTTTGCAAGTAGGTTGTTATGCAGAAGGTGGCTTAGAATTTGCTTATGGATACATTTTTCTGTGATTTTAGCTATAGGTGATAGGAGTGCTATAGGACGAAAGTTAGAGAAGTCATTTGTGTATAAATCATAGCAATATTCAGAAATGACATAGAATTATTTCTAAAATTCCTGCTAACTGGGCTGGCAGCATCACACAGTTCATAGAAAAGCAATTTTCCAATGCTGTGATAAACTAGGATGGTCAAATACCACATTTCAGTACCACCGTGTTGGTGACGTAGGGATTCTGTGACCAGTAAAAGACTTCTGTTTGCTAGACACTATTATCTTGGCGTATGTTTCATTTATAGATACAGACAGTTGAAGTTATTATGAAGGAAATTAAGAAAAAAGACATGAAGCATAAGGTTGCTGTTAGCTCAAGCGGTGGCCCATGGATGTTACAGTTAGAAAAAAGAGAATTAATATGGCAAATATTATTGAATGTTTATTCCTGGCCAGGTTTAAATGAGTACAGTTCAGTAAATTGTCTTCTTAAATTAAATGCTTTAAAAAGTCAATTTTTTTGAAATCCTCAATAGCTCAGTTGGTAGAGCCTCAGACTATTAGACAGCACAGGGTTCAATTCTATGTTTGGGTGCCCTAGTACATAATAGTTATATGTTGTTTTATATGCTTCTAGTAGGACACTCTCTATTAAATAAATGATTTTTAACAAATTTATTTCTTAGTTTTCATTTATTCTGGAACACAAGTTTCATTAGTATATAATAAATATATAAGTATAGATAGGGTTTGTGGGCTTTATACTGATATATATAGCTGGGTAAGCAGTGTGCTTGGATATGCCTTTATGTAAGATACAAGTTTTTTATTATGTATGATTAAAGTATTTAAAATTTATTTGAGTATAAGTTTGAATATTTTATAGTTTTATATGATTCATAAAAGGTTTTAGTAAAAGCGTTATGTTTTCCAAGGTTCTATATTAAATTGTTATGTGTTTTAGATCATGGTTTATTACATTTTGTAAGCATTTTGGAGGGGGTGGTATAATTATGATGCAATTTATGAATATGTATGAATATTTATGAATATTTATGAGGCTGATGTCATTGATCATGTGTTTTCTGATGTTATAAAAAGGGAGCAGTTTGTAATGGCACTGTCTGATGAAGTTCTGGAATTCTACAAGACGAAAGAGCTCACTATTTTGTTAATAAAATGGATTTTGCCTGTTTCCTCTGCTCATATTTATTGTTCTTTGAATTTTAACTAGTGACAGCTTGTAAGTTAAGCATCTCTCTTATTTATGGGACTGTTTGCTGTGAAAGTAAGGCATCTCTCGTATATGAGGGTCTTCCTGATGCTTTACATATTTTTGGTTCCTTGCTATTGATCCCCGTGTCTCCTTTAAGGGTACTAGACGTGGGGTTGTGAAGAGTCCTAGGGATGAACCTAGGAGGAAGTTCTTTCTTGAACATCTTCATTGTAGTAACAGCAGAGGTTAAGGTTACTCAGGCCTACCCAATGGTGAAATGGCATAGGGACTGGGGTACTCCCTGCCTTGCGTCAGTGCTTCGGAATCTGATTGTCATCTCCAACTGATGTGCAGATCATGTTCCCAAACCATTTGTAAAGGGCTGTGTAATGGGATGCCAAGTTAGTCAGCACTACACTGGGCAATATAGCACTATATTAAACCAGCCCTGCATAGATGATAGACCTGAATTCATTAATGTTCAGGACTTTGCTGGCCTTTTACATTCCACTGGGTCAGCATGTGATTTACAAATCCAGATAAGCACACTTCAGCAGAACAGTGGCTTTTATTCATCAGGCTCAGAGATTACAAAGGCTGATACAGGATGATATAATTCCTTGTAATATGTCCATTGGGCAAGAGTAAAGTTCCTTCTGCTATATGCTGTCCACCAGCTTGTCTTGGAACATTTGTTTGATCTCCTTAATAACTGAGTTCATAATTCTCCTCAGTGGTTAATATTGGAGGATTTTAATGCCTAGAGCAATGGAAAGACTTGTTAACTTGCCACAGAACTGCAAGATAAAATGTACGCTTTCAACTATGACTTATACGTTTAGACATTATTTTAAAAGCAGGGATTTGGTGGAAGACCTTATCTCTTGGTCTGACCAGTACCTAGGAGTGTCATCTTTATTACCACTGACCCACTAATTGAAGGCAAGCTTTTAGTATCCTTCTTGCTGAATCAACAATCTCATATTAATATGTATGTATTTATTATGGTGTGTGTGTGTGTGTGTGTGTGTGTGTGTGTGTGTGTGTGTGTGTGTGTGTGTGTGTGTGTGTGTGTGCATATGTGTTTGTGCGTATGTGCATGCACAGCATCTACACACTGTGCTGTTGTGTTGTTCAGGTCTGCATGTCTGAGTGAATGATTGAAAGCAAGGTGGATGTGTGGATGTGCTGGATATTTACTTAGTGAGTGGTCAACAGTGTGGGTGGGAATGTGTGTGGGTTGTGATCAGCTGTAAGAATGCAGGTATAATAGTGTGGCTTTGGCATGAAGGGCAGTGTGTTGAAAATAGACTGTGGCTGTGACAGTATGAGTTCGAGCGGGAGATCATTATTGTGAGAAGTTGTGGGTGTGCATGTATTAATCTGGTTATGATATAGCATCTCAGATCGGGGAATGAGGTTTTGAGGGTATGTGTTTGGAGTGGAGTACATGAGTAATGTTGTTCAAGTTGGGAGTGTACCCGACTCTGTGTTCTAAGTGTCTCTTACTTACTCTTACTTACTCAAGGAGTTAGTAATATAAATTTTGAGGGGTAAGGGGAGCTTGCTCCCCACCTTAAAAAGCATGTAGTGTATGTGTTTTCATGTTGCACACCATGTAGGTATGTTAGTGTGGTTGAGTTTTGCATGGAGTGTGGGTTGGTTTGTGTGTGCGATTATTTGTCTGAGTATATTAATGTTTGCACGAGTGGAATTCTTGATGTGCTGACAAGTCAAAGACTGTACTTTGTTGATGTGCTCTTTTCAACTAGCTGGTCTTGACGACTTGAGTGTTGAGATTTTGGATCAATTGCTTATATAGTCCATTTCAGGGTGACCTGTCTTGCCACTGCCCTATCTCCTGGTATTGCACTAGTCAAACATCGAGATCTTAGGACTGTAAACTCTGACACCATATGTCCAATCCATGGCCATTTCCTTGAGGGGAAGTCAGTACAGATGTTTCAGGTGAGTACTATTGTATTGGATCTGGCCATTCTCCCACCCTCAGGACTGCTGTGCAATATGAATGATGGTTTGACCATAAACTGAGGTCAATGCACAAGCTAAGATGTAGGATGGAATGATGAAGCAGTGAACATGCCTTCTCTGGATAGAACTGTCTTGGAGGAGCATTATACATTATAGTAATTACATTTTTTTTTTATTTATTTGTTAAATGGGTAAGGGAAGTGACCCTCAAGAGTCTTTTCAGCTATAGTCTGGACCACAAGGGCAATGGTTAAATACAACATGTTTATAAATGTAATGAGGAAAAGAGATTATTTTAAAGAATAGACAATTAATTAGCATATTTTTTGAGAAGTGGGAGGAAACCAGAGTATTCTGAGAAAACACATATAGACATGCATAGATAACATGCAAACTGTACACAGAGAGTCACAGAAAATTATAATTATGTTGGAATGCCCAAATACCAAATAAAAGCCAGAGTTTAATGTTGCTTATTAAAGCTACTGTCTTCCTTTCAATTACTCATTCAGGGTTTAGCACACAGGCCATCTTTGTGAATAGTATACTCAAAGGTTATGCATTCAGGTGGAAGTATATGCCCCATTCACACTTGGAAATGTAGTAGTTTCATTTATTATATTAATATGAAATTTACATGGAATTATTCTTAATGCAACTACAGTTGGCCATATACACAGCTATTCAACACTTATCATGTATGTGTATCTTTTATTACAGTTAGCAGTAGAAGAAAAAATTAAAAATATCATTTTCAGGCCACTACTTGGCCCTCAACCGGCTGAGATGTGATTCATTATGGTGAATCCACCTTAACTACTTCAGATGTGACAAACATAAGTATGTTATGGTATAGCCTACAAAGATGCACTTTATGAAGAGAAGGGAACGCATCACTAAGGACATTTTTTCTTAATAGGTTTTCTTTTCTAGTAATTTAATCTCACTAAGTTACGGATAATCAGGCTGCCATCCCTCTGCTGCCCTATATAGCTTGTTCCTGCCAAAGTTAAAAGCCGAGCAATTGAAAGCAGATCCATCACCCTTAATGTCCAGGGGTTTTGTGTCTTTAAGACCCTAATTCCTCTGCCCATGTCTATAACTGCCCCATTGTTCAGCAAGCAATGAGCATCAGCAAAAGTGTCACATCCTTCTGCTGATGGTGTAACCCTTTAATAACACCCTAATTCACTTGAAACCAGGACTTCCCCTGGACTTTTAGTCTCCTCCAAGGATTCAGCAGTTCTCCAGTCAAAAAGAGGCAGGGCAGCAGAGCTACGTCACTTCTGTCTTCTCCCCACATCAGCTACAACATGTTTTCACCTGCTGTTTGAACTCTGGTCACTTGAATCATAGTCAGAGCTTTATATCTTTTCACCAATGGATCTGGATTTTGTTTTGTAATAGTGCGTTTTCCTCTCAAAAGCAGCCTATGAGGTCTCAGAAAGTACATATTTCCCTAAAGACAGTTGATATGCAATTAAAAATTGTGGAGCATGTACGAATACATTATTCTGACTTTCCACCAAATGCCATCTTGAAATTCAATTAATTTACAGCTCTTTTGAAAAAAAAACTTGCACTGCGTCCTCCTGAACGTCTGCCATTTACTTTTAAATTGTGCTGCCTAGACCTTGTACCATTTATGATGAAATTTTTGCGTCATGTGGTCACCAGTTCTTTTAACAGGGTCTATATCAGCATTTCGAAAATTTAATAGTTCGAATCACTAAATATCGAACTGAAATGATCAAACTATTAAATTTTCGAAAGCCAATATAAAAAAAAAAAAAAAAAAAACAAAACCTAAAGGTTGTAGGCAGGGGGACAAGCCCCCCTGCACCTCCCACGTGGGGGGGCTGTGCCCCCCCACTCCCCGCTACTTAAATATACCAACTCCAAGACCGCACTACATTGTAGTAAATGGAAATCTCCCCTTACGGAGATTTCCATTTACCCGTTCGATGTTCTGCACTTTCGCGTTGACAATATCATATTCGATATTGTCGACGTTCGAATTGCTGATAGAAAACCTTTTAAAATTATGGCTTGTTGCAGCTCCTATATTCTCCTCTCTTTAGGGCATATATGCAATGTTCCTTTAATTTAATTCAATATATTTTCATATGGTTTTGATGCAAGCCTATGTCCCTTGGCAAATAAAGTAACATCAGAGCTTCATTCTGATTATGGTGGAGTTTTAACAATTGACTGTATGCAGGCACAATGCCTTCTTTTGTTTACTGGTAATGTCTTTCCCTGTGCTTTACAGACAGTTTTCTTGATATATTTTATATTGATTTCAGTCCTTTGAAGCAAGATGAAGAGATTCTGAGACCCCAGGTCTGTCTACTCCATTGGACCCAAACATTTTCTTTCTACCATGGATAAAGGCTACAACATGACTCCCTTGTGATATATTGTGATATTATGGGCTTTGAGACCTTAGCAATTCAACTACTACTCCAGAAAACATTGATGTGATGGCTTGAGTAAAATAAACAAAATATACTTGTTACCTGAAAAGCCACTTTTCAGGAGGTCAGAGCTGCTTTACTGGCTGCATATGCTTTACAGCACTTGAAATAGGTACCACCATAAATATGAAATGCATATTTGGCTAAACTTCCTAAGATGGGAGTGGAGGCATTACATTTATCCTTAGAATCTATTGGGTTTATCTCAGTGTTCACTTGACTAGGGATAAATAAAATCTTCTGATGAGTTTTCATGCCTTCATGTTCTTACCTGAAATACAAAAATTACTTATTAATATTGGTGAGAGAATACTTTCCTCACTGGCTCTTGTGTCGTACCCCACAATGCATTAACTTTCACAAGCAGTGAACCTCAGAGCTTTAGTGAGGGTGTGACACTGTGTGATTTATATTGTTTGCAGGGTCCACTGCAGATTAATAGATTAATAAAACACAATTTGATGGAATTACAGTTCACTGAATCTGCTTCCTTGAATTCTGATTCACTGAAAAAAACTTCTGCCAAAATGGAACCTTACAACCCCCACCTCCACTACATATAACTTAACTAGAGGTTATACCACCTATGGGTAGGTTACATTTCTGTACTGGGTGATTTTTGTGATGCCAAAAAGACATGGTGGCACATTTTTGGGGAATAAGGAGAATCCTCATACTCCTGTGTATATATGTGAATCTTTTCAAGCTCATGTCCTGACTTTTAAAACTGCTATAACATTCTTAAGTTTGGTTTGTATCCAGCTAACATACATCTAACTGTCTTCACTTCATTATCTGATAAGTGTTTTATGCAGTGTTAATTTTGCAACAATATTTCAGTACCTTTTTACCAGTGTGGATTACACTTATAAATGTATTATACAGTTAGCAAGGAGAACTGCATCCCTTGTTAATGAGCTGCTTTGCTTCCTGTGCCAGAGGTACAGGGTTTGAATCTTTACATCTTCATTTGCCCACTATGTGACCTTGAGCAAGTCACTTAACCAGATAAATCTCTGGGTCAATTGAGAAGTTGTACTAGGTTCACTAATGGTCTCCTGGAACAAATACCTAGTAACCACGTAAGGCACAAAGTCAGCTCAGACTATGATGTGGGTAATACCAAAATGCAGCACACATTTGTTGCTGAAATGCATTCCCCTGGAATTCTAAAATCCTTTGGGTGTGGGTTGGTATAATGTATCAAGGAAAATAATCCATGATCCATTCCAAAACCAAGGGCTTCACCAGTCTTCACTTGGCATATGCCAATGATGGCAAGCAGAGCCCTACACTCAATTCCAAAATGTAAAATGTAAAACACTGAAGCACTGGAGTAACCTGTTTAATTCAATGAGTTGTTGCAGCATTGCTACAGCTCCACCTGTGAGGAAGACTTGGTCCTCCTGGCAGTACATGGTGGGAAGTTTCAATGCCTACAGCAGCAATTCCTGCATATAGTGTTTCATGGGTGTATAGGTGTATACTAGGCTAATGATCATTAGGGCCTTTATGAGCTGGTCATGCGACCCAAATGTATCCCAAGAGTTATTGTGCCACAGAGATTATCCTACAGGGTATGATTTAATGTTTGCCTCTGTCCATCAGAGACATTGATACCAGACCAGGGGAGAATTTTTTATTTCCTATCCACAGGTCCAGGTTATACTTAGGGTTAGGGAAGGATTCTGCTTCTCGTAGTTCTGATGCTGTTTGCTCTGTGGCTATCCAAAAGATCCATCAGAGTGGGATCCAAGGATTCCATGGTTGCCAGGTATAGATTAGCTCTCACTAGTCTATATGAAGCAGAGTATAGATACAGGGCTTTGTGCCAGTTTGCAACAGATGTTGTGTTTATGGCCTCTATTCTTTGTGTGAGGAGCCTCTGTGGACATTCCGGCTATTATATGTGTCTGGTCATGTACACACCAAAGAAGTCATTATACTCAATGACGGGTCTGAAGATGGGTGAATACAGTGACACAATGGCCTCCCTAGACCTAGATGCCATGCTCTAACTTACAAGCTGAGTGACATAGAATTATTTTCTTACTATTTTAGTCACATGTTGGTCAAAAGTCAGGTTACGAAATATATGCATCCATAAATCCCCAACTACTGGGTCTACTTTTGAGATTATTTTATCAATGAGGTACTTTGTAAGATTAGCTGACTTCCCAAAAGGTACTATTATGGATTTCTTGGCAATGAGCTTTAACCCATGGCTTTGAAACTAGTTGTTTGTTTGCATTAGACCTTCCTGTAAGATGTTAGCATCTTGGGGATTCTGCGACTGCTTCCAAATAAACAAAGTGCCAGGCCACCAAGGCTATAGGTTATTAAATTTATTCAACTTAAAAGTAAGAATAAAAATGGGTAAGCGCTTTCACGATACAATAGATCACTTCATCCGACAGTCACATTAAAAAGAAGAACCATCTATATAGCAAAAGCACTGTGACATCATTTCCTGTTGCCAGAAGCCTGTACATTCTTTTTTAAAACAGCAATAAAAAAATACATCACATAGTAGCAGTATATTAACAAAACACCAAGGTATAAAATTTTAAAACACACACACACACACACACACACACACACACACACACACACACACACACACACACACACACACACACACACACACACACACACACACACATTTTAATGTGAGAGTGGGTGTGTCTTCAACATAGGCTTCAGGGAAACAATCTCATTTAGTCCTGGAAACTTACCTGCTTGGAGTGATAAAATCCATTCTTGTTCCCTTGCCTCTGTCTTATTCTTAAGATCACCAGCCCCAATAACAGTTCAAATTACCTCCAGTGTCAGAAATTTAAACTTATGGGAGTTCCCTTCAGCCACCATATTGTGTGCTAATGCATTTTCCTGCCTCTCATTCTTAATGTCTCTCAAGTGTTCCAAAATCTGTTCCTTAAAGGAACAATTGGTTTTCCCTATGTAAAAAAGCATAAGAGAGGGTGCAGAATACCAAGTAAATTAAGTTCTTTGTAGAACAATCTGCATAAAACATACACTCAACAAAAAACCTAAATGGGGAATCATAGATAAACTCACTAAATTAGGCGCCAACCCCTATGTCACAAGGTGGGTTGCAAACAGGCTTACTGACAGAACTCACACTGTGAAAGTAGTGGACTCCAAGTCAGACTACGAACCAGTCACGAATGGAGTCCCACAGGGATAGGTCCTGGGTCCTCTCCTGTTTGGAATCTACGTTTCAAAAGTTCAGGCCAAAACCAAGGGACTCTGGCTGACCAAGTTCGCAGACGACTGCAAACTGGGAGCCATTATTAGCTCCTTAAATAATGTTGACATTCTACAGAAAGGCCTCATGGAGACCAATGACTGGTGTCAGAACCATGACCTTAAGTGCAATGCCAAAAATGCATCCTCATTCCCTTTGGGAAGAACATGGTACCCATGAACTACCACATCAATGGTAATCCACTGAACACTGAAGGTGTTATAAGAGATCTGGGTACACAAGTGGATAGCAACCTCTCTTTTGATAATCACATTACCAATGTGGTCAGAAAATCTTTATATGTGGCACATCTCATTTCAAAGGGTTTTGCATCCAGGAAGAAAGAGGTCATTGTCTCTCTCTACTCTTCCCTCATTAAACCAGTTATAGAGTACAATGCCCCATTTGGCATGTACCTCACTAGACATATGCAACAACTAGAAAGACCACAAAAATACCTCATTAAGAGGATTCTAGGTCTTAAACACTTGCCCTGTGTGGAAAGACTAAAAAAAACTCCAACTTTTCTCGGTATCATATTGCCTACTTAGAGGCGATCTCTGCTTGACCTACAAAGCCATGTCAGACCCAGAGCTGCTAGATATGCTACATCTAAAGAAATCCCAATCCCTCAATGCCACATGCGCCAGAGACCTCAACCTCATTACCACAATCAACAGAACTTGCTGGAGGGACAGGTTCCTAACCCAGAGACTGCCCATGCTCTGGAATAGACTTCCCTTACATGTCAAGCAGAGCACCTCACTGGCTCTCTTCAAGAGAAATCTTGACGAGTGGATGGGAAATAGAAAGTTCACCCCGGGGATCGTTTCAGTGGCCCTGATGGACAGAGGCACTGGAAAATAATGTCAGGCGGCATGTTGCCAGGGAATCCTTTGGGTTAGGCTTGTAAAGGCTCCAGGGCCATTAGTCTAGTGAACTCCTATGAACCTATAAAAACCATACCAGGTTGTACAGAACCACATGCACTACACCTTCAACAGGGATAAGTGCTTTGCCACTGGGACTGTAGAACCCCCCCTAATGCTCCATTGTATAGCATAGTTGTCACTTCAGATTGGGGATGTTTCTAAAAGAAAACCATGGAACTTCTGATACAATTCCACTCAGTTCTTCAGAGACAGTTAGAATCCCCCAATGTTTCTTCACTATATCACAGAAGGTACTTACATCACTCGAAAATGTGAGTGGAACCCTCACTGTATGTTGTGGATCAAATATAAGGGATGCCTCTCCCTCAGATAGCTGTTGGGTATAATAAGCTCACCCCTTGCCTTTCCTTTCTTGCCAAACTTGAGCTATACTACCACCTCATCCTGTGCATAGCCTCTTGCTAGAAAGTCAGATCTTAGACTCTCAAACTCCTTTTGCAGAAGGCTGTCATCATTACAAAGCCTCATAGTTCTTAAGAGCTGACCCCTCAGCACATTCCTCGGTATGTACCGAGGATCCATGCTCTTCTCATGCAGTAATACATTCTTCCTAGTGGCATTTCTAAAAATTTTGGTCTTAACAGAACCTAGTGCTGATTTACTGTTGGATATGTCTAAAAATGCAATCTCTTTATCAGAAACTGTGTATGTGAATCTCAGGAAATCAGTGGTAAAATGTAAAAACATAACAAATTATGCTAGCAGTTCAAGGGAGCCATCCCATAATAAAAGGATATCATCCACAAATCTTTTGTAGTACAAAATGTGATGATGGAACACGTTATCAGTTAATACTTACTTCCCATTGTGCCAGTGCTAGGTTGGCGTAGCTATTAGCACATGCTGTCCCCATTGCCACACCAACCTTATGCAGAAAAAAGTTTCATTAAAAACAAGCACATTATTTTCTAACACAATTTCCAAAAGAGTGTGACTGCTCCTTGTTTGCAAGTGTCTGCAAACATGGTCATCCAGAGACCCTTGACATTTGCCTGACATCTGAGAAACAGAGCTGTGAAGTACACAACCAGTGACTGGCCCCTTTGTGGAGGTGATCTCTCCAATCCAAACTCCCTGGGTCCCATCTGTGAGCCACCTGACTATTCAGCATGCTATATAGGGCTTTATTCCTAATGGAATGAGTTTATTTACAGTTCTCGAGTTGGGTTTTGTATCAAATGTCTCAGCCAGTTCAAGGGAGACAGTATTCAGCTTTTTACCCTCATCCATTGCCATGGTGACCTTCTCAAAGAAGTCCATGAGGTTTAGTAGGCATGACCTCCCTCTGACTAAACTAAACTAGGTGTGATCTTGTGTCTGATGGTTTCCTATGTTGTTATTAATCATTTCCATGATAATTCTTTCTATGGCTTTGCATATGAGACTAGTCAGACTAATGGGTTTGTAGTTCCTGGGATCAGATGATGATCTGCTCTTGTGCAGTGGGATGACCGTTGCAATCCTCTATTTGTGTGGCACAAAATTTGTGAAGAGGCTATAGTCGAATAGTGACTCTAGAGGCCCTGGTAAGTCATATTTCAGGCTATTTAGGAGGCATCCTGAAATATTATCATGTCCATCGAAGCTGTGTTCTTGACATTAGATAATGCAGCTAGAACCTCATCCCTACTGAAAGTTGGAGGGATAAAGTTTTATGGCATTTCCTGTGAGGTAGCTGAGGATGGGGTAAAGCTGAAGCTGAATATATAACCCAGTAGATTTGCTATATCTTCTGGCTCCGTGAACATGCCTCTCTTTGCAACTAGTTTGTCACACTGTTCTATGCTGCCTTTGAGATTTCTAACATAATTAAAGAAAGCTTTATGATTGTCCTAAGCCTGAAAAGCTATCTTTACCTCAAAACTGGCTTTCTTAGACTTAATTAGCCCTCTTAGTTGTCTACTTAGTTTGATGAGAGAGTTTTTATTTTTTTGTGGAGTTACTCTTTCTAATTTTAGCAATGACTTTTTTTTCTTTTGTTGTACAACCTATTTAATTTTGGATTCTGTCAGGGTGACTTGCTTTTTGAGTTTTTTTTAGGTTTACTTCTGGTAGGTACAGCAGCCTCTATTCACCCACTGGCATGGCTGAACACAGTTTCTGTGAACACTTCCACATAGAGTGCTTGGTTTAGGAGGGGCTTGAGATTCTGAGAGGTTAAAATTTAATAAGAGGTAATTTGCCTTTGAATAGTTCCTGTTACATGGTTTTCTGGGGCTGTGGAATTGATTTTTATTTCAAAGGTGACCGCTTTGTGATTTGACCTTAGCAGAGAGCACATGGCAGGGGGGGGGGGGAGTGTGCAGCTTTCTCCCTTATTTGTGAGTACCATTTTCAATTTGTTTGTGAATCTGGTGGGTAAATGCACTATCTCATCTAGGATGTTTGTGTTTTCAAAGTTCAGGAATCTCTGTACCAGCAAATATGGGGTTATGTAAGATTCCTAATCTATAGAGAAGTAATTAAAGTTCACCATGTGCATAGTATTTGGTTGAATAGTGTGTACCTCCACTAAGTCTAAGTATGAACCATGGGCTTTCTGGGACACAGAAGGTGACCTATAGCTTGATAGAATATAGTATGGGACATTTTCTATGGTAATCTGTATGTAGCACTTCGTCCTGTTTAACCAAGCTGGAGGTGTGCTTGTTCTTGATGCAGATTGAGACCCCTCCACCTTTACTCCCTGTCTGTGCAGTTGCTGGTGTAGATGTGTGGAAGGCATTGAAGCCTTGCATTGTCTGGGTACTCTCTGTGGCTTTAAACCATGTCTCAGTAACCAGATATCTGCATTCTCCAAGGGAGGTGAGCTTGGATTGAGTGGCACTTCTTGTCTTTTTTAAACTCCTGGCATTGATAAGTAGCACCTTTAAATTCCCATGGATTGATTTTGCTATGTTGGAAATTTTGTCAATTTGGCATTCCCTAAAAAGGCTCTGTGGGGGAGGACAATGCTGTAGCCAGTATATGAAAGCCTAGCAGGAACAGGTGGAGACACTCCTTGGGGAAAGCAAATTGGTTTATTAACCATATCCTGCCATGCTGACATATATTGTGCCCCCCTTGAATGACACCAGAAACTAAGCCTGTTATTATTTTGTTCAAATTGTGGCATCATCCTCGGTGAAGGTAGAATGCTGCTCAGTGCTAATCACATACCAGCCCATGATGCATATTCAGATAGCTCCATTATGTCTCACTTCATATAGTCCTGGGAGGCACCTCTCAGGTCACTTACACCTACATGAACTATGACTGAGTCTTACTGGTGCCTGTAGTGAAATGACTTGAATGTGTGCATAACTTGGTGTGTCCGGGTTACTGATGAGCAAATGACCATTATTTTCTCTTTGTTCTGCCTGGTTCGTCGGTCATCCATATGTCATATAATGCAGCCCTTGGTAGTGTGTTGGCTTGCTTTATGGGCTTTGTAGTTGAGGCTCAGCTGGATGTAACAGTATGTGTAGTGTTTAGTGTTGCTTTTGTTGAGTGTTCCTAGGTTTGCTGAGGATAATTTATGCAGGTGGAGTGTCTGGGAGGTGCTTGAGGTTTAAGAAAATTGCATTTAAGTGCCTCATCATAAGTTGGTCTATGTGTGTAGTGCATAATATGTGTGGTTGGTGTAGTGTGTGTGTTTCTGACAACCTGATTGTTATTCTGTGTTCTTTTATGCGAGAATTTTGCCTCCAATGACATAGTGTATATACATCAATCACTTACGGTATCTGTTTCTTTAACGATTAAATGACTGTCGGTGGACATGAGACAATTGCTACATTGTCTCAAGACACCCACATCCAAAAAACTATACTAGTGCAAGAGGGGAATCAGGGGAGGGAGGGGCAGCTGAGGCTCATGGTAATATGGTATGCAGATCTTTCCCAATTTTCTGTGAAGACAGTTCACATAGGTAATAGATGCACAGTTTTATAGCAGTGTACTGTAAGATAACCCCTGCATGCCCATCCCATTGTACGAACATGAAAACGCCCTAGAATGTTTTAGAATCTCATTACCAACCCCTGGTGTAGTGTGATTCTTATATTCAGTACTTCAACATTGCATTGTACCATGATGGGCGTACTTTGTCCTACTATGATATTATTCTGTATGTCATGGCTGTGACCCATTATTGGGGTAGCAAGGCAGGGTGGATGAGGCTGTCCACTACACTGTCCCCCATTCTACCAGAATCTGTCCTTTTGTATTTAGAATGTGTTATTTTAGATAAAATTCTCTGCAAAACTATTTTTGTAGGCAATTCCATGGTATTTCAAAAACTGAGTGTTTTATTTTTTTTAATTTTATGTTGTTGTTTAAAATAATTTTCTACTATATGTTGTATGATATGACTGTATGAAAGAAATGCCTCAGTATTTTATAGTCAGGAATAGAATAATACTCAAAAATGAAATGGAATACCTAATAATATGGCTCATAGAATACAACTTTCTGGAAACTCACTAATCAGTCACTTTCTGTTTACTAGCTGCCATTATACTGGTAATTTTTGGGTTTCATATTTTACTGCTCCAGGGATGATTTTTTCCAACTGCTTTCATTCTAGCTGACCACATCTGAATCTGGAAATCAGATTTAAAAATAAATATGATGTCATCTATAGTCCTTATGTACTGTTATAATAAATATAAACTTCTATGTTTTAATATATTTCTTCTTATCAGACTTTTTCCTTTGCAGTGTAGGTGAACCTGTAGCCTATCCATGGAAATGTGGGCTCCTGTTTTAGGGGCAATTTAGTCCCCTTTCTGCAACTGTACCATTCCTGCTAAATTCAGCAAATTTTGGTATATAACTTTTAAAGAAGAAAATTGCTGTACAGCATGGCACGCTCTACATATATTAGTGACAAGACTTACGAGATTGCACTAAATGCTTAAATGCTTACCTATTCTAGTATTTCTATTCATGTTTTATGTCTCTATACAAACATTTAAGTGCATAATGCATCTTTCTGTGCTGGAAATGTTTTTTATATGGTTTGTTATATTATCCAGTACACATCAGGGTGATTATTTAAGTGGTGAAAGACAGATTATGTTCTATTGTCTTGTACTGACTGAGCCATATAGTTGTATCATAATTATTTAACAGAACAGGTTTTAAGGATCATTCCTTAAGGATTTCTGAATGTTCCTTTCTGGGTGCCTTTGCAGATCTCACTTTTAGAAATAGCCGCTCTGTAACCTACTGATTAATATTTTTTCAACACTGGTGTGTATTCCTGCAATCATTTCTGACTCTTCAGTAAGCACACATCACTTAAGGTGTAATAATCAAATGTAACTTGTAGGTTAAGGTTTCTCTTTTCCTGACTTCATGAGGAAGCATTGCAAACAAGTGAGATGAGATGAACCTGCATGAGCTGGCTATACAGCCAGGGATTTAAACTAATAAACTGAAAAAACGGCAGATTGTTCAAAACCAGGAAATAAGTCAACTGCGAAACACTCCAAGGTCATTTGTGAAAAACTGTGCTCGTCCCTGGCTGACTTTGTGTGGTTCCCAGAAAAAAGTATGAATATGTCAAGTGTAATTTTTTTCACTGTAACATCAGGAGGTCCTTAACAAGGATAGGAAGTCTCAGCTTTGTAGCAGCAGTAAGCAAAGTTCTCCATTACAGCAAAGGAATTCACACTTCCAAATGAGCCATATATAACTGCACCTAAATAAACACTGTTATGAAAACTATACATTCCAGTGTTTTCCTTTTACAGATGACATGACGAGAGGTTCTTTTTAAGAAACCAGTAGCTTGCATTTTTTCAGTGTGCTGCAATAAGTTTATAGAATGCTGAGGCTTTGCTCAACTTCCTAAATGAATACTATCAGCCCCTCAGAACACAAAGAGTGATGTAAGCAACAGATGTCCAGTTATACATAATGAATTGTGATAAAATACAGCACATAAAACGGAAAAAAAAAAAAGAAAACCTATCTGCATATCACTTCTTAGGACCATGTAAATGTAGACCTTGTAGCAAAACAGATATCATTTCTGTGAATTAAGGTGTTATACACCGACATGCAATACAAATTTAGGATGTTCAGAAGTTACAGACTGCAACAGGAGGAAATATATACAGTTAACAAGGATTTTTCACAAGTTGCTGCTAAGACTGAAATGTACATGACATGCGTTCTTCCTGAGCTCTGCTACTGTTTATAAATGGCTGCTATTTTTGTAAGGAAATCCATTCTTTGTCATCAAGTACCATAATGCTGGTTAACAAGACGGTACTTAAAATACCAAATATATATATATGTGTGTGTGTGTGTGTGTGTGTGTGTGTGTGTGTGTGTGTGTGTGTGTGTGTGTGTGTGTGTGTATATATATATATATATATATATATATATATATATATATATATATATATGTGGATCTACCTGACAACGTCGACAGCTTAGAACGCCGACAATGAGAACACCGATGCCAGAAGATCGACAAGTGAGAAGACCGACGGATGAAAACACCGACGCTGAGAACACCGACATGGGAAAAGGCTGTGTAAGTATGCGGTAGTGACGGATGTTAGGGTGCAAGTAAGGTAAGTGTGCGATATTGACGGTCTGTAGGGATAGGGGTGGGTTAAGTGAGTTAGGGTTAGGGTGCGAGTTAGGTAAGTGTGCGGTAGTGATAGTATTTGGGTTAGGGGCGGGTTAAGTGAGTTAGGGTTAGGGCGCGGGTTAGGTGAGTGTGCGATAGTGACAGTCTTTGGGTTAGGGGCGGGTTAAGTGAGTTAGGGTTAGGGCGCAGGTTAGGTGAGTGTGCGATAATGACGGACCTTAGGGTTAGGGTTTGGGTTAAGGTTGTAGATAGTTGTGTATGTGAGGTTTAGTGTGGGTTTGTAAGGATTTTGGTGTGTTTGTGTTGTGTGTGTGCTTTTTGGACAGGGGATTTGTTTTGTTTGTTGATGGTGTGTCGGGCATGTGAGGTTTCGTATTTGTGAACTGTCGGTTATGTGGTGTCGGTGATTTTGTTGTCGGTGTTGTGATGTGTCGGTGTTGTCAGGTAGACCCATATATATATATATATATATATATATATATATATATATATATATATATATATATATATATATATATATATATATATACACATATTAATGTTATTTTATTAGAATTTTGATTAATTAAATAAGCACTGCTAATCCAGAAACCTTTCTCAGGGAAGACTTACTGAACAAGCACCAAAAAAAGTAACCTATTTATTCAGTAAATGGCAAAATAATAATTAAATTTTTCATAGCAAGTCTCACTGATTAAAAAATGCATCAGAAAACTGAACAACAATAGACACTGAATGGTTAGAAATGTATATATATATCTGTGGTGGTGGTGCTGCGGTAGCGTTGTCGCCTCACAGTTAGACGTTGCCTGTTCGATTCTCAGTTAGAGCGTCTTCTGTGTGGCAACATGCGTGAACGGGCGTTCCTTCGTTGAAGGTTGTGCGTTAGGCCTGGCAAGCCAGCATGTAAAACTCTACTGCCAATCATTAATGGACCAGAGTTCCGCTGTGGCGACCCCTAACCGGGAAAAGCCAAAAGACACAAACAAATATATATATATATATATATATATATATATATATATATACATACATACATACATACAAAAAATATCTTTACATTGGAAATCTGTTGAACAAATTATTAATGCCGTATTACTGAAAATTAACCAGTACTAACTATTGGGAAGAAAGACAATATACAACAGATGTTCATATTCACGTTAACAAAGAAAATTTTGACATGTCATTTTTGACACCAGGAAGAACCAAAACATGTCAATATGGAGAATTATTCAGAGCTCAGGTTAAGCTTAAAGAGGAAACAGATGTGTTTTAGTTTTATCTCTAAGGTCTAAGGCCATGATATGACTTGTAACATAAACAAAGATAATCTGCTGCCTAGCGGAAGAAAGGGCTACTAATTCTCCACAAAATAACTTGAGGATTATGCTAATAAATACATGGGCCAATCCCAAGTCTAAAGTGCTCAAGTTATACCATAAGAAATTGAGTTAGAGTTCTGAATTATCTCCCCTCATTGTACTGCCATAGAAATTTGAAATATTAGGATACTGACATTTACGTACTTCTACATCAAAGTGATGGCCACCTAGCTGGGAAGTGATGAAGTGCTGTAGATTGATCTCATTCAAAGACCATCAAGGGCTGGTGCCTTCTCTCTTTTAACTTATTTTTAATTATTAGTAATACCTCTGTCCTGGTGACTGGTTTTGTAATGGAGCAGGATTAAAATTAGGGCATCAGTGGAAGGGAAAATGAAGAAAGTCAATAAGCAATAGAAGGTTTGCCAAGTTCATTAGAAACACGTGGATCTATTCATTATAGAGAAATGTCATCTATGACTGATTTACACTTATTGAGAAAGACTTTTTGTAACTGGATTTAAGAGTAAGCTAGGATGTGCATGGAGGTTGTTCTATCAAAGGGATGCAGAATCACCAGGAGGAAGATGCATTCCAAAATCCCAGTCTGTGCTCCCCATAGGATCATAGGATCATAGGAATTTACTAGGCCCTGAGGCCCTTATAAGCCTAGCCAAGAGTTTAGCCCATGTTTAGGCAAGTCAGCACCCAATGGCCCTGTCCAGCAGGCACACGGGTAGAATCCCAGGGATGTATTTTCTGTTTCACATCCAGTTATCCAGGTTGCACTTAAAAAGGGGTGAAGATGTACTGTGCTTGCATGGACAGGGAGTCTATTCCACAGATAGGGGAGTCTCTGGGACACAAATCTGTCTCGCCAACAAGTCCTATTGATGTCATAGACCAGATTGAGGCTGTGCATGCAGGTTACTTGAGTGGAGCTTGACTTGCAGATATGCAGCAGTCCTATCAAGACAAGGTCCAAGATCAGCTTGTATGCCAGACAGAGATCAACTCTGAGGAGTCTGTATGAAAATGAGTAAAGGGATATGGCTTTTAGCCTATCTGTGTATGGCAGATTTTTGAGGCCCTGGATTCTCCTGGTGAGGAACCTCTGTGGTCTCTCCAGCTGCTGCATGTGCTTTGTGAGGTACATGCCGAATGGGGCATTGTACTCAATAATGAGCCTTATAAAGGGAAGAATACAGGGATGTTATGACCTTCTTGTCCCTTACTTATGAGGTGGGCCATGTAGAAAGCTTTCCATACAATCAAAGCAACATGGCGGTCAAAAGTCAGGTTGCTATCAACCTGGGTGCCTAAATTCCTCACGACTGATTGCGTGCTTAGGATGTTGTTATTAATGTGATAATTTGTGGGGACGTCACTCTCCCCAAAGGGGATGATGATGCATTTTTTTGGTATTTAGCTTGAGGCCATGTTTCTGGCACCAGTCATTTGTTTAGATGAGACCCTCTTGGAGGATGTCCACATCACTAGGGGGATTGATGACAGCACCTAGCATTTCAGTCGTCTGCAAACTTGGTCAGCCATAGCCCACTGGTTTTGGCCTGCACCTCAGAAAAGTGTATCCCAAATAACAGAGGTCCCAAGACCAAACCCTGGGGTAAGCTGCTCACTACGGGTCTACTGCATGAGGTGGCCTCCCCCATTTTGACTAGGTGGGTTCTATCAGTGAGCCAGTTAGCTACCCATCTGGTAACATATGGATTGATGCTTAATTGAGACAGTTTATCTATTATGCCCGAGTGGGGAATAGTGTTGAAGGCTTTGGCCAGATCAAGGTAGGAAGTGTGCACCATCTTCCTCTCATCTATGGCTTTGGTGACTGTCTCAAAGAAGTTGACCAAATTTAACAGACATGACCTCCCCTTGATGAAGCCAAACTGTGTGAGATCGAGTGTTTGACGGTTGCCAATATCCTTATTAATGAGGTCCATGATAATCTGTTCCATGGCCTTGCAGATCAGGCTAGTTAGGCGGATGTGTCTATAATTTCTTGAATTGGTGGACACTCCACCTTTGTGCAAAGAGGTGACAGTGGCTATCCTCCACTCAGCTAGGACAAAGCTGGTACTCAGACTTTGATTGAATAGGGTGCCTAATGGTGAAGCAAGTTCCTGCCTGAGTTTATGTAGGATGCAGCCTGGGATGTTATCGGGTCCCATGGAGGCTGTATTTTTGACCTTTTGAGTGAGCAGTGATGACCTGTTTCCTAGGTATAAGGGGACAGAGGCAGGTACTGGGAATGTCCTGATTTAATGATGGGGGCAGAGGAGTGAAGTTTTTGCTGAATCTGTCAGCCAGCAAGTTTGCTATATCTACGGCATTTGTATATGTGGTGTCCTTGATCACCAGTTCTGAGCAGATCTGGGTGCTTCCTTTGAGACTGCAGACATATGTGAAGAAGGCCTTACGATTGTCTCTAATTGATGTGGCCAATTTGGACTCAAAGTTTGCTTTGCAGGATTTCACTAGTGCTCTTATTTGCTTGTTCAGGCTAAGGAGAGATTGCTTCCAGTTGGGCACCTGCTCCTTCTTGGTCCTGGACAGCAATTTTTTTCCTTTTGCTATAGAGTTTATTTATTGCAGATGTCCACTAGACAGGTTTACTCTTCCTTGCGGAAGATAATTTAGTCATGTTGGGTATTCCTGATTCCATGCATTTATATAAATGCTCATATAGTGCTTTGGTATAGTTTTGGATACTGTTGCCAGTTCCTAGAGAGGGGGAGGGGGCTGTGAAGCTGTTTATACCATCCCTCTTGAGGCTGTAATCAGTTTTGGAGAAGTTTTTTTTGTTTAACCCTAGCTGGGGGGGGGGGGGTCAGGGGAGATAATGACTTAGAATGTGACCACTTTATGGTCGGATCTTTCCAGGGAGGATGATGCTGCAGGGATGCTGCAGTGATTACTCAAGGTGGCTAATGCCAAATCAAGACATTATCACCCCTTGTGGAGGTATCAACTAGCTGTTCTAAGGCATTTACAGTGACAAAATCAAGGAATCTCTGGGCATTTGTGTTCTGGCATGAGTAGTTCTTCCAGTCTATGTTTGGGTAGTTAAAGTCACCCAGGACCAGGGTAAAGGATTGAGTCTTGATAGATTCGAAGAGGTCCAGATAGGTGGACTGGGCATCTTGAGTCAGAGTTGGGGGCCGGTAGTTAGCTGTGATTTGTATAGGGGTCTTGTCAATGATTAGCTGCACCTGGAGTGTCTCCTGTGCATCATACTGTTTGACCAGCTTGGAGGTGTGTATATCTTTAATATATATTGAAACTACACCTCCTTTGGCTTTACCGCCCACCATTTGGGGTCTGAATATATGATAGGATGAGTAACCAGGTAAGTCTGGGGTGCTCTCCACAGCTTTGAACCAAGTTTCTGTGACTGTGCAGATGTCAGCATTTTCCAGGGTTAAGAATGCTTGCAATGAGTGCAGTTTCATGTTTAGACTCCTAGCATTTAGCAGCATGACCTTTAATTTGCGTTTTGTTGAAATTTTTATCTTGGTATTTTTAACCTCATCTTTTCCTAAAAAAGGCACTATAGGGGAGGCAAGAGTCTTTGCCAGAAGTATGAAGTCCAAGTGAGACAGATGCAGGCCATCTCTGGCAAAGCATCA
This sequence comes from Protopterus annectens, assembly GCF_019279795.1. Classification (NCBI taxonomy): domain Eukaryota; kingdom Metazoa; phylum Chordata; order Ceratodontiformes; family Protopteridae; genus Protopterus; species Protopterus annectens. The sequence continues at coordinate 1,176,692,841 of NC_056747.1, read as the reverse complement.
TGGTCTGTCAATCATATCTTCCCAGGCTGTCAGGTACTGAATCCCCCTGGAATGACACCAGAAACTAAGCCAATTGTTAAAGTCAATCATTTTCTGTTTGTATTGAGGCATCATTCTGGGTGTCGGTAGAATGCTGCTTAAGGCTAGGGACATACCTCCCTGGGAAACATATTCAGCGAGTTCAATAATGTCTGACTTCATATAATCCACGGAGCTACATCTTGAGTCAGTCATGCCAACATGGACTATGACAAAGTCATAACAGTGTCTGTTGTTAAGAGACTTGAGTGCGTATGTGATATGGTGGATTCAGACACCTAACCGTGACTTTCTCCATATCCAGGCTGGTGAGAGGCACATCTGTGTATCTCACAATGGAGTCTCCTATGATCAATATGTTGGGTTTATGGTTAAGCCTTAGTGGCTGTGAGTACATTATCTATGGGTTTAGTTACTGCAGATTTTAAACATGTTAGCATAACACAAGCTTCAGGAAATGCACTACCAATCCTCAGACAGCCCCCCAGCACACCTCCAACACTGGGATGATGATCCATGGAAAAAGTGTATAGTTTAAAGTTATGATGTACCTATGCACTCATTGCTGAAAATGACATCTACTTATTCACACTGGATCTCTTTTAATTGGCAAAAAAGTTAGCTCATATATTTGAAAATTGTTCTCTTAATTCAAGTCACCCAACTACATGTCCCAGAACTTTTTTATGAATACTGTGGTATGTAACTGATAGAGACTTTTATAGCAAGAAGGTTACCAGTACAGAATGAATTCTGAATGACTCTTCCTATTACCCTGAGAAATTAAAGAAGTTTGGTATAAACTGACATTCCTAGGAGTTTCAAATTTAATTAAAAGGTTAATTGCAGATCTCTAAATATAGGAAGACCTGTTTGAATAGGTCCGTCATGAGTTAGTAGGAAATATAATCATTTTCTCAACTGGTATAACCTGAAGAGAAAGAGTGAAAGGAAATTGTCAGTACAAAGGGGTTTATACCTGGACAGACTTACTGAAATATTTCTGAATGTCCGTTAGACCCAATCTACCTTCTTCCATGAAGGAAAAGTTGCTAAATTATGGTGATCCTTACTCGTCTCTACTTTAAAAAATGAAGACTTTTCCCATGTCAGTTTGCTGATATAGGTTCTTTGGAAGAGGAGGGGTTGCAATGGTCTATATCAACAAACCTCAGTAGGGTCAGCAACTTAATGATCTGGACCCTACAAGGTGAAGCCTGTAAGAATCACACCAGAGCAGCACATGCTACTCTTTGGGGGGATGGGTGTATACCTGTGGGTGGGAAGATCTGCGTCATCACTGGAGATGCCACATGTCATAATGGTAACAGAGCTACATGCTATTCTTGGGGAACTGCACCCACACTTACAGTATCTTAAGCAGCCTGATGCCCCTATTCACCCAGGGAGTATCACAGCATAGCAGCTACTAGATGTGATCACAGACCAACAAGGGTAGGATTTTAATTTTTATCTAACCTTGGATTGGAAATACTACATACAATGATATTAAAGTAGGTGAGATTATCTATGGATCGATTTATGCAAAGCCAATCAAAGAGTAGCTGCAGTTCTATCAGCTTCGGTTACAAGTCAAGGGTCACTGGTCTTAAGTCTCATGTGTTCTCTTTAGGATGGCAGGGCAGACCAAATACTGCTCATTCCACCTTCCTGGATGGCAGTTGCAGTGTCTCATTGTTTTTCAAAACTGGGTCACAAGAGCTATAGGCAAGTGTAAAACCTTGTACTTAAAAGAACTGCACACGCACGTGGGTATATGTGTGTGCCTGTGTGCGTGTTTGTCTGTGTGCATGTGGGTGCAAGTATGTGTGTGTGTGCGTGTGTGTGTGTGTGTGTGTGTATGTGTGTGTGTGTGTGTGTGTGTGTGTGTGTGTGTGTGTGTGTGTGTGTGTGTGTGTGTGTCTGTCAAGTTAGATAAAGTAATAATTTTAATTGCATCGACTTCCTAATGAGAAGGCAGGCTGAATGTTAAAAAAGTTGTGCTTTATAAAAGTATTATGTAGTCTATAGAGATTCAAACCCTAATCATACAGGCAGTGGTATACTGTTACCACTGTCAGAATTCTATTGCATGCTGTAAATTGCAGAAAATCAAATTTGAAATTATGTACTGTGTAATGTGCCTTCTAAAATGCTGTAATATAGAAAAACAAACACCTGGAAGAAAAACTGACAAAAGAGTACTCAGTCTGTATGTCACATGTCCCCATACTGTGTTTACATTTAGAAAAGTAAATAAATGTGGGAATATATATCATTTCCTCATGTGTCCTCTTCAATGAAATCTTGGAAATCACTTTCTCGCTCATGTTAAAGTGAAAGAATGGATTTCCCTAGTACTACTGTACACTGTTTGGGGATCTTCCTTCCCTAATGGTGTGTGACTGTAAAGTTGGCATATACAAGTTTTAAGGGGTGCTCCTCTGCAAAACACGTGTCTTGATCTGTCCCTTTACTCGATGTTGGAACAGTGAACACTGGCATTTCAGGAAACCATACTATGATCTCTGACAGCAGAAGATATAAGGAATATATATTACCTACACACACACACACACACACACACACACACACACACACACACACACACACACACACACACACACACATTCATGCAAACAAGCACACACACTGTGATAATTGCTGTTTAATAGCAGTTGTGGGTTTCATTACAAAATTATTTATTCCCATTTTTCCTTTATTTTAATAGAATTCAGACACACCTATCTAGATGTCTCTCGTAATGGGAAATGCTGCATAAAAACATGAACTGTAATGTTTTAAAGCAAAACACCAAATTAAGTCACTAAAGCCAGGAATGGCAGAAATGGAAAATAGTGTCTAGAAATAACTGAGAACTGTCTAAACTGTAGGGTTTGGTAAATATTTTAAAACTTCCACGCCTACATCTGGCAGCAGTAATTCTCTGAAATGACAGTTACAATAAGCAGAAGATATTTCATTTGTAAGGATGCATTAATTGTCCAGCTTGCCTTCATTTCTTTAGTGTTTACATTGGTTGAAATTCAGATCAAGATTCTTACTCTAGTCTGCAAGGAGTTTAATATACCGCCAGATAAGAATTCTTTCTAAAGTAATAGTACACTGTGGACCTGTTTAAGTCTGTTTCCACAGGAGCTTTGATAGCAACACACCCTTCAGCCTATACCCTTACAAGGTCACTCTGAGTCTTTCACTAAAAAAAAAAATAAATAAATAATCACATTAAAAAGTATCCCACAAATACATATTAACATTTAGGAAAAGTGAATACTTTGTATGGTCTAAACAGTTAAAATAAAAAAGAAAAATGCTCATAACAAGCTTACCTATACAATACTTATATTAAAAACAACATGTATACTTAGGTTTGTTTTATTTTGCTTTACTGTGATTGCAGACTGTCACAAAAGTACACTGTATTTTTTTTTTTTTTTTTTGCAATTAAGTTTATGTGGAGTTTGGGTGTTTTTTATAGGTATTGTGAGTTTTATATTTACTGTACCAGTATTATGAACTGCTGGTATTTAGGCACCAGCATTCTGAGTGTTGAAACTGGGATATGTTGGTATTTTTAAAATGCTTGCACACACACAGATATATAAATAGATACACACATAGTAACTAACTCAGATCAAGGAATGCCAAACCACTCCAGCAGATGCAATAAAGTTCACAAGTCTTCAAAGCTATGCGCAGTAAAGGAACGGACATCTATAGTTCCATTAACGCCACATTTATTGTACATTTTCATCAAATACTTCATCAGACATGAAAACCGGAAACCCTTAGCAATTCTTTGTATATATACAAGCCCCTCACTTCATTAAATGAGCATTAGTACAATTAACACCACTTAATGAAACATTAAAGTGACAGAGACAAAACCTTACAAAATGCGTGCACTTATACTGACATGGGTCCTACTTGATATTAATAACCTTTTTCTAATTCAATAAGATTTTAATTCCATTCAGAATTAAAAGCATTATTTCTAAAAACTGTATACATTAAAAAATACTTGTTTGAAACACAATATGAAAATACAACATGCACAAACCAAATAAACATAGTATATCATTATAATAGGTTCATAGGTTCATAGGTTAGTACTAGGCTATCGGCCCTAGGGCCTATACAAGCCTAGCCATAATAATTCCCTGGCTATTTCTTCCCACACTATTAACTTCCCTGGAACCCTGTCTAGCAGGGCAACTGACGTGATCCCCATCAAATTGGGGCATATTAAAACTTATTGAGACTGTTTTTATAATACAAGCTAACCCAATATACATGCATCCTTTATAAAATTTATAATCTTGCAGCTGTCAATTTCAAAACTGGTACAAGGGACACATTCTCATTAAGCCCTGGTACCCTGTTTGCCTCCAAAATAACCTGCCAATATAGCTCTCAATATTAATTTCTGGTCTCCCATTGATCACCTCTAACATCCTGAGGAATTTCCTCAAGCAAGAAAAATATAAATTTTTCAGTAGGACAATCTAACGTGTATTTGTAGAGAGCATTGTTATGGTTTTTGTTACATATGTCTCGCATATGTTCATATATCCTTCTCTTCAACATTCTCTCAGTTTTTCCTCCATAAAATGCAGGACATGTCCTACACATCACTATACAGACCAAACCAAAAGACTCACATGAAATGTAACTAATCCCAGCACTGTATCTATCTTGTGCGTCTACCATTACATCTTCACCTTGGGCAACAAAAGGGCATTGTGTACATTGGCCACATTTATATGGCCCTTGCTTATTACGGTTAGTTTTTTTAGAATAATTTATTTCTACAAGATTCTTAATATTCATTCCCTTCTAAAAGTATAAATAAAGGGCATGGTGTCTCTAATACCCTTCAAATCTGATAATTTTGAGAATCTATCCCATTTTTTTATTCAAGATGTTCCTAACTGTAAATGCATATCCACTGAAATCAGTGGTGAAAGCAGACTCAACGTCCCTCCTTACAACTTGTTGTAAATCATGTTACTGAACAGGACTATCCAGATCAGATGGATCATCGTTCCCTAAAATGGGGGAAATCCCCCTTGTCTACCTTCTTTGACTTCTTTGTATAGCCCTTTAATCAACCCATTAGGGTAACATCTATCCAGGAACATGTGTTTTAATTTTGCAACTTCATGTTCAAAGTCATCCTCCTCTGAGGTCATCTGGCTATTTCTAACTAATTGGCCCTTCACTATACCTTTTTCTGACTAATAGGGTGGGCACTGTCAAAGTGGAGGAAAGAATTAGAATAGGTCTCTTTTCTAAAAATTTGTGATTTGAAGCCACCCTCAGATTTTTCAATTGTTATATCCAAGTAGTTCAACTTTAAATTGTCACTTTGATAGGTAAATTTTAGAAAACTTGTACTTTTGGAGATATAATCTAAAAATTCCTTAAGTCTAGTTTCAGATTCATTCCATAGGATAACTATGTCATCCAAGAACCATCTATATAGTGACTAACAATTCTTAAATAGGGATTCCAATACAAATTTACTTTCTCAATACAAGAGAACAAGTTTGTCATATACCGGGGCGCATCTGGCCCCTATGGCAACCCCACTCACTTGATGGAAAAATTCTCCTTCAAAGAAAAGAAAATTGGTATGGAGGACCAAATACATTAGTACTATACATGTCCAAAATTTGTTAAAAGTCAAACCACCAAGTTCATTTATTACCTCCTCAAATCAGGCTAAACCAATACTGTATGGTATACATCCAAATAAATCCATTACAGCGATAGTAACAAATAATAGCTGTTGGTTAAAAAGAACAGATTTGATACACCTTAACAGGTCCCAGGAATCCCTTAGTACAAATTGGTCATGTTGTGGAATGTGCTTCAATTTCACATCTAATACCTGCCTAGAGGTGCTGTTATGGAACCTTTTGCGGCAATAATAGGTCTCGGGGGGGGGGGGTTGTTGATATCTTTATGCACCTTAGGTACACCAAAAATTGAGGGAACTCAAGGTTTGTCATTCGTCAAAAATGTAAGAGTGTTAAAATCAAATAAACCTTCATACATCAAATCATTCAGGGCCAACTGAATTCATTGGTGGGCAATATTTATTTAGTTCTTAGATGCCCTAACATATTTACCTGGCTCACTAAGAGTGCTTAACATTTTGGCCTCATATATAGTAGCATCCATAAAAACTATGCCCCCTCCTTTATCCGGATTCATAGTCTTGAGATATTTATTACTTCTAATATCATTTAGAAGCACAGACTCGTCCATGGTAAGATTGGGTGAAAACCTATTGTTCAACATATATTGGAGCTTTTCTCCTCAGGTCTCTGCTGAAAATGTTTCTTTTTTAACTAAACACAGTCAAATAAACCTGATAAACAAAACAAAATAAGTAAAATAAAGAAAACAATGTTTTGCATTAAATTATATTGATTTAAGGACACTGGATGGTGATGTATTTTAAGAGGTTGAATGATATAGTTGATTTTTGTTATGAAGTGCACGATTTTGATAAAGAAATATTTAGAGAAAAAACAGTAATGCAATTTAGGTCTACCTAAACACAGAGGACTGGGTCTTCCAGAGCTAGTGAAATATTCTAGGGCAACTGAATTGATAATGTTGATATTATGTCAAAAAAGAAACACACCAGATTATATGATAGAGGTTAGAAACAGAACTCTACACTGAGCTGTGACTAATGTGAAGCCATTAAGATAAGGAAAGGAATAGACACTTGAAAAATCTATCATGGTTATATTATATTGAAAATATTAAAAAAGCAATGGAGAATTTAGAGTTGAACCAATACACAGAACATTGAATTTCTTATGAATTGCTAACCAGAGCTGAGAAATTTATGGAAGAACTGGGTGTGAATGAGGTTAAAAAGAGGTTATCAAAGCTATGAATCTCAGGGTTTACAATCTTTTCAAAACTGGGTTCTGATTTCTATAAACATTTACAACTCATGTACATAATTCAAACACATAGATGGAAGTGTCTGGGTCCAGACCAGCTAGTGATCATATTAACCTAAGGAAATGAGGGATTACTTACCATGTGAGGGAATATAACTAGATTAGTACAAGGATGAAGGCAGCTAGATGGCCCTAGACCAGTGTCATTTTGGCAGATGTTGTTGGGAAAACTAGGAAGAAACCATGAGGAGAAAGAGGGAAGACAGATGTCGAGTGTATTGGGACTGATAGGGACTGATATGTTGGTTAATATATAAAAGGAATATCATATGTACATTCTTCAATATTCTGCATAAATCTGAATGTAAGCATCAATTCTCATCTCCATCATGGAGATGTATGATGCATTAGGGACATGGGAACACACAGTTTAGACATGTAATAAGTTAAAAATTTTATGGTGCATAATTGAAGTGATACTAAGGAAGCACTGAGAAGGGGGAAATACATTTTCAAGAGAAAATGCCTAAAATATATCAGTGACAAATTAGATTACTAATGCTATTAGTTGGAAAATGTACAACCTACAAGGGAAAATCAGAATATTCACCTATAATCTAGGTCAGGAAGGAGATAATTGATCAAGAAAGAAATGGACTGATAAACATTGCCACAACAACAGTTTAAGAAAGTATTATACTGAAATAGAATAAACATGTCATGTGCATAGATTAGTCTTAGATGAAGGTTGTGGTGTAGAAAGAAGAATTTTGTGAAAATGATGTTTCATCTCTTGGTAGGAAATGAAATTACACATCACAAAAAACAATGGATGGTGCTGGCAAGGGAGAAAGGTCTGTGTGTATCTACACAAAGTACATCTGATGTTTATAATAAAAGAATTTAGACTTAAGCTTATCAGAAATACTATAGTCAAAAATGTGCAATCTTTACTTGAGAACTGTATCTTTATGTATTTAAGAGGACAGAGGCATACATAAAACTTAATTAGAATCACTACTGTAATATCTACATGATGACAATATATAACATACTCTCAATGTTAAGATCTGCATAAAGAGAGAGAGAGAGAGAGCATAAGATACAAAAACAGGTAAATACACAAAAGCTTATGGTAGAAATCATTAGACAATTGCCTTTGTGGACGGAGTAAGCCCTTTGTACACAGACAAAAGTGAATAACCATGATGTTTATAAAAAGTATGGTCTCTCTCTCTCTCTTTCTTTCTCCCTCTTTCTCATTCTCTCTCTTTCTATATATGGTGTGTGTGTGTGTGTGTGTGTGTGTGTGTGTGTGTGTGTGTGTGTGTGTGTGTGTGTGTGTGTGTGTGTGTGTGTGTGTAAATTATGAAAGATCAAACACTAAAAACACTATAGCAGAAATTCTGAATAGAAAAGACACCTGACATACGAAAAATGAAAAACAATACAAGAAAGAATTTTTTTTTGCAGAAGGCTTGTCCACTTTTACCCCACCTCCTTGTTGGGGGAACCCCCCCATATCCCCATAGTCTTAAACTTAACTCCATGATCACATAAACTCAAAGAATAGGGAAATCTTCAAAAACAGAAATCACTGACAGTGCAAAATGATACAGTGCTAGTAGTCATTCCAAACCTGAAACACCCAAACAAAATATAAACAATACATAAAACATAACCCCAACAAAACAATATAGCAATATGCCAAACATAAAAAACATAGCAACACACCATATCCACTCCACCAATACTCAGGGAAAAAATGACCACAAATAACTTTCTTTGAAATTACTGGCATCCACTCATTCATATCAAACACGCAGCAATTCACTCATTACAGCTTTCAACTACACTCCTGTAAATTAGTGATAAACTAAAAAAAAAATAAACTTTTTAGTGTCTAAATAAACATCAGATTTAAAAATGGTTAACAAAAAGACAATAAAAAGACTTAGCACTTTTGTCCTGATTTTTACAAGACTTCATCAGAGTAAAAAACACCCATTACTCCTCCATTTTAAATACTCAAAAGTATCCAGTCATGATGCAAATATTAGCATATCATGAATAAATCATAAATAGTTCAACAAATTGATAAAATTACCAATAAATTTTAAAACACATTAAATTCACTGTAGTAATCACTAATTTACCTAATTAATTGATAAAAATAATAAAATAAAATACATATTATTTTGAAATATAAATAATGATATAAAAATTGAACTACGCTGCATTAGCCTTCCTCTTCAAAACACTAACTAGTGACAAATAATTATTAATTCCAGGGTTAACAGAGGCATTTAGCCTCATTTAGCCTCAACTGTGAATTGTAGTAATGTATCAAAATCACATATCAAATCAGTAACCATTACGCTATCAATAACAAAAAATGTAAACTTTTTAAAATTGAGATACCCACTACCGTGTCTAAAAGGGGCGTTTGTAGACTTTTCTTAATATTGTAAGGATGTTCCCTAATTCTTTTTCTCAGTTTTTTATTTGTCTTCCCCTCATAGAATGCATTTCACAAATTACAGCTGGCGAGGTAAACCACATGGGTGGTGTTACAATTACACCTCCCTGGGCAAGGAATGGTCCTATCAAAACCTTTTACTACAACGTAAGGACTCTCATATATAAATCTAAAAAATGTAGAAAACCCACATTTTCTCATTACATCCTGCCTATAGTTCATATATCTGTTAATAATATTACTCTCCAAAATGTTTTTTATGTTTTTCACTTTACTAAATACAATCGCTGGGGCATCACCCAACACTTTTTTAAATTTCAATAAGAAATATAAGATTCCAATTAGATTTAACTGAACCAATATATCTAAATACATCTGTGCTATATGGAATGGTGAATACTGAAGTGGACAAATCAAATACTCTATTGTTTCTCATCTGATTACTAATTGGGCCTGAGTTCTGTTCACAAAATGATTTAATCTTTAGAATAGGTGCAAAGAGGTCATTATGCAAACTCATAACTTCCATTTTAACATTGCTCAAAAGTTTAATAGATTACTCTCTCTCAATAAACATACAAATTAACAGATGAATATCTTTATCAAACACATTGTCATCAGAAATTAACCTTGATGATCTCACCATCTGGCCTTTAAGTATTGCCCATTGTTGGTGAAATGGATGACAACTAGTGTAGTGAAGATACAAATTAGAAAATGTGTCTCTTTTATAAACACTTGAGATACTTGAGATGTGACATCCAAAAGATACAGGGCCATATTCAATGAAGCCTATACTATGTGTACACTGTGTACACAATATGTATTCAATAAAATTATCACATTTTTGTGCTTTCTAGTCACTCAGAAATATTACACTAAGTGTACATGTAGTCTACACTTTGTGGTAACCTTTATTAATCCCTGTCAACATTTAAAGCTGCAAGAATATCAGTAGGAAAACTAAAATTAGGAGGAAGATGGTGTGAGTTATGTCTGCGTTATCTGTTCACTCAGTGTACACTTAGTGTACACTTAGTGGAGGCTTTATTGAATCCCAGGGACATTCTTTTTAAGACCAATATCCAAATAATTTATCCTGTTATCATTTGTTGTACAGTAAATTTCTAGAAAGTAGTTAAGTTTTGCCACTTAAAATAAAAAGTTTCCCATTGTTCAACTGTACCATTCCATAAAATTAACGTCATCCAAAAATCTATAATAACCATGCAAAAGTGATGAAAATTCAGGCACAAACACTACCTTTTCCTCACAAACAGTTAACACTATATTAGCATATAGTGGGGTGAAAGCAGCAACATAGCCCCTCCAGATACTTGATGGAAATATTCACCCTCAAAATGTACATAATTATTCTTTAAGGTCAAATCTAATGGGGAAGTAATCACCTCTGTATCTTGTGTAGACATGGATGTAGGTTCACATAAAAAAACTAAAAAACAGTCTGTACCTATATTGTGGGGAATAACGGAAAATAAGTCTACATCCACTGTTAAATACAAAATATTCTCCTCAAACTCCAGTTTGTTTAAGATCTCAAGCAAGTGCCAAGAATCTTTTAATATATAAAGCTTTGATTCTTAAATAACTTTGCACTTAAAATCAGATGTTTGGCCAAAACAGTAGGTCTCTGTGGTGGGTCATGCAGAGATTCATGCATTTTGGAAATGCCAAACATTGAGTCAATTAAAGGTTTAGAAACATGCAAATATTCCCATTCCTCATGATTGACATCAGCATGCAAGACCAAATCAAATAGAAAAAAATCTAACTTAGCATACGAAATATTGATGTCCCTAAGTGAAATTCTCTTAAATGTTGCTTCATTCAATAACAATTGAAACATCTTAAAAGAATAATCAAAGCTATTGATAATAACAACCCCCCCCCCTTATTGGGTTTCATGACCCTTAACTGTCTATCGTGTATTAAAGTATTTAAATTAGCTCTTTCATTACTCATCAAGTTATCAGATGAAAAGTAGTTCTGTTTGTAAATATTCCTAAATTGGTGTTCACATACCACCTCAAAGACATAAATCCATGGGTTAGGGGATGGCATAAATATACTTTTTCTCTTGAGACCAGTACCCTCATTCCCTAAAATGGGTGTTTTTACCAGCAAAATATATTTTCAAGTTAAAATTCTAAAGTACAGTTTTAATTGAATAAGCTTATCAACAATGTGCAATTTAAAATTAGGAATGAATTTAAAACCTTTTTTAAACACAGATATGCATCTTTCAGTTATTTGTACATTAGACAAATTATAAACTTTAAATGAATCCAAAATCATTGCATCGTATTCAGCAGCACAGCCACGTAAACACTTCATCTCCTTTTGTTCCTGCCTCTGTTCCTGCTTTGACAGTTGAATAACTGCCCCTGTGTTGGGGTTTTGAATTGGCATTTTGCCCATGATTCATGTTCATGTGCCAGTTGGCCAACATCACCGATCATCGACTCTCTGGTTGGTCTAAAGAAATGTCCTGGTCATCCTCACCCCTTGAACCAACAGACACAGTCTCAAAATTCCTTACTGAATTCACCTGCATGGAGAATCATTGGCCAAGTATGGAATAAGCCCTCCTTTGTTCACACTCACCTATATCACCTTCCAACTTATGGGCTTTGCATACCTTGCTGGTATCAATAATTTTATCAGTCTTACTAAAATAAGTATATACTGCTCCTTCAATGATGAAAATAAGTCAGCATTAATCACTGAATTTATAACTTTAATATCATTATCTAAAGCTTTGATTTTAAAATTATTCTCTTTAACTAATAACTTAAGCATACTCAAACCAGTATCATTAAACAACTTTACCAGTTCATGGTAAAAGGGTGAGTTGTGTTCCGCTCCATTTGGGCACTTCCAAACATGTAAACTTTTCAGAACCTGTTTCAGTCGAATATATTCCATTAAATACGAATTCTCAAGTTGCACGTTCTGAAATTTATTTAGGTTATTCTCCAGTTTGTCAAGCTGCGATCTCAGGGGATAATTACCTGAACCATAACTAAGGGAAAAGCAAGGTGGACGTAGCCAGACTTCAAGCTCCACCTCAGAAGCAGGTGATGAATGAGAATGAATCTGGTTAAATCCTCCAACATTGGCTGGAGCACCGGCATTAGCTACAATGCTGGCATAGGTCCATGGTGGCTCCAATTGTGAAAACAGTTCAGGACTGCCACCACCAATCGCTTTGTTCAAGCCATTATTGATTAACCTGGAACAGGATTCACCATTACTAACCAAAGGGGGAGTCAGAGATGTAGCTATCTGTTGCAAAAGCAGTGTTAATTCCTCAGGTAGCTCCATAATCCAGGCGAGAGTCTCGGTAGGACTAACAGTCACAAAAAATTCTCCTGATGAAATAAGTGAAATCACGGAAATTCAAAAGAAAATTTATTGAGCACTTTCGTAAGTATATATCAATTGACTTCTTCAGAATACACTTCTCACAAATACAAACCATTTAAAAAGCCCTCTGATGTGGTCATATGATCTAAAACACCAATGGTTACTCACCACATATGAATATTCATTAAAAAATAAACCAATAACAACTAACAAATCTCACAACTTCTGTTATCTATAATCTATTATGAAGAGTGGCTAAGAAACAAATAGATAATATGCAATCAATCAGATACATCATCCCAAAATCACAAGAAATGTTACATATAAATATACGACAGAATTAACTAAAAATAGTATTGTACTTAAACTTTGTAAGAATGAAAATGTAATACACTACTAATGGACAGATGATCATTCAGACCGGGTGGTAAATAAGCATTTAAACTGATCTGCCAAACTAGTTCTTTATACTCCACCAAATCTGTCGACCCCCCTCCCCCCTGCATCCATAGGGACTCCATCCACTACAAAAAACTGAAAACCATGCAACAGAAACCTATTAATTAAAGCATAGCCAAATTATGATTTTTCACACCCCAGTATAACAGTATCCATGTAACACAGCCCTGTAAGGGTCTGTAATGTCTCATCAAATACTCTTGATCAAGACATAAAACATTTTACCTAGAACATCTTAAGGGTCATTATAACTGTTTTCCTTTGCTTTTTGGATTTTCCACGCTGTGCGCTCCAACTTCTCCCACTTCCCACACCTTCTCTTTCTGTTTCCCTGACTGGCTTCTGTTGGAACCCACTATATCGTCAAAAATGCATACTTTTCTTATGACTTGCATTGTTCATTCTCATTTTGACATAGATCTGCATATTATGTTTTTATTACTCTGTAAGCTAGTAACTCCAACTAGACCTACATATATTGTGTTTTATGTTGTCCATGAATATGTAAGCATAACATGTTTCTTTTTGTTTCAGATGACCCTGATAATAGGGGAATAGTATCTTTCAATGGATCACATCCAGGTAAGATTACATAAATACAACAGGGTTCAGATATTGGAAAAGACGACTGAAGGCTATCGTAGTGAGCATGGACATAGATGCAGCAGCATGTTTAAACTAAAACCACTTTAGTCCATGTGTCTTTACAGCCGGAACCTTTCTCTGAAACGTAAGTGAGATTCATATAACCTGCCTTCATAATCCCCTTCTTGGGCAAATGATTCAGAATTTCTACAATGGAATGCAGTTTTCAGATCTGCTATTTCCCTACTAGACATAAAACATTCTCATCCTAGTCATTCCTGTCTATTGGAAAAATGACTGCTGTTTAAACTTCTCAGAATGAAAACAGAATTCAACTTCTTTCAGATGTCATGTATTGTGTGCTTGTGTGGGTGAACACTGGCAGAGATACAAACAGACTGCAACTTCTTAAATTTGATCTGTGGGAAATGTACTAAATGTACAAGAGTGTTATTTAGATTTAAATATATTTTCAAGTAACAAGAGTTATGCAACTCAGTAGCTGAGTGGCTGTTTCATGCAAATCAGTCCCTAAGTTCAAACCCAAGCATTTCCTGTGATATTTTGCCTGGCAGTTCAGAACAGAAAATGAAGGCTGTGAACTACTAATGAACTTAACCCTGTAGTCCTGGATTTAATTCTCTCATTGTTTGTTTGCCTACTCTGGGACTGAACAAGTAATTTCACCAGATGATGCTCCTGGATTGTCCCAGAAAAGAGGCAATTGTGTTTCTCCCAGTATGATTCAGTGGCACACACCACTATGAGAAACCTTTGCCAATTTACCTATAAAATTAGTCCCTCAAAAGCAAACCCAACAACACTGAAATAATCATTTTTTTATATGAGAAAGCCACTTAGAACTCCATGTGTGAACCTCACTCCCCCACACTTTCCCTTTCTTATTATATACTTCTAATTCTATGGTCACCAAACAATGGGAAAGTATAAATGCTCCAATAAAGTACACAACAGTCTAACATAAATGGCAATCCCAGTGTGCCTGGCTGAATACACTTACACACAGTGCAAAACCCAGTTTCAAACAAAACACCTCTGCAAAACTGGATAGTAATCCTGCTGTCAATAAAAAGGGTTCCAAAATGCAATAAATAAATTAATAAAAATAATAATAATTATTTGATGAAGAGTTTCTTGAAGGCACATGTACCTGGGGCTACATAACTACCTGAGCCTACATAACTACTTTTCCATGTAAACAAGATCAAATATATGTAAGAATATAGAGCACATCCAATTGCACATCTATCAACTGTAGGGTAAACACATATGCTTAGCTAACATTTTTAACAAATGAAAGATTTATTAATGTGCTTATTGCATACTATGCAGTTGGTTGTTTTCATTTAAAAAGTTTTCAAAATTTAGAAGCCTGAGTGCGATAGGATCTTTGCAGCCAGGTGTGGTGTTCCAACACAGCTCTGGCAGTTTACTCTAAATTAGCTTAGTGACTAAAGGTTGGTCCCTGTATTAAAAGGCAGGCTCTGCTATCTAGTGGCCAAGTGAAGGACTACTAGTAAATGCTTGTTGCTCAATTCCTTCTTTCAAATAATCTTTGTATTTTAATTTTTTTTTATCCCAAAAACACTTTCCAGTCCTGAAAGACTTAGTATTTATGAGCATTAGAATTACCTGGGTAAGGGCATAACATATTTAAAAGCAGCTTAGACAACATAGACGACAGGTTGCCTATTTTTAAAAGAATCACTCTAGTTATTTTTTTTTTTAATTCTGACAGTTCAATCAACCAATCAAGTTTATTAAAGAAAAAAAGAACAATACAAAAAAAGCAAAAAGCAACTGTTAAATCACAGTAATAACACTGGCATAAAGAAATGATAAAGCAAGACAAAAATATGCAGAAACAACAGTGAAATCTCAGTGAGTATATAATTGGAGTAACGAAAATCAAAAAGTAAAAACAACACAATAATGCAAAAGCAACTGTTAATTCACAGTAATAACACTGGCATAAAGAAATGTTAAATCAAGTTGAAATATGCAGAAACAACAGTTAAATCTCAGGAAGTATATAACTGAAATAATGGAAATCAAATCAATAAAAAAAAAAAAAAAAAAAAATTAGTTAAATCTCAATGAGTATATAACTAAAATAATTTAAATCAAAAAAAAAAAAAATGCAAGAAGCAACTGTTAATTCACAGTAAAAGGACCATTTTAAACAATGAAATCTGAGTAACCTTTATGCAGAAGCCAGCATTTCAACCTAGAAAGTAGGGTAGGCACTGGAATGCAATCATGTGTACGCTTCTCAACACATCTCGCCAGCCATAATACTTGCAGGGCTGACACAAGGACAAAATCAGTGCGTCTTAAAGCCGGTGTCCAGAAACACTGGTAATTGCCATAGAGGCATTTTTCCAAGTTGAGGGGAAACAATAAAGGGACCGAAAAGACAGCCCGAAACGCTGTCCAAAAACCAGCACTTCTAGAACAAGTGAAAAAAACATGACCAGCTGTTTCAATCTCCCCACAACCATGAAAACAAGAATTCACCACCCCAAGATGGCTCCTGTGTATTACTAGAGCTTTTTCTGTTTCTGGTAAGTACAGATAACAGAGCAATCTAAGGGTGGTGTTCACAGTCCTTGGCTCTGTATGTTCATAGTTGAAATCTGCAAAGAACAGAGGATGCGGAGCTACAGCCTTATTTAAATAAGGCCAGCAGAGGTCATTCACAATGGCTACGGAAACACTGAGGCGTTTTGGTAAACACTTGTTATGACAAAAGTGTAATGAACTTAAAGCATAAGCATTAGGGGAGAGTTACTTTGAGAATAAGGCGCCTTAAACATTGGCATATTCCAACGATTAATAGAGATAATCATAAAAGGGCCTCATTTGTACATGAAATGTATATAGGACCCTAAACTTACCTTAGTAAGCATCATATTACCTGCCGAATACTCTAGACAGGGGGCAAATTAATTATGGAACAGCTGACTAGAAAAAAAAATGTGAAGTAACTACAAAACTGTTCAAAATGAGGTAAGATATGGGTATAATGGCTTTAGTGAATATTGTAAACCTGTCATTTCTAACTAGGAAATCATTATATCAACACTGGAAATGGGATCACTGACAAAATAATGTATATTAGCCAAAAGAAGAAGAAGTGTCATTTAGTGCTTGAGCATACATGATAAAAGTGCTGGAAGTGATTGCCGAAGGAATAATTTATATTGGTTGTCATTTAGTGCTTGTGCATACATGGACAAACTACTGAAGGGTTCATTGTGGAAATTAATGTCATTTAGTGCGTGCATGCATGCTTAAACTACTGAAATCCGTGGGGAAAATAACATAATGGTGTCACTGAAGTGCTTGTGCATACATGTAAACCACCAAACTGGCTAGGAAAGTGAATGCTGAGAAAATAATTATGGGGATGCGTTAATATGTTTTTTTAACGGTATAGCAAGTTCGTGGTTTGCAGAGTAGATATAAGGCGCACAGCAATGCCTATGAATAACAAGAATGGTTCATTAACATATCCCACTTTGCATAATTTCTCATTTACATCACATTATAGTTAATTTGCTTACATTAAATCGCTGGCATTATGCATTACTGTAAATAGCCTCTAGGAATTGCCACCTAGCTATGCTCACTCGCATACTTTGCAGATATCCTTAGCGTTATCGCACAACGATTATGAATACCAGCCAGAATGTTATCAGCTAGCAATACAAATAAAGGAATATTATAGCAATAACCCACACCTGGGTGTGGGTAGTGCTGGATTTACCCAAGGTTGGTGTGGTTTGGTCACGAGGGCGAAGCCCGAGTGGCCAAACAAAGCCAACCGTGGGTAAATCCAGCATTACCCACACCCAGAAGTGGGTTATTGCTATTATACAATGACATTATTTAAGAAAAAAATAATTACTTTTCTTAAATAATGGCATTGTATAATGCCTCCTTGCTGCCCTTCTGCAGCTGTCTGGTATTCTGCGGGAGTTCTAATTACTGCACATGCGCATGCCTACGCAGTGCATCAGAGCTGTGAGCAAAAGCAACGTAGAAAGCAAGATCTCCGTTGCTTTTTAAAAACTGTTTCGCTATGTTAAATGAGTTTAACATAGCAAGACAGCTTTAAAAAAGGCAACGGAGAATATCCATTGCTTTTTTAAAGCTATCTCGCTATGTTAAACCCATTTAACATAGCAAGACAGTTTTGAAAAAAGCGACGGAGAAAGCAAGATCTCCGTTGCTTTTTTAAAGCTGTCTCGCTATGTTAAACTCGTTTCACATAGCGAGACAGTGTGAAGCAATGGAGATCTTGCGTTCTCCGTTGCTGTAAAAAAAGAGTTATAGTAATGGAAAAAGTCCGGGCGACCAGACCTTTTTCCATTACTATAACTCTGATTTACAACGTGCATGCTGACCAATCAGCGTGCACGTTTTTGAATATTTAATGGGGGGGGGGTCGTTGTATAATGATAAATAATCTTTATCAGTATCACAAAAAGTGCATAATTCCAAAATGAAGTCTTCTGTACTATGAAATATTTATTAGTTTTCTAACATAACTGCATAGTCACTTTAACTGCATTTATTGCATTTATGTTCAAACTGTCTTTTTCCTTTTTATTTGTATGCATTTTATTATCATTTATGTCTGACTAATGTGTCTACATTATACATATTTTCTATATTCTACAGATAATACATTCTACAGATAAAATGCCAATAAATTAATTCAGCTTTCTTTGCATAACAGCCATACTTTTGTAAGGGTCCGAAAATCTCATTTAAAAGAATCTATGAATTACCTACTGATGAAAATACTGCAAAATGTTGCCAAGCTAAACATTCAACCTTAAACTGTAGACATACATTTTATTGCGTTTATGGTCTCATTATAAAATCATATGCATGTACTGGGTATCTCTTTCTCTCCCTGTGAACAAATGCAGGTGTGTGTGTTACTGTGTGTGATGTAGCCATGCATACATCAGGCAGTCTATACATACATGCATATATACATACAAGTATTTCAAGCATTGACAATATTACCCTTCTAGCCTGCCAATATGCTAACACAGTTGTTCCTATAAGCGTCCAGGCTGTTCTTAAAATATCTAAACTAGTACTTGCTTTAATGTAATTAGCTAGTCTGTTCCATGCATTGCTACTCTGTCAGAAAACTAATTAGTACACTTCTTATTCCTACAAAATATTCTCCATAGCTGGTCTGATGATTCTCTACTACATTTTGAATCCAAGACATTCCTAGAGGTAGCTGTTTCTAAATGTTTTAGTCTTTCAAAATAAATTAAATTTGCACATCCATGGATGCCCTTGGTACATTTTTGCTGTACTCTTTCCAGTTTGCCCAGGCTTATTTTCTTATAAAGTTTCCATATTGTTATTCCATGCTCAAGTTTGGGTTTAATGTAACTAGCAAATGATGATTTTATCATTTCTGATTTCTAAGACTATAAATCTTTTTATACAACTTATAGTTCTATAGCCATTAATAAACTGGTTGATATTATTAGAAAAACTTAAAGCTGGATCTACCCATATATCCAGGTCATTAAATCAATGTACAGTTTCAATCACTGTGTTCTTTAGTAAATATTAACCTTTAAATTTATGTCTCCCAAATCTCATATGCTTAGTTTTTGATGGATTTATCAGCATATTATTCTCCTGTGTACAAATAATCAATTTAGTAAAGTTCTTTTGCAGACATGCCCAATGTGTAACACATGTAATCAGTTTACCTCATTTCAATTCATCTGCATACAGGCTGTAGAACACCTCAGATGAAAATGATAGATCTGAAAGCTACAGTCTAACTATGTATGGGGCTAGGATAGACCCTTGTGGAAAACACTGACTGTAACCTAAAATTTCACTTGTCCAGTTGCCATATGATATTTGCCATGTTCTATTTGTAAGCCATACAGCTATCAGCCTTATCAACAGTACATCAATACCTAGTTGCTCTAATGTATTGATCAGTGTTTTGTGTATGACCCTATCAAATGCTGAAGTTAAATCTATATAAATTACACCACAGCACACTTTTTCATTCATAGCTGCTATTATATTGTTACAGAACATCTTGTTGCAGATGGTAGTAGATCTATTTTCAACATATGAATGCTGATTTATGGTTTCAAGTGCCAATCTTTCCAGTTCTGATGATAATTTATCCTATATAACCATCTTCATTATTTCTCCACTTCATAAAAGTAAACTTATGGGTCTGTATGACTCTGGGTTTGTCCTACTCCCCTTACCTTAAAGACAGTTTTAACAAGTGCATGTCTCCAATCTTGAGGAATCTCTACCATATTTGTACAACCTAGTAAATAACAGATATAATAGTACTGTAAGTTCATGCCGAAGTGCTCTCAGTTCATTATTAGTAATTCTATTTTCTCCCTACACTTTGCTGGGATCCATTTTGCATAGGTCTTTTTCAACAAAATGTAATTTGATTTCAGTATCTGAGGTTACCTGGATGTCATTAGGACAATTTATCACCCCCAATGTGGAGCCAAATTGCTTTGCATTCAGTTTTGTATATATATCTATAATCTGTTATGTCTCGGAATAAATTCTAGGATCTAGACAGAGTTTATTAACTTGTATGCCTATACTCCTACCACATGTTATGTATCTATAAAATGGTTTCCTATTATGTGCAATATATTTGTATAAATCGTCTTCAATTTTTTCTTGATCTTGTCTCACACTATGTTAAATTTGTCTGTCCAGCTTCTTTATTTCAGTTTCCAAAGTCATAGTTTGACCTGTTTTCCATTTCTTATATTTTTTGTCTCTCACCTTAATCAAGTATCTTCTTCTTATGGAAATATATCCTCCTGAAGTTGTGTGCTTAGATCCTTATGTTAAACAGGTTTTGTTTTTTTTTGCATTCAAACAATTTCTCTTTCAAAACTTTCCACATTCCTTCTGCAGTTTTTCCACTGAGCACATCACTCACATTAGTTCACTGTTTAGATTCCACATAATCTTTTATTAATTTATTAAACTTCTGTGTGCTGGTTTAGATTACAGTTTGGAAGAATTATTTAGCAACAAATTAACCTTTATAACCCATGATCTCTGCACATCATCAATGGTAAAACTCGACATGAAGTTAACAGTAATTTCTTTGGGAACATAAACACTGTTTAGTATGTTTCGTTCCCTGCTAGGCTTTTTACCAGTCTGCAGCAACTGATCTTCCTGACATATGTTGTCAATAATTTTTTTACTAATTTTTTTGAATCAATGTTATTCCAGTCTATTTCTGGAAAATGTAAGTCCCCAACCACTATTATTTTTCTCTCCTGTATTTACTTCTATAAATGTATGAATTCCACTAGGTCATTAGCACTTGACTGTTGTGGTCTGTACACTCCAAAAACTGTTGTATGTTCCAGGGGTGTCTTTACTGTCACAGTTACACAATCTATAGTATTGGTGTTTTCATTTTATAACAATTTTTAATCCATATCATAACACCCTACCTTTTTTTTTTTTTAGAATGTCTGTTACAGTAAAAACATTTATACCCTGACAGAACTGGTTTCCATTCATTGTCCTTTAGCCATGTTTCACAAACAATAACAACATCAAATTTGTGAGAATGCAGCAAACTTTCCAATCAAAAAAAAAAAAACGTTAATATTTTTTCTAGCATTAACAACCATGAAGGAGTCAATGAGAGCAGAAGCAGATAAGATCCAAACCAAACTCCTAGAAAGGTCAATAAACCAAGAAAAAGTGCTCCAGATACCACGGATGAATCTTTAATGACAAAGAAGTGTAAAGCTTGTGAATGGAATTAAAGATTCATTTGTGGTATCCAGAATGCTTTTTTCTTTGTTTATTGAGTACTGACAACCATCAGAGATGCATCAGATGTTATCTGTGAACTGCTAATTTTCAATCCTGCAAGAATCCTGCTTTGTCTTTGTCAAATACTGCAAACTATCTGCTGCAAAAATTGTCTTCCCTGATCTTGTCATGTGCACGCAATCCATTCTAAATACCTGTGCCCAGAATTAAGTTCAGATACTCTACACTTCTCCATGTTTTAAAACTGGACATTTTTTCATGTAGGGATTTACTGAAAATGTTTTTTTTTTCATTCATGGTGCCCTAACTCTCCTTTCTATATGTGATTTGTAAAAAATACATCCTAACACCTGTGCAAGTTATGCTATCGAAGAGGGTTGTAAGTTCCCAAATAACAGTCAGAAAGTCTTTGTGGATAAGATCATTTGTACCAACATGAATAAAAACAGATACGTAGTCCCTAATGTTAAAGCATTCTAAGGCCTTTCTCACATCCTTTACTTTTGTTTTTGACAAGCATAACACTATTCAATGTTCATTATCTTCTCACCAAATGTAAGTATCTTTATCTCTAATAACTGAATCTCCAATTAGCAGAATATCTTTTCTGACTAGTTCTAAAGAATCTTCAACTTTTAATTCAATAAGATCTGCTTTATCACTTGTTAAAAGGAACGATCTTCATCACCGTTAGTCGTATTAATTCCACTGCTTTCATTGCTTATTACATTTGCAAGCATGCAGTTCTCATCCAGCTGGCTTTCTACATCCACAGTTAGAGCCATGTTGTCAATGCCTGTCTTTCTCATCTATTTTCTGACCGTAATGTTATTCAATTCTTCCACTTTCAGTTTTGATTTCTGTTGCTCTTTCTTTTTTTATTTTCTTCAATATGCTCTGCATCCTCAGACTGGTATTAGTATGTCCTATAGGGGCTGCGTGACCATTACTGATGGTAGGCCCTTCCTTTCCTAAATGTGTTCCATTTGCTCTTTGCCTTACAAGTGCAATCGTCATCACTAAGTCTAGATTTACTACTAATAATGGTAGGGAAATAATCAAACTTTATACATGAGGAACTTAGATCACCAGTGTTATAAAGAAGTTATGTACTTGCCATAACATTCTATCCGTGGTGTTCATTTTCATTCTTCCTCAACTGTTGGGTTTGGATCTGATCTGCTGATCCAAGTCAGCCGTTACTTTAACTCATGGCCACCAAAAAAACTTTCAATCACCTCCCTTACCCATAATGCACCAACCCCTAACATATTCCAGATCTTGTTTGCTGTTTTACTAAAAGTATGACGTGCGAATATATTTATATTCCTTACAGAAGAAACTATATCTAGAGCTCAACATAAGGGACAGTGGTGTCCTTATATGCTCTCATTCTTCCAGAAGTCATCTGTGAAAAAGGTTGGAGATTGGTGGGTGGGTTGCACAAAAAGGGCAGAATGGACTGAATTGTGACAATCCGGAACTTGGTGTGCTGACCTGATTTGTCAGACTGCTGAGATCCAAAATCGGTCTCCAGTCCTCTGTTTTCTTTGGCACTAAAAAAAATATTAAGTAAGTTCCGAATTCTATTTGGTCTGGTGGGACCTCCTGGGTGACTGTTTTTCTAGCAGCTTTTGTATTTCTAGTGCTGCTGCTTTCCTCTGACTGGGTGGAACATCGGGAAATTTATATACAGATGGAGGTGGGAGTCAAAAGGGAATTATATAACCTCTGGAAATAATCCTCTGCTCCCACGTATCTTTTGTGATGTCTAGCCAGCCTCTCTGTTGCAGGGATAATCAACCCCTGATTGCCTCCAGAGGGGGACAATCAGGCCTCCTTTCAGGAGCGCTGGTAGGGTCTGTCAGAGAAGGAATCTCTAGACCCTTGGTTCGGCAGGCCTCCTCTGCCATGTGGGCAGCATCTTATTTATTTATTTTATTTAACATTTGTTGACCGGGAATGTCCAACTAGGTTCCACAGAGCCTGCTTTCAGCGGAGGCCCGGGGAGAAATGCTCCAGATGCATGTCTTTGGAATGTGGGAGGAAACCGGAGTACCTGGAGGAAACCCACGCGAATACAGGGAGAACATGCAAACTCCACACAGAAGGCACCCCAGCCGAGAATCGAACCGGAGAACCTCTTGCTGTGAGGTGACAACATTAACCTCTGCACCACTTTGCCGCCCATCCAATGTGACTAAATAATCAGATTCATTCACTTCATTGTTCATATTATAATTGGCTAAAGTTTCCAAAAAATGTTGAGTATCACGAAGAATATGTGTAGTTTTATTCACTATTGGCCTAAGCTGTTTCTCTATGAAGATTGAAATACTCATTCCATTATTTAGAGGTCTTCCAAAAATACATAAGGACATGAGTTGTCCACCATTTAGACCCATTGTATCAGGCAGAGGTTAGCTGACGGAGAGTATTTGGATGTGACAGCTTTATTCACAAGTATACCAAATGATATAGGGATAGATTATTTGAGGTTATTCCTATTACACAATGATATGTCTAACAACAAAGTTATTATGATCACCATGTTGTTAGATCTGGTGCTGTCGAATAATGTTTTCACATCACAAAGTAGCTACTACCTTCAAGTTAAGGGAGTAGCAATGGGCACATCATGTGCCAACTCCTATGCTAACTTGGTTTTAGCATATTGGGAGTCCACCTATATTTTAGAACACTCTATCTATTCTCAGCATATTAGATGTTATAGAAGGTTTGTGGACGATGTCTTTTTGGTTTGGAGAGGGGATTTAACTACTCTTAATGAATTTATTACATATGTAAATGGTACCACTACGTTTTTAGAGCGGACCAGTACTACGTATTTAACTACTCTTAATAAATTTATTACATATGTAAATGGTACCACTACGTTTTTAGAGCGGACCAGTACTACCTCACAAATAAAAATTGAGTTCTTAGATGTTCTACTAAAGAAAGCAAATGGGACACTTACAACAGAGGTTTTTCGCAAACCTTGTAGAAGGAATGCTATACTCCATAGAGACAGCATGCATCCTCCGCACATATATAGAAATATTGTCAAAAATCAAGCAGCGCGTTTTTCTAGAATTACTAGTAATGATTCGGTGTTTGTTGAAGCTATTGAGAATATAGAAGCTGAATTTATAGACAGAGGTTATCATAAAAGAGAACTCATTAATCTACAGAAGATAGACCGAGAAGGAAAGGATAGGCCATACTTACACACTAGGTCTTTACCAGAAAATACATACAGTAAAGCCATTGGTAGTAATAAAAAAAAAAAAAGG
Organism: Protopterus annectens; assembly: GCF_019279795.1. Classification (NCBI taxonomy): domain Eukaryota; kingdom Metazoa; phylum Chordata; order Ceratodontiformes; family Protopteridae; genus Protopterus; species Protopterus annectens. The sequence continues at coordinate 1,176,667,783 of NC_056747.1, read as the reverse complement.
ATAGCTATACCTTATACTAATAACAACACCTCTATAGTTAATACTATTAAAAAACATTGGAACATTCTACAGCTTGATGACAATATTAAGCAAATAGTAGGAGATAAACCATCTTTTAGCTACAAGAATACTAAGTCTTTAAAGAGGCTGTTATGTTATGACAATATGAGACAAGATGGTATATACTCCCAAAGGAAAGGCACCCATGCTTGTCGTACATGCAATCCATGTAGCTATATTAAAAACTCTAATGAATTTGTACATCCAGCATCCAGACACAGGGAAGAAATACGAGTTCAATAAATATGCGGATTGTAAGAGTAGGAATGTGGTTTACCTAGGTCAATGTATAAAATGCCAAAGTTTTTATGTAGGTATGACCACTAGAACCTTGAGAGAACGTATTAGAGAACATGTATATACTATTAACAAGGAAAATGAACTCAATGCTTTGGCTAAGCATGTTCTTCAAAGAGATAGTACACATGTTTTTCAATTTATAGTATTAGAACATATTTATAGGACAGAGAGGCTAGGATGCATTGGTAATAGCACAGAAAAGAAAGAAGTAAAGTGGATAATTAAGTTAGCAGCAGATAGGGGCCATGGCCTTAATGACAACATTTCTTTGAGACCATTTTTAATAGACCAACCTTTTAAACATTGATGGATTTATATATACTATTAGATAATTTATATTGATTATTATTATTTTTATAGATATTTCTGTATAAAATCTTATATTATAATATGTATTTTAAAATGTTATTAAGTATGAAGTGTTGAATTTTCCCCCCTTCCCTCTATGTGAACCAATTATTAAGCTTTTTATTGTATGAACTTTTATAGTTGCTACCCAACAGGAGTTCTTTTATTATTATATAAGATGTTTGATGTAGGGACTTAATTAAGTCTGATGAAGCGTCCTGGTGACGTGAAAGCGCTTACTGTTTCTCTTCTTTTTGCCTCAATAAACTTCATTTTGGAACATTTCTGCAGTTGGAATATAATTGCTGGTGATTAGGTTGGCTTCGATTGTCGTGGTGTATCCTCTTCATACAATTTTTTGGATTTATCTGTTTTTTTAGAGGATACTTTATCCTGGTTAGTATTTTATACGCTCTACAGAATGTGCACAGTTAGTTGCAGATGACATCACCAATACTCACCTAGATGATTATCAAATCTGCTAGCCAATAAATTTACCTCAAATTTGACAACTTCATCACCCCTGGTTACTCCCCCAAGAAATACCTTCTCCATTCTTCTGCCATTTATTACAAAAGAACAGGTCACCACTGTGCTCTCTGAAGCTAAAGTCTTTTAAATAGCCTGAAATGTGACTTGTCAGGCCCACTAGGATCTCTTTTGAACCATTTATTACAAAAGAACAGGTCACCACTGTGCCCTCTGAAGCTAAAGTCTTTTAAATAGCCTGAAATGGGACTTGTCAGGCCCACTAGGATCTCTTTTGAACCACTGCCTCCATACTGGCTTTGCCCTTGGGGGGGGGGGGGTGAAGAACAGCAATGGCCATCTCTCTACATAAACGGGGCGCCATCAACAGATGCAGGAAATTACAGACCCATAAGTTTGACTAGTCTCATATGCAATGCCATAGAAAGAATAATTATGAACCTGATAAAAAAATGATACAGAAAATTGCCATAATACTAGATCCAACCTAGTTCATCTTTGTCAAGGGCAGGTCATGCCTGCTCAGTCTGGTAAACTTCTTTGAAAAAGTCACTAGGGCCCTGGATGAGGTAAAGCAGTGTATACTGCCTACCGTGACCTGGCTAAGGCATTTGACTCAATTCCTCACTTGGGTATTACAGATAAATTCCCAAAATGGGCATAAATCCATACATCAAGAGATGGATAGCCAAATGGATCATTTATAAGGCACATGTTGTTAGAGTGGGGCAATCTAGATCTAGAGAGGCCAGTTACTAGTGGTGTATCACAGGGTTCATTGCTGGGACTTCTCTTGTTCAGAATATACTTCTCTGAAATCATGCTAATGTAGAAGGCCTCTGGCTGACCAAGTTTGCTGATGACTGCACGTTGGGGGCAACTGTCAAATCCCACAGTGATGTAGATATCCTTCATAAGGGTCTGATGCAGACAAATGATTGGTGCCAGAGCCATAACCTAAACCTAAATACAAAAAAATGCATAATTATACCCACTGGGAAATCAATTATCCCTGCAAATTACAACTTCAACAGCACACCTCTAAGAGTGAACCCAATGGTGAGAGATCTAGGTACACAGGTAGACTGTAGCCTGAACTTTGACCACTATGTCTACACATTAGTAAGGAAGTTCTTCCATGTGGCACAGCTTATAAGTAAAGGCATGGCATCCAGATCCAAGGAAGTTATAGTCCCACTGTACTAAGCCCTCATCATGCCAATAATCAAGTACAATGTACCTTTAGCATGTACTTTACCAGGCTCTTGCACCTGAAAAGGCCTCAGAGGCTCCTTACAAAAAATGACGGAGTGTAAACAATGTGCCCTATGCAGATCAACTAAAATCCCTGTCTCTTTACTTTGACTCCTACCAACTATTAAGGGGTGATCTATGCCTAACCTACAAGTCACTCTCAAATCCAGCCCTACTGGAGTTGTTACACATTTGCAAGACAAACAGCAAGAGGATTGCCCAATCTAAGAATCTAAACTTGGTCTGTGACATGAACAAAACATGCTGGAGTGACAGATATGTGTCTCAGAGATTGCCTCTTGTCTGGAACAGGCTTCCTATTCATGTAAAGCAGAACCTTTCTCTGACCCTCTTCAAATGCAGTCTGGATCAATGGCTGGAGAATCGTAAATTCACTCCCAGGGTAGTACCCATGTCCCTTATGGATGGGGCAGTCTGCAAAATACTTAAGGCATAGGCACAAGCCTAATTCATTCTCTAGCCCTTAGGGATTATAAATGTGGTAAAATATGGGTAATATTAGCTAGGCTTATAAGGGTTCTTTAGCCATTAGCCTAGTTATTGCCTATGAACCTATCAACTTATGTTGTCTGAGTCTTTACTGATCACAGTGACAAACATTAAAAATGGCATTTAGAATTACAGGTGAGTACGTTTACTTATTTTCAATTATTGTATTGTTCTGTAGTGTAGAAATACCGTTTATAGATTGATTCTTTTAAACTAAAGTCACTATTTTGCATTTACTGTCTTAAGACAGAAGTGGCAAACTTCACGACACCCATGCAGCCAGACAATAGAGGTTCATGGATTGTGCTATCCCTAACAGAACCAAGACGCTATCCTCCAAAAAAAGGAAGCCAATCTGGTGGTCCCCTGCCATAAACAAACTCTACAACAGAAGAAAGAAACTGTTGCAAAAAAAGAGTAAAATCCCATGACTGGAGGAGCTCCCTGTTCAGCCTCAGTAAGAAGCTGAGATCCCTTATAAGATCCTCCAAAGCTAGCTATGAAAACAAAATCTCCACGGATTCTAAGGACAACCACAAAGCATTCTATAGCTATGTCAAGAATCTCAATGGCAACACCCAGATCTACTCTGAGTTACAGCACAATGGCACAAAAATTACAGAACCAACTGATATTGCCAACATCCTGGCAAATAGGCTCAGTGCTTACTTTTCCCCCCTCACCTTATAAAGGGCTCATCTCTATACCAGAAAAATGCAACGTTCCTAAAATCATGGCTGCACAGGTAAAAACCTCACTCTCCAAAGCCAAGAACACAGCATCCATGGGACCTGACAACATCCCAGGCTGCATTCTACATGAACTACAGAATGAACTGGCACACCACCTAAGTACCATGTTCAATCACAGACTCACCTCAGGCTTTGTGCCCACTGAATGGCGTACAGTGACTGTTATCCCACTCCACAAAGGAGGAACCACCACAGACCCTGGGAACTACCACCCCATTAGCCTAATGGGCCTAGTCTGCAAGGCCATGGAATGTATCATCATGACTCTTATAAACAAAGACATTGGTAACCTCCGAACTCTGTACCCCACCCAGTTCGGGTTTGTAAAAGGCAGATCATGTCTCCTAAACCTGATTGACTTCTTTGAAGCAGTCACCAAAGCTGTAGATGAGGGCAAGGTGGTTCACACAGCCTATCTAGATCTCGCCAAGACTTTTGACACCATCCTCCACTCTGGAATTATAAATAAACTCATGAAACTTGGTATAAATCCCTATGTCACAAGCTGGGTTGCCAACTGGCTCACTGACAGAACCCACACTGTTAAAGTAGCAGACTCCAAATCTGACTTCAGACCAGTGACAAGTGAAGTACCACAGGGTTCAGTCCTGAGTGCTCTCCTGTTTGGCATCTACTTTTCTGAAGTACAGGCTAGCACAGATGGCCTTTGGCTAATGAAGTTCGCAGATGACTGCAAACTGGGAGTCATAGTTGAGTCCACAAATGATGTGGACATCCTACAGAAGGGCCTCACGGAGACAGATGCCTGGTGTCAGCACCATGGCCTCAAGCTCAATGCCAAAAAGTGCACTGTCATCCCCTTTGGTAAAAATTCTGTACCCAAGAACTACCACATAGGTGGAAGTCTACTTAACACTGAAAGTGTGATAAGAGACCTTGAGACACAGGTGGACAGTAGCCTCTCCTTTGATAAACACATTGCCACAGTAGTCAAGAAATCCTTCTACATGGCACACCTCATCACAAAAGGCTTCTCATCCAGGAAAAAAGAGGTCATTGCTCCCCTCTACTCATCACTCATCAGACCCATTATAGAGTACAGCGCCCCTTTTGGTATGTACCTCACAAGACATCTACAACAACTGGAAAGGCCACAGAAATACCTCACAAAGAGGATTACTGGCCTCAAACAGATGCCCTACACAGACCGTCTAAAAAAAACTCCAGCTTTACTCCGTCGCATATCGCCTACTCAGAGGTGATCTCTGCCGAACATACAAAGCTATGTCAAACCCTGAGCTGTTGGACATGCTCGACCTAAAGAAATTCCAATCCCTCTGAGCTACACGGTCTAGGGACCTAAACCTTCTCACCACAATAAACAGGACATGCTGGAGTTATAGATTCCTGTCCCAGAGACTTTCCATACTCTGGAATAGACTACCTATCTATGTCAAGCAAAGCTCCTCATTAGCTCTCTTCAAGAAAAATCTTGATGATTGGAAGGGAAATAGGAAATTCACCCTGGGGATCACCTCTGTGGCTCTGCTTGACAGGGACACAGGTAAATAATGTTCTTGGGTGGCAAAAGCCAGGGTACCATTTTGGCTAGGCTTGTATAGGCCCTAGGGTCCATAGCCTAGTACCTACCTATGAACCTAAGAACCTATGAACCTATAAGTCTTGAGAAGCCTGGACAGTATCTCACTAAAAGATGTAGAAGAATACCCATCCCAGATGATTGAATTAGTTTTCAATTACTGACACTGAAGCTCAGCATTAGAGGGTACTGCAATCCTGAACATGCCATCTCTTGGATGAGAAGTTAAACCAAGCCCCCATCTGCCTGAGTTGGGAGTAGCAGAGGTGGATGTAAAAGATCCCACCACCACATTTATCAAAAAGAGTAGGTCATGCTTTATTTATTTTCTTAAATATTTACACTTCTTTACATTATTTACACATTCATATTTATAACATTTAACTTGAAATTTCTTTCTATTTTTCTTAACCTTAAAATATAACCTACACAGTAAAAATTTATTTTTAGTATACAATAATCCTTCACATTTTCTTGTCCATGATCTATAGATTACTACAAACAATATTCTATGCCATTTTTCAATTTTACATTCATTCTTTTCAATATATTTCATATACTATTACGTCCTTTGTTATATTTTTAAATATTTTTTAAAACTTCTCCAAAACTATTTTTTACATTCTAAAACCAATGTTTTGCAGTTTCTTCCTTATTATACTCCTCTCATTTTCTTTTTTAAAACATTTTATTTTATATTACTTTTATAACTTATCCAACAGAATTCTCCACAGGAAATCCATTGCTTCATAAACCACCCAAACATTTTCTTTCTGGTCTTTATAGCATTTATTTTACATCTTCTTTTAACTCCTTCCAAAGATATATCATATAGTATTTTTCCATAATATTGTTATACCATAAATTCTAGTTCTAATCAATCATTGCTTTTCAACTTTCATAATTTCATTTTATTTCCATATTCTTTTTCTTTCATCTTTTCTTGTTTACCATGCCTGCTATAAACAAACTCTACAACAGAAGGAAGAAACTGTTACAAAAGAGAGTAAAATCCCATGAGTGGAGGAGCTCCCTGTTCAGCCTCAGTAAGAAGCTGAGATCCCTTATAAGATCCTCCAAAGCTAGCTATGAAAACAAAATCACCACTGATTCTAGGGACAACCACAAAGCATTCTATAGCTATGTCAAGAATCTCAATGGCAACACCCAGATCTGCTCTGAGTTACAGCACAATAACAAGGAAATTACAGAACCAACTGATATTGCCAACATCCTGGCAGATAGGTTCAGTGCTAACTTTACCCCCCTCTCACCCCCTAAAGGGCCCATATCTATGCAGGAAGAATGAAGAGTCCCTGTAATCACAACTACGCAGGTAAAAGCTGCACTCTCTAAAGCCAAAAACACAGCATCCATGGGACCGGGCAACATCCCAGGCTGCGTTTTACATGACCTTCAGAATGAACTGACTCCCCACCTAAGCACCATGTTCAGTTATAGCCTCACATCAGGCTTTGTGCCCACTGAATGGTGCACAGCAACAGTTATCCCACTCCACAAAGGGGGAGCCACCACTGATCCCAGGAACTATCACCCTATTAGCCTGATGAGCCAGGTCTGTAAGGCCATGGAATGTAACATCATGGAACTCATAAACAAAGACATTGGTAATCTCCAAACTCTGGACCCCACCCAGTTCAGGTTTGTGAAAGGCAGATCATGCCTTCTGAACCTGATCGACTTCTTTGAGGCAGTCACCAAAGCCGTAGACGAGGGTAAGGTGGTTCACACAGCCTATCTTGACCTTGCCAAGGCTTTTGACACCATCCCCCATTCTGAAATTATAGCTAAACTCACTAAACTAGGTATAAATCCCTAATTCACAAGATGGGTTGCCAATTGGCTCACTGATATAACCCACACTGTAAAGGTTGCAGACTCCAAATCTGACTTCAAACCAGTGGCAAGTGGAGTACCACAGGGTTCAGTCCTGGCACCTCTCCTGTTTGGTATCTACTTCTCTGAAGTACAGGCTTACACAGAAGGCCTTTGGCTAATGAAGTTCGCAGATGACTGCAAACTGGGAGCCATAGTCGAATCTCCAAATGATGTGGACATCCTACAGAAGGGCCTCACTGAGACAGATGCCTGGTGTCAGAGCCATGGCCTCAAGCTCAATGCCAAAAAGTGCATTGTCATCCCCTTTGGTAAAAACTCTGTACCCATGAACTACCACATAGGCAGCAGTCTACTTAATGCTGAATGTGTGATAAGAGACCTTGGGACCCAGGTGGACAGTAGTCTCTCCTTTGATAATCACATCACCACAGTACTCAGGAAATCCTTCTATGTGGCACACCTCATCACAAAAGGGTTCTCATCCAGGAAAAAAGAGGTAATTGTTCCCCTCTACTCAACACTCTTTAGACCCATTATAGAGTACAACGCCCCTTTTGGAATGTACCTCACAAGACATCTGCAGCAGCTAGAAAGGCCACAGAAGTACCTCACAAAGAAAATTATTGGCCTCACACAGATGCCCTACACTGACCGTCTCAAAAAACTCTAGCTTTACTCCATAGCATATCGCCTACTCTGAGGTAATTTCCACTTAACATATAAAGCTATGTCAAACCCAGAGCTGTTGGACATGCTACACCTAAAGAAATCCCAATCCCTCTGAGCTACATGATCTAGGGACCTAAACCTTGTCACCACAATAAACAGGACATGCTGGAGGGATAGATTCCTGTCCCAGAGGCTTCCCATACTTTGGAACAGGTTACCCATCTATGTCAAGCAAAGTTCCTCATTAGCACTCTTCAAGAAAAATCTTGATGAGTGGATGGGAAATAGGAAATATACCCCAGGGATCACTTCTGTGTCTCTGCTCAACAGTGGCACAGGAAAATAACTTTCTTGGCTGGCGTAACCCAGGGAACCTTGTTGGCTAGGCTTACGTAGGACCTTGGGCCAATAGCCTAGTACCTACCTATGAACCTATGAACCACTTCTTTTCCCTCATTCATATTTTCAAACTTCTTCATGTGTTACATATAACATTTCCCCATCATTTGCAACTGCTTCTCTTTATTATGTTTTATTACCGGAAAACAATGTGTAGGTACTAAGTACACTACAAGATTATTTTAGATTCAAACCTCTTTCTTCTTTTTATTGTATATCACCCCTATTTTCAATGGATTTAGTCTTGATCCCCAAATAAAATATTTCTAACATTTCTCAACATTTTAGCTAGAAACATGTATACCCCTAAATATTCTATGCACTTTTCTGTTAAATGATAGATTAAAACCTATTCGCCACTACAGCAATTCTTTACTTATGGAAAAATGAAAAATACAAAGAAAAAACTGGCTCAAAAGAGAGAAAGCCAAACAGGGCAGCTAAAGTCCCCACTGAAGTTGCAGAATGCTTATTCAAGCCAAAAAATCAATCCAAGAGTAGCCAAGTGCACAAAAGGGCAGCTAAAATCCTCTCTGAAGTAGCAGAATGCTTATTTAAATGAAAAAATCGATTCAGGAGTAGTCCAAGTGCACAACAGGGCAGATAAAATCCTCACTGAAGTAGCAGAATGCTTATTCAAGCCAGAAAATCAATCCAGGAGTAGCCCAAGTGCACAACAGAGCAGCTAAAATCCTCAATGAAGCAGCAGAATGCTTATTCGAGCCAAAAAGTAGATTCAGAAATAGTCCAAGTGTAAAACACAGCTTTATTAAATCCACATAAAACTGGGACAAAAGTGTTTATCTGGTTTATGTGGATTTAATAAAGTTGTGTTTTGCACCTGGACTACTTCTGGATTGATTTTTTTGGCTTGGATAAGCATTCTGCAACTTCAGTGGGGACTTTAGCTGCCCTGTTTGGCTTTCTGTCTTTTGAGCAAGTTTTTTCTTTACTTATTCCAACATTATTTTCTACTAATCCATTACATGTTCCTACTCTCCAAATTTCACTCCTGATATACTTATTTTCTTCCAAGTAAAGCATATTCTACTTATTTTCTTAATTTTACCAAACTCTTTGCTGTTTTTCTTTTAACTGTAACCATACTTCATTTAATAACTCCTTCACCCTTACTACCACTTCAGTTATCCATATCTTATTTTAGCAATAATCACTAAATCATCTGCATATAACAGATAAATCAGTACTAAAATTCCTCTTTCCATCTCCCATTTTGCTTGTGTAATTTTACACATAAATGTTAGAATTACTGCAATCCTTAACACTACATACAGACACATTCTAAATGGACAACATTGTTTAATTCCTCTCCTGTGTTTATCTTTTATCCTATACAGCTGTTTATCTTAACTTTCACACATGACATTTCATAGCATATCTCATAACATTCAAATTTTTCTACAACCCCATGTCTCCAGTAACTTCTGTACTACTTCATGATTAACCTTATCAAATGCCTTTGCCAAATCACGTCACTAGCTTTACTTCCTTGTTTTTTCAAAATCATATCTGTTACTTCTTTGATATTATTAACATTTCCTTCATCTCCCGCCTGTTGATTCCAAAACAAAATTCTCCTAAAGCTTTATCCAAAACCTTCTGCATTCTATTTTTTAAATATTTTATAAAAAATGTATAATCTGTTTTTCCCAGTGTTATCATTATCCAATTTTTTATATCTTTTACTTCATCATTTTTCCATATAAACTTTATTACTCCTCCACAAATTCCTTCATATGTTATTCCTTTTCTATCCATTCATATAGGATTTTATGGAATGTTGATTTCTCATTTTCATTCATCTCTTTATAATATTCATTGAATAATCCAACTATTCATGGTTCGGAGTTTTCTCTTCCTTCTTTTATTATTTATTCCCCTTATCTCATAGTAATCGCCTTTTCTAGTTAATGCTTTACATTTTCAGATTTTGTATTATCCATACTTATTTTTGTACTGTTTCCTTTCCATACGTTCTACCACAAACTTTTCTATAATTTCCATTATATCTAATATTTAATATAATGTTTAATATATTCTCTGCCTATATTTAATATCCCCTTCTTTTTCAAACATTGTATCCATTCTTCTTTCTCTTATTTTTTTACCTTGTATCTTAAAAATGGCAAAACTTGAAAAAAAAATCTGTCTAAACATATTTTAACTTTTTCTCTGTTTTTGTTTAGCTCCTTTCTATTTCTTTTATTATATCACACTATTCTTCTATTTCTCATGTCTTTTTATGATTTCATTACATACTCTCTTATTCCTTTGCTTCGCGCACTTTTTCTACAATTAAAAGTATTTGCCTGTATTTTTCTTTGTAAGCATTCCACCAATCGTCCAGTTTTCGTAATGTCCTCTTAGTGTCATATACTGTTCCCACAACGTTTTATATTTCCTTTTCATATTGTCTGTTTTAGAAATATCCCAGTCTATCTTTTTATTCTTTTTCCTTCTTTTTTTGCTTCTCCGAAAACTCATCAATGTCTACCGTAACAGTTATTTCTTTCATACCTTTTGAATATGCCATATAATCGATTGCAGTCCTAAAAGTTCCCCTTTTGTATGCCCATTTTCTATTCTTTCATATTTTCACTATTGATGTCTTCTCTTGTTACTTTAATATCCTGAATTATTTCTCTTTTTTTCTCGAACTACAGTTAAACTTCCCACCATAATTGACATATTTAATAGGATGACGTTTTTAATTTCCTCTAACATCTTTCCTCTCCATCATATTAGTGTATGCATAAACTGCAATTAGCCTTTGCACATCTTTACCTTTTTCTTATATCATGCACCAGTAGTCTTACAGCTAGTACTACCATCACATCCAGTATCTTTATCTCTTCACTTAAAAAATATTCCTCAATACATAGCATTCCGCACTGACCATGTAATCTTTTACCCCATACTACCTCAGTTATTCTCCTTGTCTCTTCCTTCATACATCTCATATCTAACATTCATACAATCCTATACTTATTTTTACACCTTTCAGTCACTACCACAAATATAATATCACTCTGAATGCTTGTTATGTTTAGTCCTAAATGTTCATAAGTGATCCCATTCATTTTTGTGCCTTCTTATTTGCAGTTTTTATCTTTAAATTCCTTCACTGCTCCCTCCCTCCAACTGATTTATCATAATTTTCTTTTTGTTCTTCTCCTCTCTCATATTCTCCCTCTTCCCTTTATTGACATCCTAGTTTTACTCTAGCAGTATAATACTTTCTCTTTGTAAAACATTTCCTATGTCATCCCCTTCATCCTTCTCCATATCAGTTACATTCTTCAGTTATCTCCCCATAATACGTTCTCCACCAATATCTTCAGTTAAATTATCATCACTGTATATGTCTTATGAAATAATCATCTTCTTTTAACCTTTATTTTTCTAGTAAAGTATAGTCAAACCAATAATGTCCAAAATTCATTGTATTTTCTACAATAATGTCTGCAATTTTTTGTCGTATGTCCTCTTTCTCCACATTGACAACTTCTTTTATTACAGTCTTTCACCAAGTACTTCTCATCCCACAAAAAACACGCTCTAGGTTGACCCCAATACTTCACTTTTCCCTGACTCCCATTAACAATGATAACATAAAAAGATCTTGAGTAGTTTTAGGAGTGTAATGAGCGGGCAGACTTTAAAAATTCCCTACAGATTACTCTGTCAGAAATATTGTGTGAGCAAATGGGTGTAACTAAGGAAAAGATTTTTTTCTGAGCTGGGATACAGGATCTGAATTGTCTAGACATAGTAAGACACAGACTAACTACTTAACCTGTCCCTAGACACTAATCTCCTTACCGGTATAAGCTTGTTTCTTTTCTATTGACAATAATGTGTGTGTGACTTTATAGTTTAATAGTGTCATTGTATATATTTTGTTTGAATATCCATAGCTGTTGCGCACTAGGATTTTTGTGTGACTTTTTGTGTGACCTTACAGTTTAATAGTGTCATTGTACATATTTTGTATGAATATCCATAGCTGTTATGCACTAGGATTTTTTTTTTCTTATTAATAAGCTAAATCCAATGAAATGTAATGATTAACAAAACTTTGTAAATATTCTTCTGTATGTGGAGCTTTTCTCCCCGGGCCTCCGCTGAAAATGGGCATATATCCAGTTAGACCAGCCCGGTCAATAAATGTAAAATAAATAAATAAATAAAATAATTGTTAATTTTAATTTTGGTGGCTGCAAACAAGCAATTACTTGAAATGGAAATCACAGTCTAAACCAACTGTATTTGAAGTACTGAATATTGTAACAGAGATAAAAGAACTGGAAGCAGCATCTTTAGAAAAGGGTAGGAGCAAATTAGATAGAAAAAATGGATATTGTGGGAATAATACATGGAAAATAATGTTTTGGAGGAAAGAGATAAGTTTAACAAAAAGCAGAAATTGATCAATTTATATAATTTTGGATTGATAATTGTATAAATGTGAACATGTTAACATGTTTTTTTTTATATATAAATGCATGTTTGCCCATGTCTTAAGTCAGAATTCAGTAAATGTCTTAAAAGGGGGGGGGGCAGTCACACTATCCAGGTTAACAAACAAAACAGTAAAATAAATAAACAGATAAATAAAAACATTGGAAATATGTTCTCGTTTTCTTTTATGCACATCCAGTGTCACTCATACGACCCTCCCCATCCAAATATTTATTTCGTCATACATATTTGAAATCCAATTCAGCTTATTACAAACAAGCAGGAAAAGTCTTTAAGTCAAGTTGCTGTTTGTCAAATGTTCTGAATCATATATTTATTTTCTTCCTTAACTGAAGTCCCAAAAACTGAAAAAAATATACTCATTCCATTGTGCAAATGAGCTCTTTTTCTCCACTTCGTAAAGTTTTCAAGTAAAGTAAAAGTTTCAAAAGTAACTTCACAAAAATCTTCTGTTCCTAAGTGCACAAATGCCCTCATGTCCTGTACTTTAAACCACAAAGGCAAAATAATACCGTCCATTACTTCATACCTTTGAATAATGTCACTCTTTGTATTGATTCTGACCGTTGGTTCTCTCCTGGTTTTGTTGTCATCGAATCAGTCCTTGTCTTCTTCCAGCTTCAGTCACAGCATGTTTTATTTGCTACTTCTTCCTATGTAAATTTTTCTTACTGCTCACAATAACACCCTGTTGGAGGGGCATGCCTTTAACACTAGCTACTTCATTGCTCAAGCGTACCCCCCAAACTGTTGTCAGTACCTTCTGGTAGTCCACATCTTTTTCCTGATTCATCTGGCAGCACCTACTCTGTTACCTTTTTCAGCACTCAATCCATAATTGTACTCCAAAATACTTTTTCATCAGCATTTGGCTTTTCTTCATCTACCATCTACATCAAAAAAAGAAATTTTCATACCTTCTTCCTCCAACTCTACAACAATAATCACCTCTATTACACACTCCTCTATTCACAACCTGTTTGTGGTACTTCAGTATTTTGCAACACTCCACTCTTAACCTACTATATCCTTTCCTCCTCCATATGGAAAAACTTTGGCTTGAGCAGCAGCCATCTGGTGCCACCTAGAGGCTGAAAAGTGAAAGAGAATTTTCCTGGTACTCTAGCCAAATTTCTCCTTGTCTAAATAAATATGACCTCAGTTCTTTCCTAAAAAAAGGCCACTAGCTAATGGCTTTAATCAGGTCAGCAAAACAGTAAATAAGGAAATACATACATGTATGCATGCATACATACATACTTTCAAAGAAAAGAATGGTCCAGCTACAAAACAATAAAACAAAATAACAAGGAAGCCCAAACACCTCAAGTTCAGCTTTGTTTGAGTGCTTATAATAAAATGGTGTTAAAAATACTATAGCACATGATATAAAATATGTTAAAAGGGTGACAAAACAGACAGTTAAAATAACTAAAAAACCCAAAATGATGATGGAATGAACCTTGAAGGTATTTAAATTTTTATTTTTAAAGCAGAGATGGGAAAAACAAACTAATAGCATTAAAGCATGGATTCTTTACTTAATATCAGCCAAGCAAAAAATCTGACATTTATTCATAATGTATTATTCTTTATAAGAAACAAAGGCTCAGTGGAAACAGTAGATGCTTATTTTACTCAAATAGTGATAGAATCAATGACTGAGATTGATGACTTGCATGAGGTGCTGATAAGACACTGGTATGAGAAATGTTCATACAGGGAGGGCTATTAGAACAAGCAGACCTCTCCTTAATTCTATCCATGGCTGTTTGCAGAGTGAGTGAAATTATAAGTGCATGGTTAAGAGAATTAACTGATAACGTAAATAGGTAATATCAAATAGTAAAGTAAAAATGAAGCTGAAACTGAAAATATGCAATAGCAGTAATTATAATATGAGAGAGAGGGGTGCTGCATGGGAAGTAAGATGCAAATGACATTCAAATATGAGAATTGCTATTAAGTATACAAGGAAAATGTGTCCAGCATTTAATCAGGTTTGCAAAAGCTGCGGTAAATGCAACTCTTTGGAAAGAAAAAAGTGTTTTCAGAAGAATTTGCATGTTATTAAGTTAAAACATAAATGTGAAATGTTTGCGGACATAATGAAAGTGGAAAGAGTTGATGCTGTAGAATTAGAGATTGAAGAGGCAGTGCAACACAAATGCCAGTCAGACCGCTGGTATGAAATGCTCAGAAGTAAGAGGTGAAGATTTCAATAGAAATATGTATGGACAGTAATATTTTGCCAGAAAATACCTTTAAGGCATTGGTACTGAAAGACTCAGAAAATAAAGCAGACTATACATTACTGTAATATTTAGGACAACACCCTAACAAGACTGTGCTTCCCGGTTGCCCACGAGAAAAGGCATTTATCTAGTGGATTTACCTGGTTAACAAATGAGTTTTAAAAAAAAGTAAAGGCTCCGTGGCAAAAATCTATTAAAGAAAATATTAAATCGAAGTGTAAGACACTGCAATATTTATTCAAGAAGGTAATTTTCCTAACACATTCAGTCATTTGGTTTGTGACAAGTTATATATGTCAAAACATATGCATATTACACATGTGCAGAGTGCATGTACAAAGTATTAGTCGCACAGTCACAGATCCATCTTAATCACTCCACAGAGAGAACATGACTTTGTTTTCAAGACTGTTATATCATTTTTTTCTTTTGATGTTATCTGTGAATGTCATATCTTCTAAGGTTTTCTAGGAAACCATCATCCAGTTTAAATAGCAGTTAAATGTTAGTGTTGCTTATTATGCTTTGAATACTGTATGGTTTCTGGAAATGCTGCTGCATACATATTTTAATGATATACAGTTGCACTCATTTTATTGAAAATGGGTGGGCTTTCTATGTAGGTAGATGGTCTATACCCTTTTTTTGTGGCTGAACGACTATAAAGTTACTACTTTAACTAAGTGGGCTGTGAGGGTGAAGCCCCTAGTCATACTTTGCTGTTAATGAAAGGGATAAGGTTTCTGTCAAGGTGGTCTCTGTCCTTTCTTATTGGTTATGTGACTAGGTACTTAGTATGTTCAGGTAAGTGGGCTGTGGGGGTGGAGCCACCACTGGAAATGGAGAAGGGGTTGTCACCCTCCAAAACCATTTTATTTTACATGTTTTCTGTGCCTCTTCAATCAGACTATATTTTTCCATTTACTAAAGCAGTTTCAATCATTTTTTGACATTTGATTGCCTGATGTTTGATTTAATGACACTTCCTATCATGGTGTCATAGCAAAGACATCTTGCATGACTGTAGATTTATTTACAAGCTTCAGTAGTTTACGAAGAGAATATCATACTCATATATGTCCAAAAGCAATATTAGCAGCTCTTAGGAGTGGAACTGAGCATTAATTGAAATGAATGGAAATCACAAGTATCACTAAAAAGCAAGCAGGGTCATTACAGAGTTATAAAACTAGTACACAAAAAACTAGGTCCCTATACAGGCATGCACTAAAGAGCAAGCAGGGTCATTACAGAGTTATAAAACTAGTACACAAAAAACTAGGCTCCCTATACCGGCATACACTAAAGAGCAAGCAGGGTCATTACAGAGTTATAAAACTAGTACACAAAAAACTAGGTCCCTATACAGGCATGCACTAAAGAGCAAGCAGGGTCATTACAGAGTTATAAAACTAGTACACAAAAAACTAGGACCCTATACAGGCATACACTAAAGAGCAAGCAAGGTCATTACAGAGTTATAAAACTAGTACACAAAAAACTAGGCTCCCTATACAGGCATACACTAAAGAGCAAGCAGGGTCATTACAGAGTTATAAAACTAGTACACAAAAAAACTAGGTCCCTATACAGGCATACACTAAAGAGCAAGCAAGGTCATTACAGAGTTATAAAACTAGTACACAAAAAACTAGGTCCCTATACAGGCATACACTAAAGAGCAAGCAGGGTCATTACAGAGTTATAAAACTAGTACACAAAAAACTAGGTCCCTATACAGGCATACACTAAAGAGCAAGCAGGGTCATTACAGAGTTATAAAACTAGTACACAAAAAAACTAGGCTCCCTATACAGGCATGCACTAAAGAGCAAGCAGGGTCATTACAGAGTTATAAAACTAGTACACAAAAAACTAGGCTCCCTATACAGGCATACACTAAAGAGCAAGCAGGGTCATTACAGAGTTATAAAACTAGTACACAAAAAAACTAGGTCCCTATACAGGCATACACTAAAGAGCAAGCAGGGTCATTACAGAGTTATAAAACTAGTACACAAAAAAACTAGGTCCCTATACAGGCATACACTAAAGAGCAAGCAAGGTCATTACAGAGTTATAAAACTAGTACACAAAAAACTAGGTCCCTATACAGGCATACACTAAAGAGCAAGCAAGGTCATTACAGAGTTATAAAACTAGTACACAAAAAAACTAGGCTCCCTATACAGGCATACACTAAAGAGCAAGCAAGGTCATTACAGAGTTATAAAACTAGTACACAAAAAAACTAGGTCCCTATACCGGCATACACTAAAGAGCAAGCAGGGTCATTACAGAGTTATAAAACTAGTACACAAAAAACTAGGCTCCCTATACCGGCATACACTAAAGAGCAAGCAGGGTCATTACAGAGTTATAAAACTAGTACACAAAAAACTAGGCTCCCTATACCGGCATACACTAAAGAGCAAGCAGGGTCATTACAGAGTTATAAAACTAGTACACAAAAAAACTAGGCTCCCTATACAGGCATACACTAAAGAGCAAGCAGGGTCATTACAGAGTTATAAAACTAGTACACAAAAAAACTAGGTCCCTATACAGGCATACACTAAAGAGCAAGCAGGGTCATTACAGAGTTATAAAACTAGTACACAAAAAACTAGGCTCCCTATACAGGCATACACTAAAGAGCAAGCAGGGTCATTACAGAGTTATAAAACTAGTACACAAAAAACTAGGTCCCTATACAGGCATACACTAAAGAGCAAGCAGGGTCATTACAGAGTTATAAAACTAGTACACAAAAAACTAGGTCCCTATACAGGCATACACTAAAGAGCAAGCAGGGTCATTACAGAGTTATAAAACTAGTACACAAAAAAACTAGGTCCCTATACAGGCATACACTAAAGAGCAAGCAGGGTCATTACAGAGTTATAAAACTAGTACACAAAAAAACTAGGTCCCTATACCGGCATACACTAAAGAGCAAGCAGGGTCATTACAGAGTTATAAAACTAGTACACAAAAAACTAGGTCCCTATACAGACATACACTAAAGAGCAAGCAGGGTCATTACAGAGTTATAAAACTAGTACACAAAAAACTAGGTCCCTATACAGGCATACACTAAAGAGAAAGCAGGGTCATTACAGAGTTATAAAACTAGTACACAAAAAACTAGGCTCCCTATACAGGCATACACTAAAGAGCAAGCAGGGTCATTACAGAGTTATAAAACTAGTACACAAAAAACTAGGCTCCCTATACAGGCATACACTAAAGAGCAAGCAGGGTCATTACAGAGTTATAAAACTAGTACACAAAAAACTAGGCTCCCTATACAGGCATACACTAAAGAGCAAGCAGGGTCATTACAGAGTTATAAAACTGGTACACAAAAAACTAGGTCCCTATACAAGCATACACTAAAGAGCAAGCAGGGTCATTACAGAGTTATAAAACTAGTACACAAAAAACTAGGTCCCTATACAGGCATACACTAAAGAGCAAGCAGGGTCATTACAGAGTTATAAAACTAGTACACAAAAAAACTAGGTCCCTATACAGGCATACACTAAAGAGCAAGCAAGGTCATTACAGAGTTATAAAACTAGTACACAAAAAAACTAGGTCCCTATACAGGCATACACTAAAGAGCAAGCAAGGTCATTACAGAGTTATAAAACTAGTACACAAAAAACTAGGCTCCCTATACAGGCATACACTAAAGAGCAAGCAGGGTCATTACAGAGTTATAAAACTAGTACACAAAAAAACTAGGCTCCCTATACAGGCATAAGTCCTTTCTCTCACAAAAAGCAAGAGTCACTCTTGCACAAAGCCACCTCCTCTCAACTCTATTATATGCAGCACCAATCTTTACCCAAATCAGACAATGTGACCTAGACAAACTAGAATCATGCTACAATAAAATAGCCAAGTTTGCTACTAACTCAACCTATAGAACCCATCACTGTGCTGCACTAAAAGAACTAAAACGGCTTGAGCTACCACAGCTACTTAACTATCACCAGCTGGGCACAGCCTACAATATTCTCAAATATCCTGAAAAAAACCCCTCATTATCCAACCAACTTACTGTCTATACTGCAAACCAGTACCTAAGATCCAGTGTAAAATCTCTCCTCTCCATCACCAAGGCTAACAATAATGCAGGGAAAGTGCTCTACTCCCACACCGTTGCCAGAAATTGGAACTCTCTTCCCCTATCCGTGTCCACTGCCCCCTCCACATACATATTTAAAAACTCCCTCAAATCACACCTTCTTAGTACCTGGCTATGCCCTTGTATCACATAACCCTGCCCGTACTACTATTAACTCCCCAAACTCCTCTCTGATCACATGCTGGATCTCTGATTCCCTGTAGGCTTGGTCATCTGAAAGGGTACTTTTAACTGTAGAATCTTACTTGATATATTTTCTTCTCTTACCAATGTATAACTGACATTGTCTTTTTACCTATGTTCTATATCTTCTTTTACTTGGAGTGTTTTATTAATTTCTTGTTATATTACTATGCTCAGCATATATGATAAAACCTTTTTTGTGTATTATGCTGGATGTACTGTAACTGACATTGTATTTTACCTATGTTCTATATTTCTTTTTACCTGGAGCATTTTATTAATTTCTTGTTATATTACTATGCTTGACATACACGATGTAACCTGCTTTGTGTATTATGCTGGATGTACTGTATTTGTATAACTTGATGCTGGAGCTTTTCTCCCCAGGCCGCCGCTGAAAATGGACCTGGACCAGTCGGAATTTCCCGGTTAACAAATGCAAAATAAATAAATAAATAAATACTATGGTCCCTGTTGTGAAACAGGAGATTTGCCTTTTATTAATTTGCACTGTTCTGCAAGCACCATTGCTTATGCTTGAAAAAGTGGTCTTGACTATGCTAAATACTCAGTTTTTTTCATGTATTAAATACAAACTAGGAATTCTAGCAAGTAAATGAAGATGAAAAAAAAAACTCCATAGTGTTTGATTTCATATGTCATTGCAAAGATACAGATTTCTTTGACTTTCATTTGCTATCTCATCTTGACCAGCAGTACAATAAATCTCAATTTCACAAGCAATAGAAACTTTCAAAGATGTTGTCAACACCCCTGATAATCTGTTATTCTACAATCTTCCAAGAGTATAATAAGAGACTGATAGAGCTGTTGAAATAAGGCAGCAGAATTTTAAATTGAATACCAGGAGGTATAAAATATAAGTGATATGTGTAAAATATGTGTTACATTCAAATATCTTAAGGAATACAGACAGACACAGAGAAAGTCAAAGAAGTGTTATAAATGCCAATGTCAGGAGATACATACATATTAATAAGATTGCTAGAAATTCTGTTGATTCTTAAGTGTATACTTAACAAGACTGGGATAAGTAAGCTTTTGGGGAAGTCATAATGTCAGAATGGAACTATGAACAGGAAAAGAGCTTTGCAATACACCAGAAAATAGCAACAGAAGTACCTATGTTGAGGTGTTCCAATGTAAGTAAATCAGTTGTTTTGCAAGTGGATGCATGTCAGAATGGTATAGAAGTTTTAGTTTTATTGAAAAATAGAACAGGTACCTGTGTGTCAAGATTGCTCACAGATGCACAAAAAAAAAATGCAGAACAAAATGAGGTTTCAGCAGTAATACACAGATGTTACAAATTCCACAAATATAATGATGGTTAAGGTGGAAACTATTGAAAAACTCTAACAAAGTATATTTGCAAAGATTTGTACAAGGCACATGTGAGACTACAGAAGATGATACTTAATCTTCAGAAATATGATTTGAAACTAAAATACAGACCAGGTGAGGAACAAAATATACCGATATGCTAAGTATAGCATATGTGTTTGAACAAAATGAAGGGATGGTACAAGAAGAAGTACACATACTTTTCTAATACCAGAGGTGACAGAGAAAAAAGTGAGATAATTTCAGAGATATACTGACACTGAGTTAGAAATGCAGCTACTGAAAAAATGAAAATGAGAGGTTGGTCAGATAAAAACTTCTTCAGTCAGAAAGGAAATTCAATATTTTGTTTTCTTCATGGAGTAAATATGTCGTGTTCCAGGCTTAATCGTCAAAGTAGAAATAATTATTACAACAAATTGGCTAACAAGAAGTCATATCGTGGAACAGTGAACTGCAAGTAAAGAGCAAGAAAGATTATAAACTGTCAAGAAATGTCAGCACAGATATAGAAAACCATACAAAACACTGATGAGTTTAATATATAGTGTAACAACAATCTACAAGAAGAATTGCTGCCTTACACAATACCACACCTACTCTGGAGCTGAGTATGTGAAGATACTGTCCAATTTAAAGACTCTATGCATCTTATTTATGTGGATTATAACTCTGCGTATCCAGAAATCACTAAATTGACATACTATAGGTGACAATGCAATGAATTACATTTAAATCTATTTTTACAAGGCAAGGTATCCCAGATATTTGGATATCAGACAATGGTCCACAGTTCAAGAATATGGGATTTAGAAGATGTTAATAAGAGTTAGAGTTTAAGAATGTCAGAGTACCACATTATCCCCAATCAAAAGGAAAGGTAGTAAGAACCATCTAAACCTTTAAGGGCCTAATAAAAAATACTGCAAGCCACAGCACTGAGGTTGTCATGCCATAATCTTGAAATACAGCAATACGCCATTGTCAACTCTCAGTCTATCTTTTTCTCATTTAATCAAGGGCAAAAAAAATAAAAAAAAATACCATTCTGCCCTGCTTTACTAATACCAGTGCATTACATTAAAATAAAATAGGTAACAGAAAGAAAGAAAATTAATCAGATAAATTACTATAATAAATACTCTAGAAAAATCTTAGAACTGAAGAGATGAGCTGAGAATTAAACAATCAGCAGCCTGAACCTGTTGCAACTGAAGAACTTCACTGACACTCCATGTGGTACAAGGAGAAGGTGGTTAATTGTGCAAAAGAAATCACAACTCTATGGAACAAAAAAAATAGCTAACACCATATAAGTGATAGAATAAAAACAGCAATTACAGAAATGATTAGCGCTTTTATTCTTTATTGATAAAACAACTTTATCAGAATAGTGCCACTGCCATGTAGACAAGGAAACCTTAAATACGTTAAAAACCATGTGAACGATCAAATGACTCTCTGGAACTTCCTGAACATCAGATTGTTACAGACCAACTGATAAATCTAATCAACACCACCGATGTCACCAAACAACGTTTTTGTAGTAACATTTTTAGGAAGGAGAGTTTTACCAATAACTATTTACACAGTTCAAGTCAGCATCCACATTTTATGGAATCTAATGTTATAGGGTGGCAATTTATTTGGTTGATTTGGCTGGTCAGTAATGACCTGAATTTTGATAAGGAGTCATTGGAGTTAAAGTCAATGTTCTCAAACAGAAGTTATTCAGAAGATAAGACAGAAACATTTTGAAGTTTAGTGTGTGAGACTATTTCAATGAGGGTCCCAACTGAGGAACTGAGAGAAAAAAGTTAGCATTGGTTTTGGAATAGGATTTGGAAGTAAATAACATGAATTTGGTTTTGTTGGGGTTAAGTACTACCATATTTCCCAAAAATAAGACTGGGTCTTATACTTTTTCCCTTGCTGAAATATGCATTAGGGCTTATTATTAGGGGATGCCTTATTTGCCCCCCATACAACAATCTACATTTATTCATTTATTCATGTACAAAAATCGACATTTATTCATATACACAAATCGACATTTATTCATGTACACAAATCAACATTTATTCATGTACAAAAAAATCGACATTTATTCATGTACACAAATTGACATTTATTTGGTACTTTTCCATTATTGGGCAACAGTTCTAGGTAACGCATTAACAGTTGCGTGCGAATTCTACATAAATAGTGCAACAAACATTTCAACTTCAGAATATCTACACCTTGGCTTTCACAGTGCAATATTTCATGCTTAACAGAAAGTGCAGAAAAATCTCAATACACGTGTATTGGAGGAGGCGAATAAAACAGGTGAATAACTGCCACTTTTTGAGTGGTGATGCTTTCTTTATTCCTTACCCAAACCATAAGAAAAGAATGATGGAAAGTCATAAAAATGAAGTCTGGGAACTAGTGGCCTTACTTTGTAATTACTCCTTAATAATGAAACTTACAATAAAGTCAAAAAACTGACAAGAGCTTGCTGGCAGCTGAAAGCAGAAGCAATCCATTCTGTTGCCCCAATAATGGAAAAGTTATTCAAATACAGTCATGCCATCTTCTTCTGGAAGATTGTCATAAGTCTCCAACCCCTGAATTCCAGCCTGAATTTCTTGTGACTCTATTTCCTGTAGAAGCACTGGCACCAATCTGTCATGCCTAGCAATAGAGCTCTCCTTAAATGAGCACTGCTTGTCCATGTAGCCTGCTCATAGTGAATTGTCAACACAGCTGTCAGAGATTTATCCCATGAATTCTTCACCCAAGTCATGACCTCTTGCAGACTAGGCTTCATAAAATTTCCATGCTGCTTTCTCTCCATTCTATTTTCAGTGTAGTCATTGAGTTCCATGCACAAATGATCCTTGAATGGCTTGTTTATTGCAATATCAAGAGTCTGGAGATAGGCAGTCATTCCTGCGGGAATCATTATTTGATCTATTTTTCTCTGAGTAAGGAAGTTCTTCATGTCATTAGCACGGTGAGTGCTGGCTGAATCCCAGACTAGCAGACCTCCTTCGCCACCTCGTAAAACAAGTGGCAGCATTACATCGATCCACTTCCTTATAACTGCTTGTGTGCACCAGGCTTTTTCAGTTTCAAGAATGCAAATGCTTGAAACACGTTCAGTCTTATCTTTCTTGCCTTTACTAATGATTAGAGGTGGGGTTTTCTTTCCATCTAGATGAATTGCCAAAATACAGGTAACACGTGCACATTCGTAACCAGTGGAGAGAATGTAGATTGACGAGACACCCCTCTGATCAACTGTTGTTTGAGATCCTTGGCCCATAAACATTGCAGTTTCATCCATAGCAATAATGTTGGAGAGTTAGTATTTAGAAAAGTCGATGCCATCCACAAAGGACTTGAATGCAAGTGCACATTTAATAACTTCAGCATCTTCCAGTTTGAGCAGTGTTGTTGATCTTCTTAAAGACAGTTCATATTGCTAAAGGAAGCCATCTAGCCAGTACTGTGATGCTTTGAATTCTTCTGGGGATATTTCTAACTGTACGATCCAAACAAACCCAGAACCAAAATGACAGAAAACCAAACCAGTGGGCTTCCAGGACAAGAACACCCTCAAGGCAAAACTTTTATTGCACAAAAAAAGAACAGATTAAGTGCTTTCATCTGATTGTAGCATAGGACTTCATCAGAATCTAAACACACATTTCATAAAAAAACATTTAAATACCTTAACAATTAAGTCACATGACCCTCAAATAAATTAACAATCAAGTCAAAATGGTTCACCTTAAAGAAAAACTCTAACTAAAAAACAACATTCTAGTAAATAGCATGCTATTAAAATGTTCATAATACTTTATACTACTGCATAGTCCTTTCACTGTGAAAAATAAAAAATAAATATGTATGTATACACATAAATACTTGTATATAATGAATTTTAAAAAAAATACAATTGCAAAATATGGAGCTGTTAACATGCTAGTTTTACTCTTACTTAAATGTCATAAAATAAAATTGTATCACAATTATCATAAACTATAAAACATAAGATCTAAGTTTTAGTATATTAGTTATACTTAGATGATCATTCAACCCTGGTGGATATAATGCTTCTAATTTTACCTGCCATTTAAGTTCTTTGGCCTATAAAATATCTTTCCAGGGACCCCCTCTTGGGTTCAAGTCAACCTTGTCTATACCAAAAAACAAAAAATGTGACTATTATATTTCCCAATGTGTATAGCTAAAGAATGTGTACTTCTGCTATGTCTAATATCTAACTGGTGCTCATAGATACATTCCTTAAAGTGTCTTGTGGTTTTACACATAATAGCTGGTACACATTTTACACACAGCAATATAAACAATACCCCTGGTGTTGTAATTGCAGTGAAAGGGTGGGTAAAGTGTTCTACCATTGACTGAAAGTGAATTCCCTTCCTTAATATACAGACACTGTGAACAGTCTCCACACTTATAGGTCCCAGTTCTCTTATTATGTGTTCCTGGCCATTCAAGGTGGTCTTTAATAGAGTTCCCTTTTCAGAATACCACCTTCGGTTCATTCCCAATACATTCAACCACTCCTTCAAAACAAGAAAAAATGTTCCAGTTTTTCTTCAGTATTTGAACTATACTGTCATGATCTAAGTTGTAGGTTGTAATAAATGCATATGAAACCCTATTATTACTAACTTTTTCTATAGCTGTTACATCACTAAGATGCATTTCTTCATCCCCCAAAATAGGTTTGTAAAGACCCTCCTCTCTTTTCCTAACACCTTCACTGTAAATAGTGGAAATTAGAAGTTTAGGGTAAACACTCTGGGTGAACATTTTCTTAAATTTTTTGCCCCCCTGTACAAAAGATCCTTCCTCAGAAACCAAACGTGCCAACCTAAAATATTGGCCCTTAACAAGGCCCTTCTTTTAGTGGTTTGGGTGACTGCTGTCATAATGAAGGAGACTATTAGAATAAGTGGGCTTACGAAAAATATTGCTCACATACCTCAGCTGAATATAATCTTTACTAATTTCCACATCCAAGTAACTAATACTGTTTTGACCCATACTAAAAGTAAATTTCAAAACTGCAGTAATACTGTTGCAATAATCAAGAAAAGAAGCAATAACATCCACCAGCCCCTTCCAGGCAATAAATATGTCATCTAAAAACAACAGTAAACATCCCAATGTTTTTCATAGTAACACCCCTTAAGAAACCTTTTCTCCCATTCCAACATAATGATGTTGGAAAAAATGGGGGCAGAAGCTGCCCCCATTGCCACTCCACATTTCTGCAAAAAATATTGCCCTTCAAAAAGCACAAAGTTGTTTTTAAGAACAGCTTCCATCAAGGTAACTAAAACATAAACTTCATTGTTAGAAAAATTACCTGTGAAAAACAGGAAATCCTGGAACAACTCAATACCCAACCCATGTGGGATGACATTAAATAAATTAACAGCATCAATGGTCAAAAATGTCATTTCATCCCTAAATGGTAGGTTCCTGATTCTCCTTAAAAAATCCCAGGAATCCTTGCAAACAGTGGAGTAAGCCTCTAGACATTTCTTTAGTTTGATATCTATATACTTTGCAAGAGGGTGCACGTTGGCCTTGGATGCATTGACAATGGGACAAAGGGGGGGGGGGTCCACCAAATCCTTATGTATTTTAGAAAATCCGAAAATGGCACAAACAATAGGATATTCACAAGCCAAAAAATTATTTTCGTCAAAGGAAATGGCATCCTGGTCAAACATATCTTTAACTAAATAGTTACTATGTACATAAGACAAATTCACAGAGGCTTCTTCATACATATTGTCATCAAATAACAGCATATTAATTTTGTTGCAATAATCCGCCTTAGTCATAACAACAACCCCCCCACCCTTGTCAGGTTTCATAACTCTCAGCTTTTTATCCAAGCACAAGGTTTTGAGTAGATTATGTTCTGCAGAAGTAAGATTATAGTCAACATTAGAACAAACATTTCCCAGTACCTTCCTCAATTCAAACTCAAAGATTTTTTTCAAAAATGATAAGAGGTAACTATAAGGGGGAATTAAACAAGCTTTTGCAAGTAAACTGACTAGTATACTATTGTTCGTCATTGTTTTTAAATAATAAATACAAGTTTAACTTTCTCAGAAACAATTTGAAATTAATTAATACATTCTCAATCTTAGCATGCCCTGAGGGTATAAAATTGAACCCCTTGCTCAGGAGCGCAGCATGTTCAACATTAAGACTCTTTTCTGTATAGTTATATAAGTGAAAGTCACCTTCAAAGTTGGAAATAATTATTGGGCCAGTCTACACCAAATCCTAATCATTCAAACAGGAAACAAAAGTAGAATCAACGTCCATATCTATCTCCGTCACCATTGCAGATTGAAATTGGTAGATCCCCTCCACTGATTCCGATAGGACTGCTGCTGCTTTTGATTCTGATTCCGGTTCCTCAGGCATTCCAAACACCTCAAAGGGGCCTGTTCTAAAGGGACGTCCTGCCGATTTGGCTCCAACTGACTCTGTGAATCCATATTGTCACCTTCAAAGTTAGCCCCAGTACTGCGTGGAGCATTAGGTAAAGGATAGGCATGCCCGCTACTTTATTCAAGCCTATCTGTCTCTATTTTTTTGAGATTCCGGTTTCTGACATTATGAGAAACCCTGTCGGCTTTTTCAAATATCTTCTGATATTTATCACCACAGTGGACAAAAAGCAAATAATTTTTAATATTTTTTTCTAATTCAATGATGTCTTTTTGAAGGGAGTCAAGTTATTTATTGTTGTGCTTTATCATTACCCCATCAATGCACAGTCTTACTGGCCAAAAAATTTAAGCAACCCGAGATGCTGGGGGGAATTAGGGATCAACCTATTTGGAAGTTTCCAAGTCCTAAGTCCTTTCAGGACTTGCTTATTCTTGATATATTCCCCAAAATACTCATTTTCAATAAGACGTTTCCTGTATTTAATGACTTTCATCTCAAATTGTTCCATAGACATGTTAAATGTTAGGATGACATTGTCGATCTCTGCATTCAAACAAGCAGGAACATTGTTTAGCCAAACAGTAATAGGTACCAGTGAGTTGTTATTTCCTTGTATATCCTCATTACACTCACCAGAACTAGTACTTTGTCTGTTAAAAACTGCTGCAAAACAGCTGGAGTATCAGACATACCGTTAGCCTCTTGAATATTGTTCTTGTTGGTCTCCAAACATGAAATTCTATCAGAAAGTTGAGACACCCGCTGTGAGAGTTGTATTAGTTGGGTTAAAAGCCCAATCTCTGAAACAGCTCCTCCTTGTTGTCCAGGCGATGGAGTCCCACAAGGTCCACAGGAATGGGAAGTAGATGCAGATGGCATGATCCAAACAAACCCAGAACCAAAACGACACAAAACCAAACCAGTAGGTTTCCAGGACAAGAACACCGTCAAGACAAAACTTTTAATGCACAAAAAAGAACAGATTAAGCGCTTTCATCTGATTGTAGCATAGGACTTCATCAGAATCTAAACACACATTTCATAAAAAACATTTAAATACCGTAACAATTAAGTCACATGACCCTCAAATAAATTAACAATCAAGTCAAAATGGTTCACCTTAAAGAAAAACTCTAACTAAAAAACAACATTCTAATAAATAACATGCTATTAAAATGTTCATAATACTTTATACAACTACATAGTCCTTCCACTGCGAAAAATAAAAATATATGTATGTATATACATAAATACTTGTATATAATGATTTAAAAAAAAAATACAATTGCAAAATATGGAGCTGTTAACATGCTAGTGTTACTCTTACTTAAATGTCATACAATAAAATTGTATCACTATTATCATAAACTATAAAACATAAGATCTAAGTTTTAGTATACTAGTTATACTTAGATGGTCATTCAACCCCGGTGGATATAATGCTTCTAATTTTAACTGCCATTTAAGTTTTTTGGCCTCTAAAATAGCCTTCCAGGGGACCCCCTTGTTCCTGTCATTTTTGGACTTCCTAAAATACATAAGGATTTGGTGGACCCCCTTCATCCCCTTATCAATGCATCCAAGGCCAAAGTGTACCCTCTTGCAAAGTATATACATATCAAACTAAAGAAATGTCTAGAGGCTTACTCCACTGTTTGCAAGGATTCCTGGGATTTTTTAACTAAAATCAGGATGATTTCATTAGGGATGAAATTACATTTTTGACCATTATTGTAGTTTGTCTTTCGGCTTTTCCCAGTTAGGGGTCGCCACAGTGGTCCACTAATGATTGGCAGTTAGTTTTTTTTTTTTATGGTGTTGAGTTGCCAGCCCAATGCCCAACCTTCAAAGAAGGCACGCCCATTCAACCCATGTCTTTCGAAAGACCCATTTGACTGCGGGGAGGACATGTAGACTCCACACAGAAGGCACTCCCAACCCAAGCCGAGAATCGAACGGGAGAACCTCTTGCTGTGAGGCAACAACGCTTCTGCTGCACCACCGCGGAAGTACATTTTTGACCATTGATATTGTCAATTTATTTAATGTCATCCCACATGGGTTGGGTATTGAGTTGTTCCAGGATTTCCTGTTTTCCACAGGTAATTTTTCTAACAATGAAGTTTATATTTTAGTTACCTTGATGGAAGTTGTCCTTAAAAACAACTTTGTGTTTTTTGAAGGGCAATATTTTTTGCAGAAATGTGGAGTGGCCATGGAGGCAGCTTGTGCCCCCATTTTTTTCCAATATCATTATGTTGGAATGGGAGAAAAGGTTTCTTAAGAGGTGTCACTATGAAAAACATTGGGATGTTTACTGTTGTTTTTTGGATGACATATTTATTGCCTGGAAGGTGGATGTTATTACTTCTTTTCTTGATTATTGTAACAGTATTACTGCAGTTTTGAAATTTACTTTTAGTATGGGTCAAAACAGTGTTAGTTACTTGGATGTGGAAATTAGTAAAGATTATATCCAACAGAGGTATGTGAGCAATATTTTTTGTAAGCCTACTTATTCTAATAGTCTCCTTCATTATGACAGCAGTCACCTGCACCACCAAAAGAAGGGCCTTGTTAAGGGCCAATATTGTCTGGTACTGGCTCAATCGACAGAGAATATCTAGTACGAGGACAATATGGTGTCTCTGAAGGCTGTGTCTGATCTGAAGATTCTGTCTGATCTGACTTGGATTGTGCTGGAAAAGTAATATTCATTTTAGAAGTCGTAGGATCCCAAGGAGCAGAAGGATCTGAAAGTTTCATCTTTTTCTGATCTGGGGTTGACACCAGATGTTTAGCACTCCCTTTCTGTGAAGAGTCCGAGGAAGATTTTGACAAAGTGGAAGGCTTCGACTTTGGAGACTGGGATCTGGCTTCTCCAAAAGAGGAAGAAAGGAGACCTTTTAATATCAATTTATTTTTACATTCAGTTAAGGCTCCTGGATTAAATCAATGACAAGCTGAGCAATCTTCCTGTAAGTGTAATGGACCCAAGCAGTACACACATAGAGAGTGTGCGTCCAAGACAGACAACTTATGTCCACATTTGGAACATTTCTTGAAACCTGCAGGTTTGTCACTCATCTTATAAAACATATTTCCACAATAACTATATGTCAAATTTCAGTAAGATTAGAACTTTTTTTTTTTTTTTTAAACAGGCTGATAGAAGAAAGGAAGAAGAATACCACCAATAGTGCGAAAAACTACGAACAAGTTGTAAGAAAAAGGGAGATACTAATGATAGCGTCTAATGGTACAAAGTACGAAAAGAGACTGGAGAACAGCAGACAAAAGGATTACACCTCTCTAAGTACAGTAGAGGAAGCAAGGAAATGCCAACAATGGTATGTCAGAAATACCACGAAGTCAGAAGGGCAAAGGAGGATACAGGAAAATAAAGGTGGTTTTAAACCACAAACAGTAAAAACTAAAATGTTACACGGTAAGCTAAAGAAAAAACTGTTCAATAAGAGAAATTACAAAGAAAAAAATAACTTTACTTATCCAATATAGCTCGAAAGAGATTGGTAGACCATGCCCATTAGCTAGAAGTGGCAAACAAGATCTGAGGTAATTGGCAGGGTGCATTGTGGGTAAGGGAGAAGATCGAGAGATCTAGTGGCTGTGAGCTATAGCATCAGATGAGTTGGATTCAGTGGACTGGAAGGGGTGAGAGTCTAATGCAGCAATGATCATTCTAACATCTACTGTTATGGTAAATTCAACTTACACAACAACTATACTATGTTCACCATATTGATCACTGCTGCAGTAGCCTTAGCTATATGGGTAGAGTACCTTAGTTAACCACATTTGGTATGTGGAAGAAGAAGAGTCCAGAAGCCCCTAGAGAATGGTTCTAACAAATGTATCCAAACATAGAGAAGGCATCAAGCTTATGGTGTATCAAGCTTGTAGAGAGGACCAAGTAGCAGCTTCTAGAATACTTCTAGAATCCAACCTTTCCCAAAAAAAGCCACAGATGAAGCCAAGGTCCTGGTAGCGTGGGTCTTGACACTGCCTGAAATAGTTTTGTTATGGTGAGTATAACAAAAGGTAATAGCCTTAGACAACCATTTGGAAATAGTCTGTTTTGACACAGGTTCTCCCTTCTTCTTACCTTCATAAGAAATAAGCAATTGATACAAAGATCTGAAAGATTTAGTTCTGTCATCATAGTTCCTGAGTTGTCTGTGAGCATCCAAAGTATGGAGAATCCTTTCTCCCTCACTTTTAGGTTCTGGAAAGAAAATGACAAGACAGATAGTTTGTCTTAAAGTAAACTCAAACAAAACTTTAGGCAAAAAAGAAGGATTAGTTCTCAAAGAAACCCTGTCCCTGTGGAAAATGAGGTAGGGTTGACTCAAAATAAGACCTTGCAACTCAGATACTGTTTTTGCAGAGGTCAGAATGAACAGTAAAGTTGTTTTTCATGTTAAGAGCCTTGAGTCAGCCAGATTAACTGGTTCAAATGGAGGGGTTCTTATGCAAAACCTCTTTCAAAAACATTTTGACTGTCCTGAAAGGGGAGGATCCATAGGCAGACATGTTGAAATGGATGTTAAATGAACCTAGATAGAGAAATAAGAAAGGCCATGGGATAGTAAATCACACAAATATTGTAGAACCAGAGAACAACTAGCCATGAATAGATACTGGTTGTGTTGCTGGGACCAACTAGAAAATCTTTTCCATTTGCTAATATATGATTTTCTAGTAGCAGGCTTTCTTGCCTCCACTAGTACCTGCTGCATGTCCTCAGTAAACAGGTACCTGAAAGGAATTAAGACCCTATCATTTAGGGAGTCCATTAAAGTTGATTGAAGTTGGCATGCATCAAACACCCCTGTTTGTGTGTGAGGAGACTTGTGGTAATTGCCCCTGGCCATTTCCAAAAGAAGGGAGAACTATGGTTTCTTGGACCACAAAGGAGTCAACACAGGGATCTGGGGAATTCCTTCTGAATCTTTAGAAATACCCTAGATATTAGTAGAAAGGGTATAAAAGCATACAGTAACATTCCTGTCCAAGGAAAAGAGAAGGCATCTGTCTTCTAGGCCCTCTTGTATGGAGTCCTGAAACAGAATCTTGCAAGTTGATGGTTCAGAGAGGAGCCAATTAGATCTACTTGAGGAACTACCCACAGATGGAACAAATCTTGGAAGACCCCCAATCTAGTTTCCATTTGTGAGGGTCTGCCCTAGTCCTGGTCAGCTTGTCTGCCACACACTTTTGCTCTGATGGAATGTAGGATGCCTGTAGAGTAATACCGTGCTGTGAAACTATATACCAAGCTAACATGGCTGGTCTGCAAAGTGAATACAACCACATGGCTGTGGTATTGTCCCAAGGACCAAAGATGGTTCAGAGAGTTGAGTATCCTGATCAGGGCCAGCTTCTCCTTGATATTTATGTGCTTGTCTGTCCTTGGTGTCCCACATCTCTTGTGCTTTTATCCCTCCTGAAACTACTCCCCAAGCAAAGTCCAAAGAGCTTGTGGTGACTGGCTGCTTTGGAGCAGGGTTAGAGAAAAGGGGAGACCTGTATTTAAGGATATCTATTTTTATCACAAAAAAATGTCTCTTCTGACAAACCCCAGCAATGGGATTTGAAAATATAAAGGGTGTTGAGGGTGGGACCAAAGAGATTTTAGATACCACCATATCTTTCACATGTGGAGTCTTGCCAGGTGTATCACGAGAATCATAGAAGTCATGAGACCAAAATCCTGAGATATTTACTCGTAGTGACTGAAGTTTGAGTGGAAAACTTATAAATAGATCTTGTGGAAGTAAAACTCTTTGATCTGAGGTGTTTAGTTGACATCCCAGGAATACAATCTTTTGTAAAAGAGTCAAGAAAGACTTTTGCATGTTCTCTTGGAATACCAGTTTGTGTAAAAGATCTCTCACCCAACAGAGAGATTCCTGACATTTTGAAAAAGACTCTGTAAAGATAAGCAAGTCATCTAAACATGGACAAACCTGGATACCCTGTAGTCTGCAATAAGCTATAACCAGAGCTAGACATTTTGTGGTGCAGTGGATAGTACAAAGGGTGAAACAAAGACCTGTTAATGTGATCCAGACATACAAAATTTGAAGAAACATTTGCAGTCTGGATGAATAGGAATGTGATGATAAGGATCTTTTAAGTATAGTGTCACCAAGAATCTTGAAGGAGGAAGAACAAGTAACAAGTTGTGAAGTGACATCATTTTGAATTTAGGCACTATCACAAACAGGTTTAGGAAAGAGCATTTTCTGTCTCTGGCACTAGGAACATCCTTGAATAAAAACTCTTCCCCACCTGGGAAGGAGAAACTGGTTCTATTACTCCTTGGAGCGGCATGTGATGAAGAACCAGTGGAAACAAGATCTTGATCTGGAGGATGACCCCCTGGAAAGGAGGAATTTCCTCCCATTGCCTTCTGTAATCTTGATGAATGATTTTCAGAACCCATTTATCTGAAGGTATCTGTTGCCAAAGGAAAATGGAGATTCAGACTTTCTGGAAGAGAAAGGGACCAGGGGGTTAGGGCTTCACAAGGTCTCCTGAACAGTCATTCATACTTGCTGGACTCTTCTTCGTTTTGGGAGATTCAAGACATTTTTTTGGAACCCCCTTACCATTTCTCTTACAAGTCTGTTTGCCTGTTGCATTATGTTTATTCTGTTTTTGATGAAAAGATAGAAAATCCCTGGGAAAATTTGGAAAAGGAGGGCTGAAAATGTTAGAGTCTCTAGACCAGCTTGCCCCTTTCATCACACTTTTTGACCACCTCAGCAGCAGAGGAGGAGCCAAACACTAAATTTCTATCCAACGGAGATTTTAAAATCTCATTTTTATCATCATCTGAGAGGTTCTGAGAATGCAGCCACGCAAACCTGCTCAAAACCGTACCAGTGGCCACAGCCCTGGAAGATGTATGAAGAGAGTCATAGACACACTGTAAAGAATGAATAATGATTTGTGCAGTAGGAGAGACAAAGTTATTTAAAGCAGATTTTCCTCACAAAAAATGCATACAAAACATTCCTCATTCTTTCATAGTTTGTCAGAACAAACTTTAACATATGAGCCTGACAATTCAAAACTCTGAAAATCAAAGTTGCAGATGTATATACCCTTTCCCATACCTATCAAAAAGTTTCTCATCCTTATCAGAAAGAGTAAGATTTGAATTAAGTACTTAGCAGCAGTGTGATCAACTAAAGTTATAGCTAGATCAGGTTTGAGAATAGTGTATAAAAGTTTAAAAGGCTGAGGAACTTTATACATCTTTTTAGGGGCAGCTGGATAACCCTCAGGCAAATTGCAGTCAGGAACACCTACACATCAGCTAAAGTGGACACAGCAGGAGGAATAGGTATATTTTCTTGAAAATCCTTCTGTCACAACTCACAGTATTTTCTGAGGGACTGGGAAACCTCAGTATTCGCCCACTGAAAACACTGGCACATTCTAGCAATAATCTCAGAGAAAGAGAAACCCCCACAGGGAGAATCAAAAACTGAGCTGTTCTCTGAGTCTGAATCAGAAATCTGAGGCGAAAAAAACTGAATCTATCCTTGTATCTTTCTATTCTGATTCAGAATATTGACTCTCTTTAAGAAAAGAGGAATCCACCCTTCTTTTACTAGAAACTATGTTACAAGAAAGATCAACAGCCTGAATTAGATCATTAGCAAGATCACTAAACTACTACTCACCAAAGAAACTCAAGGAAGAGTAGATACATGCTTGGTTTTCTGTTTCTTTTTGAGGTACTTTTCTGTTAAACCCCTACCACTTCACACTGCGTGTTTTGCCATTATCTAAGTGCAGTTGTTTCAGGTTCTAAAATTGTGAAAAGGCTCCGTTTTGAACAACAAATACTTCAGCTCTTAGCCCAACTAAATCAGCAGAAATGTCCCTTAGTTCACACTGGTAAGTGCCTGCCCTGCCACACGTTACTTGGGTAACATTAATCGAGAAACCAACCGGGGGCTGACCCAGATTTACTCTGGAAGTAGGATCATGCATCTCAGTGTTTTGATATCCACCCGGACACAAACAACTGACAACAAAAGCAAAGACTGTAGAGAAGGAGAAGGCAGAAGTGTTCATTGTTCTTCTTTGTAACTGCATCTGCTGAAGGGAGGTCTGAAATACTTACAAAGTTAACAGGGACTTTTCTACAAATCACACGTCAACTTGACATACGCCACTTATTTAAAGAAGTGCTCCCCGGAATTCGTAGTTAATGCACCACTGATTATTTTTATTTTTATTGGAAAAGTAAATGGGCGGCCACGGTGGTGCAGTGGTTAGCATTGCTGCCTCACAGCAAGAGGTTCTCCGGTTCGATCCCCGGCTGGGGTGCCTTCTGTGCGGAGTCTGCATGTCCTCCCTGTGGTCGCGTGGGTTTCCTCCGGGTGCTCCGGTTTCCTCCCACATCCCAAAGACATGCTGCAGGTGGATTGGACACTCTAAATTGGCCCTAGGTGTGCATGTGAGTGTGCCTTCTGTGGAAGGTTGGGCGCCGGGCTGGCAACTCGACACCGTAAAACTCCACTGCCATTCAATGTGCGGACAAGGTGATCCGCTGTGGCAACCCCTGACCGGGAAAAAGCCGAAAGAAGAAGAAGAAGAATTGGAAAAGTAAATAGGGACAAGGCAAAATTACATAGCTCTCAATTTCTTCGGTGAAGACTTAAGGGACAAAGCTAAAAGTAATTATGTGACAACACTCCCTAAATCAGGGACAATTTTCACTTGCATCAAAAGACGTTTGACAGTGACTTAATGGTAGAGATGCATGACCCTGTTTCAAACTTACCACCTCTTACAATCTGTAATGCAACTCAGCTGGACGCCACCTCTGTAAATGTTATTGCAAGACAGTTATGACAGTACAGCACTTTATAAATAAGGTAACTTGTTTCTGGGTGAAATAGGTGTAAAGAAAACCTCCGGCAACTGGTAGAGGTTTAACGGTGGACTTCAGCTATTTCTGCAATGACAAGATGGTACTTTACACGTAACATAAGAATGGAAACTTGTTTCTCAGTTGTACAGATTTATTTCTCACACATAAACTTGTGTCCACTACTGAAATACCAGCTAAACACAGCAGCGCAATGTGGTAGGGGTTTAACAGAAAAGTACCCTTTTTGACAGTAAAAATGGGGCCAACTGTATTCCTAATGGCAGCAGCTTCCCCATGGATGAGCACACATTCTGTCACAGCAGGATAACCTTCCTTGTTCCCTCTCCCAGTACCAACAAGAGTGAATCTCCCACTGAGGGGACCCCAACAGTCGCAGAGGATGTGACTAACCCCCACTCCATAGTGGCTGTAGGTGCTACACCAGATGGATCTGGGGTAAAAGATGAATGGTCTGAGGTACAACAAATGGCTACAGCAGAGTCAACCACCACATGCAAATGAGACAAATTGCTAACCTGTTGTTGTGGCAAAGGCTGTTTGCTTATTTTTTGCTTTTCCTGGTTGGAAG
>NC_056747.1:1176518612-1176628612 GCF_019279795.1 Protopterus annectens | reverse complement strand
GTTCCCAATTGCAGCTGAGGCGATTCTTCATTCCAAGTATGATCCATAAGTTACCCCCAACTAGGCTGTCACAATCCATGCCTCTAGGATCTTCTGGACAAGCGTCAGCTTACCTGGCTGAGCTTCCAATTTAATAACAAACTTCCTGATTCTGTCCTGCAGGCTACTTCCTTTCATACAGCATTAATTGGCAATCAGTAGCTTGGTAACTGGTTAATACAGAGTATTTGTCTGACTAACTGGTATGGGAATGTTCCTAATCTCTATGTGCAGCACATATTTTAAAGGCATATTACCCACTTACCAGAATCAATATATTAAAACAACTGCCCGTCCAGCACAAACACTTTTTTGGACTCATAATAATGGGTTGTAGGCCCTAGAAATTCCACTAGAATTAATGCTGTCTAGTCTGAGCCTGTGAGTCAATATAAATTGAAATGGTCAAAGGTCTAGTACCCACTGGCATAACTTCATAATGTCATCTACTATCTGGTAAGCAAGGGTCATTGTATAGATAGACATTCTCTTTCAGTGGTGACCTGTCTCCTTTCTGCATTGCTCACCTTTCTACTGACATAGCATGCAGGATGCATTTCACCTTAAACATCTTGGGATAGTACTACCCCAAATCCTGCCTGTGATGCATCATCATATACAATAAACATTTCAGTAAAATCAGAACTTATTAACACAGGTTTAGAGCACAGGATCTTTTAGTTCATGAAATGCTCTATCTGCCTTCGAAACCATTGTATAATGTGTTGTCAGCCTTCTGGCATAACTTCATTTTGCCTTGCTCATCCATTTAACTTTTTTGTAAAGTAAGACAGTGCTGTCCTATTCTATCTGCAAGATAAATGAGTCTACATACCTTGTTCATAGGTTTGTAGGTATATACTAGTCTAATGACCACTAGTGCCCTTATAAGCCTAGCCAGACAAACCAAATCTGACCCACAAATTTGATGTATATAGTGGGTTATTTACTGACTGTCTCTGTCCACCAGAGACATATGAGCCACACCGGGGGTGAATTTCTGATTACCTATCCATTGGTCTAAAGTGGGCTTAAAGAGGATAGGGAGCAATTCTGCTTCACATGGATGGGGAGCCTGCTCCAGAGAATTTGAATTCTGTAAAAAACATACCTCTCTCTCCAACATGTTCTATTTTTGTCATAAACAACATTTAGGTCTTTTAATCTAGTAGCTCTGATGCTGTTTGTTTTGCAGATGTGCAAAATGTTAATCAAAACATGATGCAGTGATGCCTTGTATGCCAAACAAAGATCACCTCTCAGAAGTTGGTGTGATACTGAATAAAGATATAGAGCTTTGAGGAGGTCAGCGTAGGACATTGTGTTTACTTCCTATATTCTTTTTGTAAGGAACTTTTGTGGACATTCCAATTGCTGCATCTGTCTAGTCAGGTACATACTGGCGGGGGCATTATACTCTATGATGGGCCTGATGAGGGACGAGTACAATGGTATGATGACTTCTCCGAACCTAGATGCCATGTCCTTGCTTATAACTTGAGGAACATAGAAGGATTTTCTTACTTCCTTGGACACATGTTGGTCAAAGTCTAGATTACTATTTACATGAGTTCCCAGATCCCTGACTACTGAATCAACTTTTAATGGTGTTTTATTGACGATGTAGTTACTCAGGGTGGCCGGTTGCCCAAAAGGTACTATAATGCATTTATTGGTATTGAGCTTTAAGCCATGGCTTCAGCACCAACTGTTTGTCTGTATTAAACTTTATTAAGGTTGTTCTCTTCTTAGGATGATTCAGTGATTACTCCCAGCTAGCAATCACCTGCAAACTAGGTTAGCCAGAGGCCTTTGACATTGGCTTTGACATCTGTGAAGTAGATGCCAAAGAGGAATGGGCCTAGCACTAGCACAGAGCCCTGGGAGACTTCTCTGGTCTTATCAATGAGCCAGTTAGCTAGCCAGCATGTTATAAAGGGTGTATACCTAGTTCCACAAATTTGTTGAGAATGCCCAATTGGGTATTGTATCAAATGCCTTAGCCAGATCTAGGTAACCAATATGCACCATTTTCCCCTCATCCACTGCCTTAGTGTTTTTTTTTTTTAAAGTTTACCAGATTCAGTAAGCATGACCTTCCTTTGACAAACCCAAACTGGGATGACTCAGTGTCTGGAGGTTTCCTATGTCCTTGCTGATAATTTCTATTATAATTCTTTCCATGGATTTGCAAATAAAACTTGTCAGACTAATGGGTCTGTAGTTTCTAAGAGCTGTTGAAAGTTCTCCTTTATGAAGGGCAGTGACCATTGCAGTACTCCACTCAAATGGTACAAGGCCTTTTTAAGACTATAGTTAAATAATGACTCCAGGGGTCCTGATAAGTCATATTTTGGGCTACTCAGGAGGTATCTTGGGATGTTATTAGGGCTCACTGTAGCCGTGTTCTTGCCTTTAGTGAGTGCAGCTAGTACACGCTCCCTAGTTATAGATGGAAGGGTTATGTGAGATTATTTTGGGGGGAGGGTTGGAACGAGAGTGGGTAAAGTTGTAAATGAATTTCTCCCTATCAGACTGCTAGGTTCGGTGAATATGGGACCATTAACCACCAGTTCAGCACACTGCTGTGTGGTGCCCTTCTGGTTTCTGATGTAGCTGTGAAAGGCCTTATGGTTATCTTTCAGCTTAGAGGCTATTTTAACCTGAAAGTTGTCCTTGCTTTAACTAATTAGCCATCTTAGTTTCCTGTTTACTTTGATGAGCGATTTTTATCTTTATGGGAATTATTTCCTGATTTTTGCCATACATTTTCTTTCCTTTTGTTGTATATACTGTTTAATGCAGGATGCCACCCAGGAAGTTTGTTTCTGGGGTTAGTCCTGGGCTTACTTCTGGTAAGAACATCAGCCTCTATACAGCAATTGACATGGCTGTACAGAGTTTCTGAGGAGCAATTAAGCATAGGCTGCTGTGTTCTCAGAGTTTGGAGGGGCACTGAATTTTGACAAACCATCCCTTAACAGGTTTTAATGGGAATACTCAGTTGATGTTAATTTCAAAGGAAACAGAATTTATGGTTGGAGCTTACCAGGGATGATGAGACATTGGTTGAGGGTGCAGCATTCTCCCATATTTGTGAGCACAAGGTCCAGTATGTTGGAGCCTCTAGTGGACATATTCACTTTTTGGTCAACGGTGTTTGTACTTCAGTCCAGGAATCTCTGTGCCTGTAGATTTGAGGCTGTGTATGATTCCCAGTATATATAATTAAAGTCTCCCATGAGTAGGGTGCTAAGATAGATGGTAAGTGTCTCCAGTAGGTCCAAGTATGCATTGAGCTTATTGAGACATAGAGGGTGACCTATGTCTGGCTAGGATGTGGAGGAACGAATAACATCATCCTGTTTGACTTCCCTAGAGGCATGCTTGTTGTTAAAGTTTTTTGAGACATCTCCACCTTTAGTCCCTGTGTGTGCCACTACTAGTTTAAAAGGGTAGAAGGCACTGAATCCTTGCACTGCCGGGGTACTCCCTGTCACTTTGATCCAGTTACAAAACCTGTTTTTCTTTGGCAGAGGGAGTAAGCGGTATTTGCCAGTATTTCCTCATCAAGTCTGGATTTATCAAGTATCTGACCTTCCACAGTTTGTCTACTGACTCATCATTCCTGAGCATGTGATAGCTATCAAAAGATATGCAACAGTCACAAAATTAAGCATAAATCAAGGAAGGCCTTCACCTGTCTTTTAGCGGATGGTACAAGCCTGATGTATATGGCATCTATCTTTTCCTCTTGTGGTGGTCTTACCATTTTTTTTATAAGGTATAATAAGTACTTGGCTTCCACTACACCCGGTTTACTTTTATGAGCATTTATATAATTATACTAGCCAGCCTAATGTATTCTAACAAAGTATTCACTTTTCATAAGTGAGACTCCCACTCCTCTGAATGAATGACCAAATTATCTGGATGTGCAGCAGTATAGCGGAAGTGAGCTTTTAGTATTTTATTCTTCAGATTTTGGAAGGTGCCTGGGGATTTATGTAAGCCAGTGTAAGCTAATCTGTAACACTGTGTACTAAAATACATTGTCAGGGGTTATTAAACCTGATTTTCCTTGGAAGTGGGGGTAGGGGATAGCTGCAATTATCTGTTCATCGCATCTGGTATTCTCAAGTATCTGGCCTTCCCTAGTTTCTAATCAACTCATCATTTCTGGACACAGGATAGCTATCAAATTCTAAAATGCTGTTCAGTTTCCTAAAATTATTATAGAATGTGATACTTCCTTCAAGTTTAGAATTGGCATTGTTAAGCTGCGCCTGTGTCCCAGTCACTCTATTACTCTTCTATCATGTTAGAGGGAGAAACACTAAAATAGAAGTGTCAGAGCATATTGTAAAGATACATTTCTGCATTTCAGAATTATTTCTAGATATGCTAGACCAGAAAGCAAGTCTGCATTCTGTGAGACATGGGTACAACAGCTGTATGCACAAGTTTAGATGGTACTCATAATTCTTCCTTATTATAAACAAAAAAATATTTTGGAATGTTGCTGGCCTAGAAGAAGCAGTTATAAATGGGTTCCTGTCAAAAGACCAAAGATGCATTCTGTTGAGTGCGTCTTGGTTGAACTGCAAATCTCAAAAATGCAAAATGATGAAGTGGCTTTTGAGAGAATTTTTTCCCTGGGAAAGAAGTCACTTGGCCGCTTCCGTCACTTTGCCATTTTCGGCACTGTAATGTGATCTTTTTTTGGAACAGCGATATTTTCCCTGAGAAAAAAAATCGCTGTTCTGGTAGTTCGCTCATTTATGTTTTCGCTGTTTTGGGTTCGTTATAACAGCGTTCGATCTTTTGATCATTCACTGTTATAACATAGACCCATTATAAACATGGATATTGTGCTTCAGTTCTTTGTCCTTACTTAATTGCAAGTTCTATAATAAATGTAAGATTGTTTGTGCAAATAAATAGATGAGATCATAAGAAATAGATGAGGATATGAGAACATGCTGAAAGCTTACAGTTCTAACAGTTTCTGAATTCTGATTGTCTTATTCTTTTTTCAGTTTAAGAATATGATTT
This sequence comes from Protopterus annectens, assembly GCF_019279795.1. Taxonomy (NCBI): domain Eukaryota; kingdom Metazoa; phylum Chordata; order Ceratodontiformes; family Protopteridae; genus Protopterus; species Protopterus annectens. The sequence continues at coordinate 1,176,623,518 of NC_056747.1, read as the reverse complement.
ATAATTGGAAAAAAAAATATTACAGAGGGTGTGACACTGCCAGCCCAGCTATCTGGAATTTTGTAAATAACCATCTGTCATTTGTGAATTTTAGTCTTAAAAATGTAAGAGAACTATATGTTATATGCCTCCTGGTTGCTAGTGCTCGCGGAACCCGTTTAGCGGCGGTTCATCACGCTATATTTCCACTTCCAATCTCTAGCCCCCCCCCACACAAGAAAAGGCTTGTAATGCGAACAGACTGCTGTGTGTAACGGATGCAACATCCTGCAGTCTAATCCTTAAATTGTACTGTTAAACAAGGAAGAAAGGTTCATCACGCTATATTCCCACTTCCAATCTCTGCCCCCTCCAAGAAAAGGCTTGCAACGCGAACAGACTGCTGTGTGTAACGGATGCAACATCCTGCAGTCTAATCCTTAAATTATACTGTTAAACAAGGAAGAAAGGTTCATCACGCTATATTCCCACTTCCAATCTCTGCCCCCCACAAGAAAAGGCTTGCAACGCGAACAGACTGCTGTGTGTAACGGATGCAACGTCCTGCAGTCTAATCCTTAAACTGTACTGTTAAACAAGGAAGAAAGGTTCATCACGCTATATTCCCACTTCCAATCTCTGCCCCCCCCCCCCAGAAAAGGCTTGCAATGCGAACAGATTGCTGTGTGTAACGGATGCAACATCCTGCAGTCTAATCCTTAAATTGTACTGTTAAACAAGGAAGAAAGGTTCATTATGCTATATTCCTACTTCCAATCTCTGCCCCCTGCAAAAAAAGCTTGCAACGCGAACAGACTGCTGTGTGTAATGGATGCAACATCCTGCAGTCTAATCCTTAAATTGTACTGTTAAACAAGGAAGAAAGGTTCATCGCACTATATTCCCACTTCCAATCTCTGCCCCCCCCCCCCAAGAAAAGGCTTGCAACGTGAACGGACTGCTGTGTGTAATGGATGCAACATCCTGCAGTCTAATCCTTAAATTGTACTGTTAAGGAAGAAAGGTTCATCATGCTATATTCCCACTTCCAATCTCTGCCCCCCCCCCCAAGAAAAGGCTTGCAACACGAGCAGACTGCTGTGTGTAACGGATGCAACATCCTGCAGTCTAATCCTTAAATTGTACTGTTAAACAAGGAAGAAAGGTTCATCACGCTATATTCCCACTTCCAATCTCTGCCCCCCCCCCAAGAAAAGGCTTGCAATGCAAACAGACTGCTGTGTGTAACGGACGCAACATCCTGTAGTCTAATCCTTAAATTGTACTGTTAAACAAGGAAGAAAGGTTCATCACGCTATATTCCCACTTCCAATCTCTGCCACCCCCCCAAGAAAAGGCTTGCAACGCAAACAGACTGCTGTGTGTAACGGATAAAACATCCTGCAGTCTAATCCTTAAATTGTACTGTTAAACAAGGAAGAAAGGTTCATTACGCTATATTCCCACTTCCAATCTCTGCCCCCCCCCCAAGAAAAGGCTTGCAACGCAAAGAGACTGCTGTGTGTAACGAATGCAACATCCTGCAGTCTAATCCTTAAATTGTACCGTTAAATAAGGAAGAAAGGTTCATCACGCTATATTCCCACTTCCAATCTCTGCCCCCCCCCAAGAAAAGGCTTGCAACGCGAACAGACTGCTGTGTGTAATGGATGCAACATCCTGCAGTCTAATCCTTAAACTGTACTGTTAAACAAGGAAGAAAGGCTCACGCAATATTCCCACTTCCAATCTCTGCCCCCCCAAGAAAAGGCTTGCAACGCAAACAGACTGCTGTGTGTAACGGATGCAACATCCTGCAGTCTAATCCTTAAATTGTATTGTTAAACAAGGGAGAAAGGTTCATCACGCTATATTCCCACTTCCAATCTCTGCCCCCCCCAAGAAAAGGCTTGCAATGCAAACAGACTGCTGTGTGTAACGGATGCAACATCCTGCAGTCTAATCCTTAAACTGTACTGTTAAACAAGGAAGAAAGGCTCACGCTATATTCCCACTTCCAATCTCTGCCCCCCCCAAGAAATGGCTTGCAACGCAAACAGACTGCTGTGTGTAACGGATGCAACATCCTGCAGTGTAATCCTTAAATTGTACTGTTAAACAAGGAAGAAAGGTTCATCACGCTATATTCCCAATTCCAATCTCTGCCCCCCCCCCAAGAAAAGGCTTGCAACGCGAACAGACTGCTGTGTGTAATGGATGCAACATCCTGCAGTCTAATCCTTATATTGTACTGTTAAACAAGGAAGAAAGGCTAATATTATCTAGTAATTTACCTACTTAAGCTAGCAAGTAGCAGTATCATATCCCACTCGGTAACCCGCAGCACTAGCATTTCCAGACCTAGGCTTCCCCGGACTTCCCCCAACCAGAGGCTAATATAACAATAAATTTAATTCATTTCTAAAGGAAAGCAGGTACTCTAAATGTATCCAACTTACTCTGTATTTACTGCTCTCCCTTGAATAGTGCTCACTCATTGTCTCTGCAGTCTCGTGGTGTCTGAGACCTCACTTCGTTCGCCTCGCTATGCTCAGCTCACTCCGCTCCCCTACCCTGCCCCCAATTCCCACCCGCCCCCACTACATCTACATTTATTCCAACCCCTCATCACCTGACACACCTCTACACCAGTCACTTAAATAAATCTATGAAGACACTTTAACTAATTTGTGACCCACATATACAATAACCATATCCCATAACTATTATACACTCATACCTGTCTCATTCTATAAAACACACCACTAATTACTCCCAATCAACACTAAAACCCATCATGCACATCACATTAATATTTCTATTCTTAACCCTCACAGGACTAAACTATATTACATCCTTACAAACAAGCATACTACCAATACACACCATCTACCATACAACACATACCTCTGCACCTTCAGCAACTCACATAAACTTCCACATTGCTCCTACACTAATAAAAGACAATTTAATACTGCATCTATATTACAGAAACAGCCCACATTCCTACACTAGAAAAGTAACATTTAAATACCACATACAAATAATGTGCATAACCAAAGGCACACGACATAAGAAATACCTCCTGATATCAGGAGACATCCACCCTAACCCAGGGCCATGCAACATCATCCCCCTTTCTAAACACAAATTGGATCTACTTATCATTAACCTTAACTCCAGAAGTATATCTTACAAACTTCCCCACTTGCATACACTCATCTCCCACCACTCCCCCGACATCCTGACAATAACCGAGACCTGGCTAAAACCCAGTACCCAGAGTGAAGAAATTCTCCCTCCAGGATATAACATCCTACGACAAGATAGACTAGGTAAAAAGGGAGGAGGTATTGCAATTCTCTATAAAAATACACTTACTGTACAGCCTCTGCAAACTCCCCTACCTAAATTTAATAACGTTGAAACCCTGGGCACTGTTCTACTCCAAAATAAGAATAAAAGTATTACCATTCTCTGTGCCTATATCCCTCCAGGTAACAACTCCCCAACAATTGAAGATGTCTTGCAATGGACTAATAAGAACCTCCCTCAAGAGACCATTCTATTAGGAGACCTGAACCTAGATTGGCTAACTTGTAACTCCAAAAAACCCACTAACCATATCAATTTATATGGCTTTTCTCAACTCATAAATGAACCCACTAGAGTAGATAAAAAATCCCAAAAGAACTCGTTACTGGATTGGACACTGGTAAACTACCCTGAACATAATTATCAGACAGGTTGTTTACCAGATAGTCTAAGTGATCACCTCCCCACATTCCTCCTTCGTAAACACTCAAACATACCCAAACCCATAGTTATTAAACAAGTCAGAGATGATCACAATATTAACCCACATAATCTTAACAATACCCTAAAGAAATGTAACTGGGAACCATTACGCACCCTTGAACTAGACCAAGCTGCTGACTATTTCAATAATACTCTTACTTATATCCTTACCCTAATAGCCCCCATAAGAAAGATTAGAGCTAAAGTTAACTTTGCTCCCTGGCTTAGTAGGTCCACTAGAGACTTACTAAAAACTTGAGACAAAGCATGGAAAACCTGGAAAAAACATAAAACTACACTATCCAGACAAACCTACCAACAACTCAGGAATCAAGCTAAAAAACAAACAATACTGGATAAGCCAAACCAATTCTTAAATATCCAAACCAAACACTCCAAAAACCCCCAGAAGTTCTGGCATGCAATAAACTCACTATTAAAACCTGGAAAAGCCACCACTCCAGCTCCCACCTCCACTAATGATAATACTGACACAGCCTCCCAATTTAACAACCACTTCACTGGATCAATCAAGACACTATCCACTCAACTATCTAAAAACAGCTACTCACCCCCACCAAAATAAACTGCAGATGCATCATCCTCTTTTATGCTCTCACCAGTTCCAACCTCCTCAATCAAAAAATATCTCTTAAAACTAAAACCCACATCTCTTGCCACTGATGGACTACCAGCTTCCTTCCTAAAATTAGCCGCTGACTCCTTATCCTACCCAGTCTCCATCCTTATAAACCACTCCATCCAGGAAGCCTATATCCCACAGATATGGAAAATTTCATATATTATTCCCCTTCATAAAGGTGGCAACTCTTATGATTTCTCTAACTATCGCCCCATTGCAACCTTGCCTCCCATATCTAAGATAGTTGAGAAATGCATCCATTCCCAGGTCATGCACTTCCTAAATACAAATAACCTTCTCTCCAGCACACAACATGGCTTCTGCCCACACCATAGTACAACTACCACTTTTCTCTCTTTTAGTAACCTGGTTAATCAACATAGAAATAATAATAACTTTGTATCTGCCACATTCCTAGACCTCTCAAAGGCCTTTGACATGGTCTCTCACCCCCTGCTAATAGATTCTCTTACCTCCTTATTCTTTGCCCCCAACACTATTGCCTGGTTCAAAAAACTATCTCTCCAACAGACAGCAAGCTGTCAAATGGCAAGGCACACTATCACCCCTTCTTCCCACAACAATAGGCGTACACCAAGGCTCCATACTAGGTCCACTTCTTTTTTCTATTTTCACCAACAATCTGCATACCTCTACTCAAAATGCCGCACTCATACAGTATGCAGATGATTCCACCCTAATCTGCTCAGCCCCATCACTTACCACTCCTCAACAACTCACCCAGGAATCATTTACCTCAGTGGAAAACTGGATCTCAGATATCCAACTTATCCTCAACCCCAATAAAACCAAACTACTCCTGTTTGCCCCCAATAAATCACAAAAACCTCCTCTCTCCTTCTCTATCACTTCCACAAATGGTACTGTAATCTCCCCTTCTCCACATACCAAATTCCTAGGCATTGAAATAGATAACAAACTCCACTTTGACATCCATATCTCATAAACCATCAAAAAAGTCCACAAAAAAATGAGTACACTATATAGACACGAAAACTTTCTTTCAGATCAGGCATGAGTCACCCTAGCCCAATCCCACCTACTGTCTACATTAATGTATGCAGCACCATTACTGACCCAAGTAAAAAAAACTGACTTTGACAAACTTGAGTCTTGTTATAATAAAGTGGCCACGTTTGCTACCAGTTCCATCTACAGAACCCATCACTGCCTACCACTAAGGGAACTTCAATGGCTGGAATTCTCACAACTACTGACTTTCCACCAACTAGTCATTACATATAATATTCTAAAATTCCCAGACAAAATCCCAGCACTAAAGCAACTAGTAACACACTATACAGCAAACCGTCCTCTTAATTCTGCTGGTAAATCACTTCTCTATATCTCCACAGCCAACAACACTGCAGGCAAAGCTCTTTTCTCACACTCTATAGCTAAATGCTGGAATAACCTCCCCTTAGCTGTGACCTCTGCTCCAAATACCTCACAATTCAAAAACAGGCTTAAATCATATCTTAGAGATTCATGGCTGTGTCCATGTACTACATAATACTATATCCATACTTCCTTCCTATTTTTTACCTCTGCGCACCCAATAAACATAACATCCTATATTGAAATCCATCTTTGCCTGTTACTATCTATGAAGTTTAACTTATGTATGTATATGATCATTTTTATTTGTTTTTTTTTTCTTCTCTTTTTTTTCTCTCAGTGTGACTTTCTACTATAGAAAAAATGGTAATAATGTTTGATGATAACAATGCTTTTGTATGTTATGTAAAGTTGTCTTTATGTGGAGCTTTTCTCCCCGGGCCTCCGCTGAAAATGGACCTCGTCCAGTCGGACCATCCCAGTTAATAAATGTAAAATAAAATAAAATAAATAAATAAAATAAAATAAAAATGTGGATATTCAACTACTGGTGCAGAAGTGTGTATTAAACTGTATGTTATGTACTGAGCTTCAAGAATGTAACCACAGTGTACTCTACTGGAAAAGAACAGAAATGTATAAAAACTATATACCTGTGCAAAAAAAGAAGTTATGTCTTACCACAATGTTCCATCTGTGTTGTAGTTCTTTATTCATTCATTACTGTTAGGACTTTAGTTCCATCCTCGGAACCGACACAGCCGTTACCAAGCTCGCGGCAGCCAAAAAAACCTTCAGCTAAGATCTACACATAATGCCTCTCTCTTAGTCTCTTCAGATCGAGTTTGCCCACCTCTGTAGTATAGAAATAATAAAAGAGACAGTAGGAAGCTCTATCTGAGCAAATACCTTAACTAAGGAAATCCTAAAGTCCACCAGGAGTCCAGGCTGGGGGAAGGAGGGTGGGAAGTAATGAACGAATAAAGATCTACAACACAGATGGAACGTTATAGTAAGACATAATTTCTTTATCTGATGTTGTAAATCTTTATTCATTCCTTACTGTTAGGACCGAGTCCCCAGCTACTTGAGTCCTGGGTGGCCCTAAGAAAGGACATTCCTGAGCACCATAGAACCAAAAGATGCTCGTCCCCTGGAGGCCAAAATCTAATTTGTAATGAGTGATAAAGGTATGAGGTCTTGCCCAAGCGGCTGCTGCACAAATATCATCCATAGAGGCTCTGCAATGAAAAGATACTGATGTAGCCATCAATCTAGTTGAATGAGCCTTTATTCTGGAAGGTAAAGACACTTTGTTCTGATGGTAGATGAAGGTAATGGCATTTCTAAGCCAAGAAGATAAAGTCATTTTGGAGACAGGCCTACCCAATCTGTGTCCTGCAAAGGCCACAAACAACTGATCCATTTTTCTGAAAGATTTAGTTCTTTCCAAGTAGAAATGAAGTTGCCTATGAACATCGAGGGTATGCAAAAGATATTCAATAACAACAAACAAGAAGCCAAAACTGGTAAGATACCAGTAAAAATCCACAAAACAACAAGGATTCCAATGAATTTATTCTGTCTTAGCGCCTTGGCCACAACAGCCTTCAACGAGCACAAATTTAATGAAAACACACTCCTAGATATATATATATATATATATATATATATATATATATATATATATATATTTATATATATATATATATATATATATATATATATATATATATGGGAACACTTCACATAATCGAATTACTGAAATCTCGAATTTCATATGGTCGAGACCATATGATTGAGATTTCAGTAAATCGAATATGTGTAGTGTTTAAAAAGAAGAGTTTACTTACCTTAATACATTGCGTGCACACAGAGGCAAGGATTCTTGTACGCTCTGTGTGTACGTAATGTTTTATTTTTTTTTTGCGGTGTTGACAGGAAATGAGAAATCTCCCGTTTTGCGCTTCCTCATACAGCGCAAGACGGGAGAGTTCCCATTTCCCCACTGTAGCGCAATCTTGGAGTTGATATATTTAAGTAGGGGGGTGTGGGGGGCACAGCCCCCCTGCAAAAAGCGAAGTTTGTCTTTTTTTTTTTTTTTTTGGTTTTGCTTCAGAAGTTCGAGTTTACGAAACTCGATCTTTTGGTTTCGGTTATTTGCAGTTCGAGATTTTGTAAATTCGAGCTTCTGAAGTGAATCCATATATATATATATATATATATATATATATATATATATATATATATATATACATTAAATAATTATTCAATTTAATACAATCAAAGACACAATAAAAACTAAATAGCATGAAATTTAAAGTAAACTTCTCCAATTAACGTCTCTGTTTAAGCCCATCAGTGACAATGTATTAAATTTCAGTATAAATACAGTTTCTTTATAGAGCAAAATGCTTTTAAGTAATCTCTCATCCCCCTTCTTAATAAATACTTGTTCAAGAATAGTTGCTTGCAATAAATTAACATTTCCATTATGTTTTTCTATAAAGTGCAATGCTAAAGGACTTTCTAAGGTTCCCCTTTTAATGTCTCGGATATGTTTCTGCAACCTAATTCTAAATTTTCTTTTCATTTCGCCAATATAGAAAGAGTCTCAAGGGCACTTAAGACAATAAATCACCCCTGCTGTATTGGACGTAAAACAACTATGTGGTCTAAATATTCTTCCATTAATCCTGGAAAAATTAAGTCTAATAAAAGAACACACATTACAATTATAACATGGTATAGTGCCATAAGTTGATAAAGAAAAGGCAGGTCTCATCACTGGAGAGACATAATACGCTTTAACTAATTTATCCCCCAGATTCTATCCTCTCTTATAAGCTATGTAGGGAACATCAGAAATGAATTTGTGTAAAAATCCATCTCGTAACAAGAATTTCCAATAATATTTGATAAGGTCCCAAATCTCAACACTTAATAAATTAAAAGTTGTCACAAAAAAGATTTTTTTGTTGTTTATTAGTCCTCTTTGGAACTTCAGCCCTTAAAGTAAAATTATTAACTTCGGTAATTTTGTTTCCGCTATCAATTTTTTTATTCAAATTTAACTGTATTCATTTATCAGCTGATTCACAAATTAAGTTTTTACTGTAACCCCTCCGCAAAAACATATTTAATGATTGATTAATTTGTTTCTCTAGATCTGCATTATCATTGCAAAGCCTAGATAACCTAATTATTTCCCCATAAGGTAAAGATTTCAATGTATGGGACGGATGTCAACTAGTCCCAAATAAATATTGGTTGCCATCTAAAAATTTATGATGAATTGTGGTAGTAACATGACCATCTTTCCCTCCTGATAAATGAATATCCAAGAAATTAACTTCAGTTCCACATTGTAAACCATCAAATTTTATATTAGATGTATTGTCATTTATTTCAGTAAAAAAAGTTGATACTTCATTTAGTCCCCCTTTACATAAAAAAATCAAATCATCACTGTATTGAAAATAAAACAAAACATGTTGTTGTACAAATGTTTTAGTATAAATATAGTCCAACTCAAATTTGGCCATACAAAGGTTGGCATACATGGGGGCAAATGGTGCCCCCATAGCCATGCCCTTTAATTGATGATAAACCCCCTCATTGAAACTAAAAAAATTATTCAATAGGCAAAAATGAGTTAAATCAATAATGTAATGTGAAGTGGGACTATCTCCAAGAAAGTAATGTAAAGCTCATATTCCATCACTATGTCTAATGTTCGTATATAAACTAACCACATCCATGGTAACCCAAAACATATTCTCAGTCCAAAATATATTAGATATTTTCTCAATAAAATCAAAAGAATCTTTTATATAAGACTCCGTCCTTTCTACATAAGGTAACAAATAACCATGTATCACAATACCTATATTCTGCAAAAAATAATTAACAGCAGAAACAATAGGGCGTCCAGGAGGATTTGTAAAATTTTTGTGTAGTTTAGGAAGACAATAAAAAGTAGCTAACTTACAATTTTCCAAATTAAATTTGGTGTCAAGATCTTTTTGAGAAAAATACCCCAAACGTACACCCTTTTCAATTAATAATGTAAAATCATTCATGGAATTCAAATATCTAGCAATTTCACATACTTTATAAGTTGAAGCATCATTTAAATGTTGCATGCACATATTATAGTATTGAGTGTAATGAAGCAATACAATTTTTTTTGCCTTTATCAGAAGGCTTAATAATTAAACCATTCCTGTTCATAATACTTTTTAAAGCAAACCATTCATTTTTAGTCATATTGTATCGCCAAGCACTATTATCACATGTATCAACAAGTTCTTGTACAGACAAATTCACCATTTTTGAAAAATGTATTATGGTATTATTAATGTAGGGTAGTATAAATTTGCTCCGAAAATCAATACCAATGGTATTTAACAAAGAATAAGCATTAGGAGAAGTAGAAATATCAAAGCCATCCGATAAGCAAGAAAAGAAACTATCATCATTGCTATCAGTTTCAAAACTACATTCAAAACTATGTTTACTCAACTGCTCATCCCTTTGTGCAAAAAAAATTTCAAATGCAATTTTCTAACTAATTTAAAAAATTCTTGTTTAATTAAATAAAGTCTAGGTGTAACAGTAGGTACAAATTTTAAACCCAAATGGAGAACAGCAATTTGCTCATCGTTAGAGCACATCCAGATAAATTGACAACATTTGAAACATTTACAAATGTAGAATAAGTTTCAGCATTACTCAATTCAGTTCAATCTATCTCGTTTATATGTTTGTTTAGATTGTCCTTCACCCACTGCAGAATTTAAACCAATTCCTTTTTTCTTATTTCCTCTTTTGGCATTTTCTTCACTCTGGCGAAAATGCTGTTGATGGACTTCAGGTTCTTGTGCAACGGGCAATGGGGGAAAGTCATGTACTTCACCCTCCAAATCAGTGGTAAAACCTATACCATTGGAGGAAGCAAAAGAGACAGACAATTGTTTTTTGTTACTTCTTTTCCCCATCTGTCCTGAACGGAAAATTTGTTGATTTCTCCAAAGAAAAGCCCGCCCATTTCCATAATCACAAATATCTCGTTTGATTTTATGTAACTTGAGATGAATTTGTTCATTTTCAAACTTATTTAGTTTCTCTTTCAAATTTTTGAAAATGTCATTAATCTTAGAATCACCTACTTGATTCAATAATTGCATATGCATCTCATTAAGTTCATTTTTTAACTTCATATGCAATAACTTTTCCCTTTCTACCAGAATATTGACCCATTCCATAGCACAAGTATGTGCCGCAGCTAACCAGCGATCTTTAAACATTAAATCAGTATTGTCTGCTATATCAAAGGGAGTTGCTGGGCTTTTAAAAGCCCTTAGCCCTCAAGGGGCAATGTTCAATTCTGTGTATCTAATTAATCCCAAGAGATTAAAATAACAACGAGTTTCTTGGAAAATCAGTTTTTCAAAACTATCCACATTATTGTGTTTTCATTAAATTTGTACTCGTTGAAGGCTGTTGTGGCCGAGGCACTAAGACAGAATAAATTCATTTTTATCAGTTTGGAATCCTTGTTGTTTTATGCAAAAGATATTCCCCTCTATTTGAATGATGAGGGAAGAAAACCGGCAGGTCAATAGACTGGTTAATTGAAAACCCAGAAATGACCTTGGGCAAAAAAGAAGGGTCAGTATGTAGAGACACTCTTTCCCTATGAAAAATCAAGTAAGGTCTCTTGACACATAAGGCCCGCAACTCAGATACTCTTCTCGCTGAGGTAAGGGCTACTAGACGTAGAGTTTTCCAAGACAAAAATTTCATATCACATGAATTAGAAGGTTTGAAAGGAGAACTTGTTTATGACTGAAGCACCAGTGTCAAGTCCCAAGGCTCTATAGGGGGTTTGACAGGAGGTTTAACATGTAATACTCCTTTCAAGAAGGGTTTGCACAATCTATGTGACATAACAGAAGAATTATCAAATCTATTGTGAAAATTTGTGATAGCTGCTAAATGCACAGTAATTGTTGATGCTGAAGCTCCTGCATGTAATAGGGTAGTCAGGTATTGTAGGATCTTCTGAATAGGCATGGAGAAGGGGGTCTATGTTATGATCTTTGGCCCATGTAAAGAACCTTGCCCACTTACTAGAATAAATTTTCCTGGTGGAAGGTTTGTATGAAGCCAGAAGAATCTCACGAACAGGAGATGAAATATCAGGTAGCCTGGCAATCACTGGAAGTGGAGAAACCAAGCTGTGAGCTTGAGGCTGTGGAGATTGGGGTAAATCAGTCCCTGAGGGTGAGATAGCAGACCTTGGGATTGATCCAGGATCCATGGGCTGTGAATCAGATGAGGCCATAAGAAAGGGAACCAGACTTGAGGGGCCAATAAGAGGCAATGAGGATCACTTTGCTTCTCAATCTTTGAGCTTTCTGGATGAATTTCAGGATGAGCATAAATGGGGGAAACACATACAGTAGACCCGGGGTCCAATCATGTATCAGAGCATCCCTCGGTGACTCCCCCTGAGGGGGGGATCAGGGCAAAGTAGCTTCTGCATTTGTTGTTTAGGGGGGAAGCAAACAGATCTCAGCAAGGCCTGCCCCAACAGAGGAAGATCTGATCCGCTATTATAGGACTGAGAGCCTACTCATGAGGCATCAGAATATTCCTGCTCAGATTGTCCACAATAAGGTTAGAACTCCCGGGAACGTGCATTACTATAAGAAAGCTGTTGGAAGCCAACACCCAATGCCAAATTCTCATGGCTTCCTGACACAGGGGGTAAGACCTGGTTCTGCCTTGTTTTTTGATGTACCAGATGAGTGACATGTTGTCCGATTGAACTGCAATGGTGCCAGAAGGAAGGGATGTGTGGAACACTTGCAACGCTAAGAGAACTGCCCTCAATTCCAGGACATTTATGCACAAATTGGCCTCCATGGGGGATCAGGTGCCTTGGACTGTCTTTCCCTGGAAATGCCCCCCCACCCACCCTAGCAGGGAAGTGTCCATGGTCACCGTGGCCAAGGGCTGGGGAAGGCATAATGGTCGACACCAAAGATTTCATTCTGGCTTCATCCACCAAAGCATTTCTTTCTTGCAAAAGTTTGTAAGGCACATCATGTGGTCAAGTGGGTGGATTAAAATCGACTGTTGTGATGAAAGGAGCTACTGTACTAGTCTCATGTGCAACCTCGCCAGTGGAGCTAAGGTAATGGTCGCTGCTATAGATCCCAATAGCTGTAGTACAAGGTGTGCTGGTACAAATGTCTGTGGAAGAAGGACTTAAATCTGTCTTCTTATTTTTGAGAGCCTGTGAGGAGGAAGGGAAGCTTGACAGGATGTGTGTCGAAGATTGCGCCAATGAATTCCAGTGCTCTTGTTGGAGACATTTGAGATTTGTCCATGCTGATCATGATACCTGAGCAAAGAACAAAGCCTTGAGTGTAAGAGAGGCTATGAATGAGAAGATTCCTGTTTGTGGCATTAAGGAGCCAATCTTCTAAATATGGAAACACCTAGAATCTTTGTAGTCAGAGATGAGCTACTATGACTGCCATACATTTGGTGAACACTCTGGGGGTTGTTGAGAGACCAAAGGGGAGTACCCTGAACTGATAGTGATTGGCTCCCAGCCAGAAGAGGAGAAATCTCTGGGAGCATTTGTCCATCTTTATGTGGTAATGTGCATCCTGGAGGTCTATAGAGCACATCCAGTTGTCCTTCCCCAGAAAGGGGAGGATGGACTGTACCATGACCATCCAAAATTTGTGAGGTTTTATGAATTTGTTTAGTAAACTGAGATCCAGGATTGGTCTCCAGTCCCCTGTCTTTTTTGGCACTAAAACGAACCTTGGGTAAAACCCGGATCCTCTCTGGTCTGGTGGGACTGGCTGGATGGCTCTTTTTCTTAGCAGCTTTTCAATTTCTAAGGCTGCTGCCCCCCTCTGACTGGGTAGAACATTGGGGATTCATTTGACAGGTCTGGGAGTAAGATCGAATGGGATATTATTCTCTGCACCCATGCATCCATTGTTATGAGTTGCCAGGCATGTAGATACAGGGAAAATCAAAACCTGACTGCTTCCAGAGGAAAGCAATCGGGCCGCTGTTCAGGAGCGCTGGTAGGGTCATAGGGTCATCCAGATAAGGAATCTCTAGCACCCTGTGTGCATGGACCCCCTCTGCCCTGAAAGGGGCATGTTCTGGATGAGCTGCCCTCTCTGCCCCAGGGGGATTGCTCATCACGAGTGTCACGAAAAGATTCTTGGGACTTCTTGAACCACAATTTTCCTCCCCTCTGCTTCCTGGGATAGGATCTCTGTGGGGGGGGGGGGGGGTGGAAAAACATATGCCCACAGAAGACAAGGTCTTTCCATCCTTATAACTACGTGATAGTGTGTCTCTTACTTTGGGACCAAAAAGGGAAACTTTGTCAACAGGCGCATTGACAAAGGAAGATTTAAAGGGGTCCACAAAAATCACACAAACGCATCCAAGCATGCCATCTCATGATGATGCCTGATGCAGCTACTCATGCTGCCCCCTCGGTGGTGTGAAAGATCAAGTGCATCGAGGAGTTTGAGATAGATTCCAGGGTAGCCAGCTGAGAGGCAACAGTGTCACGTACCTCATCAGGCAGTACCCCGCCAAAGAGGCAGACATTTCTGAGATTAGGTCTCATTGGAGGTGAGTAAAGTGTGCCAGATAGCTCAGAGATCGAATGGCAAAGGTCGCTGAAGTGTAGGCCCACTTCCCCAGTTTGTCCATAGCCCAAGACGCTGTGTTCAGGGGATGAACAGTGGAACTATCTTCTGCGAGTTCCCTCTTGTTGACCACTGCGATGACCATGGAATCAACTACTAGCTGCTTGGACCAAGTGGGCTGGTCTTCAGGGCTGGACAAAATTTTGTCTGGCCTCCGGGGGACAGCTTCTATGTTGTCCGGGGCCTTCCAGGCATGCTGCACAATCTGCTTAACAAGCTCATCCTCAGGTGGGGGTCACTCAGGAAGTAGTTGGCTGAGAACGGAAGGCCTGCAAGAACACCAATTCCTCCGAAGAAGGATTTGTGGACTTCCAGTCTCTCCTCTGCTTGAGGATCTCGAGAATGTCTCCAAATGAAACGTCTTCCAAGGGAAACCATGGGGACCCTTCTCCCTCATCGTAATCGGTGTCCTCAGTGATGGATTCCTCAGGGGGAATCAAGGTGCTTCCTCTAACACCATTTCTTCTGGGGTGGCTCCCCAGTGGGATCTTCTGAGGAGGACTCCGGAGAAAGGGTTCCCTTCAAGGGAAGGTCTTGTGGCTCCTGTGCTTAGGATCCCAGATTAGGGGTTAGGAACAGCTGCATGCTGGAGGGGGGTTTTGGTGTTAATGCCAGTGGTGCCAACTGCGAGTCTGTTGAGGCAAGGACCCTCTCCATCATCTGGAAAGCAGGCCCGCCCGAGGAGGGGTGGGAGCCCATAACCAAGAAGGACAACCTCGGAACCGGGTCACACCCTGCCCTAAGAAGCCTGCCTCCAGGTGAGGAGCTCTGACAGGACTGGTAGCTGCCGGGGAGCCATGGCCATAGACGGTGCCAGTGAAAAAATAGGTGTTGAACTAGGATCCACTGTGCCAACAGCTCAATCACTGCTCCGAGAGTGTGCCAGTTCCAACAGAGCCATTGCACTAAGAGTAATTAGTGCCAACTGGGGAACCTCCACAGTCAGAGCTGAGATGGAATGCACTGGGGTAGTCATTGGTACCAAAGTCTCCGGGGCCTGGGAAGAGGCCGGAGGAGGATATACAGGTGAATATGCCAAGAAAGCTTCCGATCCAAGAGGAAAGGAAGACCTAGCAGGGGTGAGCAATCCTTCAGCTGCCAAAAGCTGGTCCACAACCCTCACTACATCTAGTTCTGAAAGACTCCTGGTGGATCTGAAGGAAGCTGCCAAATGAGAGTCAGGTCTCTCAAGAAAGGGACTAAACTGGTGTGCCAAAAAGGGGTCATAAGTAGGAGAATATCTGGTTCTAGGAAGGTGTTTGACCTTTGGAACCAACAGTGCCAGTGTCTGTGGAGCCGTATAACACATTGGCACTGTGGCTGGGGATGGTGCCAATGCAGGTACAGTAGTCGGAGCCTGTGTCAAGACCAAGGTCAGCACCGAGGATTGTATCAAAGCTGGTACAGTGGTTGGAGTCAAAATTAAGGGCAGCACTGAGGGAGAAGACATGGAGCCTGGTGCCGACGTTGTCTGCGCTGAAGGCACAGGAGAAGCCCGGTGTCGACTCGGTTCTGAGGAGGATGGAGATGTAGGAACTGAGTGACTCCATTTCTCTTTATATTTCTTAGTCTTAGGAGGTGGTGAGACTTCCATCCCAGAAAGAGCCTCCGAGAAGGGAGCTTTCATCATACCCTTCAGAATCAGCTTGTTCTTATGCTCAGCCAAAGTACGGTTGCTGAAGCTGGAACAAATATCACAAACAGAATTGATATGGTCAACGCCCAAACAATAAATGCACTGAGAGTGACCGTCTGAGTTGGGCATCTTATGCCCACACTTATCACACTGTTTAAATCCTAACTTTACTTTATCCGACATAATGAAAAAACACACTATAGTCCTAAACTACAAGATAAACAATCAAAAAACAACCACAGCAAGGTTAGAGAAGAAGAGTTTTTTTTTAAACAGATAGAAAAGTGAGGGGTACCAACAATGGTACTTAGAAATACCACAAAGTGGTAAGAAAAGGCCTACCAAAGGTAGTGGAGCGAGACAGTACCATCGATAGTACAAAAAGAACTACCAAAGGTAGAGGGTAGGATATAGAAAAAAGTATATGAATTTACAGACGAAAGATGATATTTAGGAAAAAGTGACTAAAGTAAGGTACTGATATAGATAATCACAAAAAAGACACTACACGTAGCTTGAGAGAAAAGGCTTGGCACGTCTGACAAGGAATGCAGCAAACGAGATCTGAAGAGACTATGAGAGGGGCATTATGGGTAGGTCTTAGCTGAGAGTTTTTTGGCTAGCACGAGATTGGTAACAGCCGTGTCAGTTCTGAGGACTGAACCAAAGTCCTAACAGTAAGGAATGAATAAAGATTTACAACATCAGATTGTATGTTTAATAGCAGAAGCTAGAACATACAGAGTTAACTTGCAAAACTTCAAGAAAATAAGTTGAAAAGTAAAGTCTTTTATGATTGTGTTATCTCTTAGTTTCAGTGAAACAGACACAATGTCTAGAGCTAGATGTTTTTATATTGTTTTGAAACATAAATAATTTCTAGGTTTAAAATGTAAAAATGTTCAAATGTTTTACAACTTCTCACACAGAGATGATACAATTCTTAGTTTCTGTTAGCTTTGGAACTAAAGGCAGGGGACAAAGAGTGATGTCATCCAGTCTAACCTAGCAGTAATATGTGATATTAATTTAAAAACTCTCTGAGAGAGAGATTGTGTATTTTGTATCTTGTCTTGGACCTAGAAACATCCATTCAGCACTTCTGGATCTGCCTTGCTCTGTAAGTAAGTGCAGTAATTTATTTTAGATATAGTTAAGAATATAGTAAAGATTAGTTTAGATGTTTTCTGTATTTATTTGAGACTATCCTCCAATGTCATTTTAAAATATTTCCTGTGATTCTGAACTCTGTAGTTACTGTATTGATTATTGTCTTGTTCCTTTATTTATTATAAAATATATTTAAACCTTTTAATTGTGGCTGGTTTGTTTAGAGGTATTTAAGCTCTTAGAGTACTTGTATATGTATTTGGTGACACTGTATAGGCCACTCCAATAGCCCTGCTCTTGGTCATATGTACCATTTGGATAATAGTAACAGTAAAGTAGGATTGGGCACCCTTTGTAAGGGCCTTAGAGTAGTGGCAGTGATAACTAACTTATAGTCTGGGCAGAATGGGGCATAACTAGTAAACCTGTGCCAGCCTTCCCCAGGTGTGTGTGTGTGTGTGTGTGTGTGTGTGTGTGTGTGTGTGTGTGTGTGTGTGTGTGTGTGTGTGTGTGTGTGTGTGTGTCAGCTACTTGGGCAGTGACACAAAGCACTGGTTGGAGACAGAGGGTGCTGGAGGTTTTGACACAACTACTCAGCTGAAATCTTAACCCTATAGCTGTCCCAGTGGGGAGTCTTATTGAGGATCTGAAGAAGGAGGCAGAAACCAGCCCCAGACTGACTTTGATCTCTGTGTGCTCTTAAGGGAAATTGTACTTTACTGTGTGTGTACTTGTCACCCTCCCAATGTGTATGTTCCTCACTGGTGCTAATGATGAGGATTGAAGCCAGTGCAGGGGCATCACATATTAATTGTTTGGCAGTGGTGGAACATCCACATCACATATTAATTGGTTGGCAGCGAAACAGTCACATCACATATTGATTGGCTTGTAGTGGTGTGGATATTGAATTTCTGTAACCTGTGTACAGTGGTCATTGAAGGTGTTTGTACTCTTCATCAGCCACTCAGTGAACATTCAGAGTTCATATCCCAATTGTTTTATTTAATTTTTGTTAACTTAGTCAGGGAGAGCAGGAAAGCATGTCAGCAGAGGAGTATGCCAAGCTGACAAGGAGCCAGTTGACTGAGATATGCCATGCTAAAGGACTGATGCATGCCAACCTGACTAAAGCAGACATGATTGCAGCTTTTGTCACAGCGGCATCACAGAATAGCAACCAGGAGGACAATCAGACTAGGTGTGGAGATGTACAATTCTCAGAAAATGGACAGCTCAACCTTTCCACAGAGGACTTAAAAATCCATCTGGAGCTAAAGAGATATGAGCTGGCAGCCAAGTATTTGGAAATAGAGACAGCAGAGAAACTGAGATGTCTGCAGGCCTAGGACAATGAGAAACTATGACACCTGGAAGATGGGGAGAATGAGAGGTAGAGGCAACATGAAAAGGAGATTCTGACTCTTTACCAGAGTCATGGTGGTAATGAGGAAGGGAGTAACCAAACTCCAGAAGCAACAAAGGACAATAAATCTCTTCCACAATTTACAGACAGGTATCATTTTGATCGATTCACATGTTTGAGAGGGTATGTAAACAGTATAATGTTGACCAAGGGCTCTGGGTACAGTTCCTGACCCCCTTACTCCATGTTACAGCTGTAACTCTAATTTCTAAACTGTCTGATACTGATTGTTTAAATTATAATGTTGTACAGAACTGTTTGCTAGAATATTTTAAGTTAATACCTGAAGCATATAGGAAAAAGTTTCATGAGCATAGACACAAGGCAGATGCAAATGTGTGTGAATATGTTGCTGAACTAAGCATTTATTTTCATAGGTGGGTGAGTGGATGTTAGGTCACCACTTTTGAAGGGCTGGCAGACCTTTTGCTGAGGGAAAAAGCCCTTAGCACTTTGCCCGAGGACATGAGAATCTGGTTAGCTGATAGACAATGCACTATTGCAGATCAGTTGAAGAAGAGCAACCTATACCTAGCAAGCAGGGCATCATTGCACAGGAAAGGGGCACCCAATGCTGTTCATGTGTCTAAGGGAACCTATGGTGGGTGGCCCAGACTGCCCCAACAGAGTCCGACAGTAGTAGTGGAAGCCACTAATCCAGGTAGATGTCCAGGACCAAAGGTTAAATGTTTTAAATGCAACCAGTGGTTCCATCTGGCATATAGATGTCTACAGAGGCAAGGTGGGGAACAAAAGGTGGGAGAGCCAGTAAGTGGGAATGACAAAATGCCAGCAGTAAGTTGTCTCGAGACAACAAGGGTGCCAAACTACCACAAGAGGTTATATCCTATTTTAGTGAATGGGAAAGAGGCCATGGCTAAGAGAGACATAGCCTCTGACCTAACCATTGTGAAGCCTGTAATGATTAAAGAGGAGCACTACTTGCCTGGGCAGTCTACTCCAGCCAGAGCTTTAGGAGGGACCCCATTCCAAATACCTTTGGCTACAGTTCACCTTGACTTGGAGGGTGGAAAAGGAAGCCAGCAAGTAGGTGTGTTTGAGGATATCCTAAAGATGTCCTGATAGGGAATGATTTTGATAATGCAGTACGGTGTGTGCATGCAATTATATGCAGTCAGGCTTGGAGACAAGCATGTGGGTCTGGTAGCCTGGGGAGGCCCAGACAGACTGCACACTTGCAGCCAGGATTGGTGAGGTGGTTACTTCAGGGAGGGAGCTACCCTGTAGCAGTAAGACTGAAGATGAGCCACAGCTGCTTGTAGGCACTGGTGTTCCCTTGGACAGAGTGACTGAAAGAGCAGAGGTGAGTAGTAGTACCCAGGCTGACAGTGAGGCACCACTGTCAGAGGATACCAGACTTCCTGTGGAAGGGGAGCTGGGAAGGGTTGTAAAGAGAGAGTTGAGACAGGCTCAGCTCTCAGACCCTACATTACAAGGGTTGAAGGGAGGTAGCTAGTGAGGCACTTGATTCTCAAGGAAAGGGGGAATCTGAATACTGGAACAAAGGGTTACTGTATACAGAATGGACCCCTGAGGGAGGGCTACAGGGTGAGAGAATACAGCAGTTGGTAATGCCCAGAGCCTACAACCTGGCACTTCTAGCCATAACCGATGATATTCCCTTTGCAGGTCATATGGGCATAAAACATACAAAGAGACGTATTATGCAGAACTTCTATTGGCCTGGGATTTCCAGAGATGTAACAGGGTACAGTAGGACCTGTGAGCAGTACCAAAGGTAGGCAAGGTAGGAGACAAAGTGAAAGCACCTTTGATGCCTTTGCTGTGATTGAGGAGCCATTTCAAAGGGTAGCTATGTATATAGTGGGACCTCTGAATACCCTAAGTTTCACAGGGAAAAAAGTATACCCTAGTGTTACTAGATGCCCTGAGGCAGTGGCTCTGTCCTCCATTGAGGCAGAAAAGGTGGCAAATGGTTTGTTAGATTTTTTCAGCAGGGTAGATTTCCCAAAAGAAATACTGACTGACTGAGGTTCCAATTTCATGTCAGATATGCTGGCTTGTCTGTGAAAGTATTGTGGAGTGAAGCACCTAAAGACCACCCCTACTATCCCCAGACTAATGGTCATGTTAAGAGGTTAAACTCTACACTCAAGATGATGCTACGGGCATTTGCAGACCAGTTCAAGAGGGAGTGGGACAAATATTTGCCCCATCTGGTGTTTGCTTACAGAGAGGTTCCCCAGGAATCCACAGGTTTTTCACCCTTTGAGTTGCTGTATGGTCATAGGGCGAGGGGACATCTAGATTTGATTCGAGATGAGTGGGAGGGTGAGTGTGAATTCCACAAAACGTTTGTTGTGGCATATGTCCTAAACCTCAGGACAAGACTCATGGAACTTATGGGCTTGACCCAGGAGAACCTGGCAGAAGCCCAACAGCAGAAAAGGGTCTGGTATGAAAGGAATGCTCAAGCTAGAGAGTATGTTGTAGGGCAGCAGGTAATGGTTCTCATTCCTGTCAGACACAAGCTGCAGGAAGCCAGGGAGGGACCCTACAAGGTGGTAAAGGAAGATCAGTGATGTTAACTACATGGTAGAACTGCTAGGCAGGAGGCAGAGGCACAAATTGTACCATGTTAACATGATGAAACCTTACCATGATGGGGAGGCCCTTGTGCTGTGCATTTGTAGTGGATTGCAGGAGGAGTCTGAGGGAGATCTTGTGACTGATCTCTTCAGTGAGGCTCGGGCTGACACCTCACTGGAAGGGGTAGCAATGTCCCAGCAGCTATCTCCTACCCAGGTTCGAGAAATCTGAGCAGTGTTGTATTAGTTTTGGGACATGTTTACTGGGAAAACAGGGTGCACCCACCTGGTGCAGCACCATGTGGATACAGGACCCCAAAGGCCTATTAATCAGGCCCCTTATAGGGTGCCTGAGAGAGTCAAACAGACTCTGAGGGAAGAGGTACAGGAGACATTGGAACTAGGGGTAATTCAGGAGTCCAGCAGTCTCTGGGTCTCCCCAGTGGTGCTGGTACCAAAGAAGGATGGCCGCACCAGGTTCTGTTTGGACTAGAGGAAATTAAATAGTCACACAAAGTCAGATGCTTACCCCATGCCTAGGACAGATGAGGCCCTAGAGCAACTGGGTGGTGCTAAGTTTCCTACCACCATTGTTCTTGCCAAGGGTTGCTGGCAGGTGCCCTTGACTCCCAGTACTAGAGAGAGAGATCAACCTTTGTGACTTCTTTTGGCTTGTATGAGTTCACAAAAATGCCCTTTGGGATGAAAAATGCCCCAATGACTTTCCAGCGGCTGGTAGATCGTATCCTAGCAGGATCAGGACATTTTTGTCCTTGCTTACCTAGATGATATTGCCATCTACAGCCATCCCTGGCAAGAGCATCTTCAGCATGTCAGGGAGGTGCTGGGCAGGCTACAGAGGGCAGGGTTAACCATTAAGCCCAGCAAATGTCAGCTGGGTATGGCAGAGGTCTCCTACCTGGGACATAGAGTGGGGAGTGGTAAGATTAGCTCAGAACCTACCAAGAAGCTCAACTATATCATCCGATACTAGTGCGAGAGTAACAATTTCTCTTTCTTTCTTTCTTTCTTTCTTTCTTTCTTTCTTTCTTTCTTTCCTTGTTGTCAAATTTTATAATTTGTTGCATTTTCCATCACCTCAAATGGATGCTACAGTTTGGACATAAATGTGTTTTCCATAGAAAATATTAGCACAAGTACTTGGTCACCTGGGTTACATTCTCTACGTCAGGCATAATAACCTCATTGCTGCATTTCCCCAGCTATCTATATTTGCTTCTTTATTATGTACATTATCAGTCTTAATCTAGCCTGCAAACTAGCATGGTGCTCTATGACACTTTTAAATGGTGTCTCTTTGTCTTACCAAGTTTATTTTGCAATATTCCTATGTCTGTTATACAGAGGTTCAAAACCCATCAAACCCAGTTGAAGCATGTGGCACATCTATGACTATTAATAGTAGGTAGGCTAACACCTGGTCCTAGTTTTTACTCCCTGCACCAGTAACATCTTTTAGCATGGATTTCAGTGTTTTTATTAAACTTTTCTACTACTCCATCAGTTTGTGGGCTGCAGACTGGTGTTAACTGGGTTTAAAGCATGAACATAACTGATATAGTACCCTTGACATACAGGAACTACCTTGGTATATCCACTCTGAAAAATAACAATACTATGCAATGGTAGTGTTTCTGTAAATTTGGTACCATGGTCCCTTATGAATGCTATGTAGTGACACCCATTGTGAGAGTTGGATGGTAGCCCCACAGTGCAATATATTTCAAATGCTATTTCCATGATATTCACTGTTTCCAAGGGGCTTTTACACACAGTATAGGGTGCAGTTTTCTGGCGTTCTGGACAAGAAGCATGATATTTTTCTATCTCTTTCATTATACTTGTCCGGTACAATTAGTGTAGTACTCATGCCCTTGTTTTTCTATCCACAGGTGATCTTCCAGCACACAACTTTGGGTTAGTATCCTATAAGGTTTTAGTGTTAATACTTGATATAAAAATTCTTACTTTTCTTTACTTATTCTATATAAAATGTTTTTTTAATTCAAAATAGGAATAAGAAATAATGGGAACACGATGCCCTTTGCCTTTCCCTTCAATCTTAGTTCATAGGTTCATAGGTTCATACTAGGCTATCTGCCCTAGGGCATTTATAAGCCTAGCCAGAGTGTGTTTGGCTTTCGCCACCCATTTTAAATTAATTTTGCTATGCCCTTTTTCGAGGTTAGTATACTGTGCCTCTGTCTAACAGTAACACAGAAGTGATACCTGGGGTAAACCTACGATATCCCATCCACTCATCAAGATTCCTCTTGAATAGAGTCAATGAGGGACTCTGCCTAACCTGGACTGGGATTTTATTCCAGAGTGAAGGGAGCCTTTGGGTTATGAATCTGTCACTCCAGCATGTCCTATTTATTTCAGTGCTGAGGTTCAAGTCTCTCGAGCGCGTAGCTCGATGGGATTTGGATTTTCTGAGGTGCAGCATGTCCATTAATTCCAGGTTGGACATGGCTTTATATGTCAGGCACAGATCGCCTCTGAGCAGGCGGTATGCCACTGAGTAGAGCTGGAGTTTCTTTAACCGAGCAGCATATGGCATCTGTTTGAGCCCTTTGATCCTCTTGGTGAGGTACTTTTGGGGTCTTTCCAGTTGCTGCAGGTGTCTGGTAAGGTACATCCCAAAAGGGGCATTGTACTCAATTATGGGCCTGATGAGGGATGAGTAAAGAGGCACGATGACCTCCACTGATCTAGATGTGAATCCCTTCATGATTAGGTGGGCTATATAAAATGTTTTTCTAACCACTTTGGCCATGTGGTTGTCAAATGAGAGATTGCTATCAACTTGGATCCCCAGGTCCCTAATTACTTCTTCTGTACTTAATGGATTACCACCTATGTGGTAATTTGTGGGCACTTTGTTTTGCCAAAGGGGATGACTATACACTTTTTGGCATTTAGCTTGAGGCCATGGCTCTGGCACCAGTTGTCTGTTTCTATGAGGCCCTTTTGGGGGATGCTTGTGTCGGCTGGATAGTCGATTATAGCGCCCAGTTTGCAGTCATCTGTGAACTTGGACAGCCACAGTCCTTCCGTGTTGGCCTGTACCTCCGAGAAATATATACCGAAAAAGAGAGGTCCCATGACTGAGCCTTGTGGGATGCCACTTGTAACTGGTTTGGAGTCTGACATGGCTCCAGCAATTCTAACCATGTGGGTTCTGTCCTTGAGCCAGTTTGCAACCCATCTAGTGACATAGGGTTTTATATTTAAGCTGGTGAGCTTATCTATAATGCCCGAGTGGGGTATTGTATCGAAGGCTTTTGCGAGGTCCAGGTAGGCTGTGTGGACCACCTTCCCCTCGTCAATGGCCTTGGTGACTGTTTCAAAGAAATCGACCTGGTTTAAGAGGCAGGATCTGCCCTTAACAAAGCCGAACTGGGTAGGATCCAGTGTCTGTAGGTCCCCAATATCTTTATTTATGAGGTCCATGATGATCCTTTCCATAGCTTTGCAGACCAAGCTAGTCAGGCTTATGGGGCGATAGTTTCCCGGATCCATTGAGGCACCACGTTTGTGGAGAGGGACCACTGTTGCTGCACGCCACTCTTTGGGTACATATCCTGTAGTAAGGCTGAGATTGAACAGTAATTTTATGTTTGGGTTTAGGTCTTCTTGGAGTTCATGTAGGACACAGCCCAGGACACTGTCTGGTCCCATTGATGCTGTGTTTTTTGTTTTGGAGAGGGCGGCTCTTACCTGAGCATCTGAGATGTCAGGGGGCAGCACTCTGCTGGGATAGATATTTGCCCTTTTGGTGGGGGGGGGAGGTTTGCGCTGAACCTGTCAGCTAGGATGTTGGCAATATCTGTGGGTTTGGTGTATTTTTTTGTCATTTTGGACTAATTCTGAGCATATCTGGGAGTTCCCACCCAGGTTCCTAACATAACTAAAGAAAGCCTTGTGATTATCCTTAGTGTCCTGTGAAATTTTTCTCTCGAAGCTGGCCTTAGACAATTTTATGAGTGCCCATAGTTTTTTGCTAATACTAATCAGAGATGCCTTCTCTTTTTGGGATTTTGCTCTATCATGTAGTAGCTTCCTCCTTCTATTGTATAGTTTGTTTATGGCTGGGGTCCACCAGACAGGACGTCTGCCTTTGGAAGATTGGATCTTGGTTTTATTTGGGATTGCATGATCCATGCATTCCTGAAGGTGTTCATAGAATGTGTTTATAAAGGATTCTGCGGTCTGGGCCGTATTTTCCACAGGCCCGGGAGCTTTGAAGGATTCCACCTCGGTTTTGAGGAGTGTGAAATTTGATTTAGAGAAGTTTTTCACTGTGGTTTTCTGGGCAGGGGGTGGGGTCGGGATGTGAATATCCAGTGAGATTAGTTTATGGTCTGATCTTACCAGTGAGGGATACACTTCTGATCTGGAGCATAGAGTCCCCATGTTGGTGATTATCAGGTCCAGTATGTTTTCCCCTCTTGTAGGAGTGGTAACAAGTTGTTCCATAGCATTTGAGTTTATAAATTCTAGGAACCTTTGGGCTAGGGTGTTGGAGCTAGAGTAATGCTCCCAGTCTATGTTTGGGTAGTTGAAGTCATCCAATATAATGGTGTTTGGAGAGACCTTCATATTTTCCAGTGTTCTCAGGAAGGCCGAGTGGGGTTACTGGGTTTGGGAGGGTGGTCTGTAGCAGGTCATAAACTGGAAGGCAGTTTTACCCACTGTTAGTTGCACATGGATAGCCTCTGATGCTTCGTGCTGTGCCACAAACCTGGAGGTGTGGGTATCTTTGACGAATATTGATACTCCCCCTCCTTTTGTGGTTCAGTCCAAGTTTTGGGGTCGAAAAGCATGGTATGAGGTATAACCTGGTAGTGCTGGGGTGCTCTCAGGAGCCTTGAACCAGGTTTCTGTTACTGCACAGATATCAATGTTCTCCATGCTAAGGAGAGTTTCGAGTGCGTGCATGTTGAGGTTTAGACTTCTGGCGTTGAGTAGCATTACTCTTAGTTTCTTATCCCTTGTGATACCTATGGAGGTGGGTTTGTCTTTTGAGCCTTGCCTAAAAAAGGCACTATGGGGGTAGCAAGAGCCTTTGCCAATATCCGAAAGCCCAGGGGTGACAGGTTCAAGCAGTCCCTAGCGAAGCATCGTGGCTTGTCGAGCATGTCATCCCAGACTGACAGGCATTGGATCCCCTTTGAATGACACCAATACTTAAGCCAATTGTTGAAATTGATCATCTTGTCTTCATATTGTGGCATCATTCTTGGTGAGGGTAAGATGCTACTCAAGGTCAGGGTCATCCTCTATGTCTCTTTTCATGTAGTCCAGGGAGGTACATCTCAGGTCATTCACACCAGCATGGAAAATGACTGAGTCATATTTGTACTTACCTTGGAGTGATCTGAGTGCTTGTGTTATGTGACGGATCCTAGCGCCCGACAGGCAGCTCACCGTGACCTTCTCCTTGTGCAGCCTGGTGAGTGGGACGTGTGCCTAATGATAGAGTCACCTATTACAAGTGTATCAGGTGTGTTGTTTAGCCTTAAGGGCTATGACTGTCCGGCACACTGGCTTAGTGAGCTATGTGTTGCACCACTTTTGTTTTGGGGTAGCGGTTGCTTGGGTGTCTGCTTTGGAGGTCTCTGCTGCTTAGGCAGATTTTTATTTAGATCCTCCGAATATGTTTTTGTGTGTTTATGTGTTTGGTTTGCTGTCGTGGTAAGTCTATGTGAGACTGGAATTGTAGTGAGTGTGGTTTCCTTCTCCTCCTGACTGGTACTGAGTTGAGAGAGCTTAGCCTCCAGTTTGGCTATATGGTTACATCTCTCACATGTGTTGGAATTTGTTGGGAGGAGGAGAGGTTTGTCTGTGTACGAGGCAGTTGTAACATTGCCTCAAGTTCCCAGATTCACCAGCTGGACCGGAGAGGAGATTGACAACTGACTTTTAGACATGCTAGAATAGTATTGGGAATTCCTTTATAATTAAAAAAAGGGCCAATGGGGAACAAGGTACTCAAGGGGAGTTTGTGAGGGTGTAGTGCTTTTAATTTTTTAGTGCTGACTTATATAATTGCTTTAGTGAGCAAGTGCCAGGTAACTTAAATGCAATGTGTTACAGGTAACTTAAATGCAAAAATGACAAACAGTAACTTTCTTTCAAGTGAAACAAGGAAATAAGTACTGTAAGCAATGCAGATATCACTAGGGATCCACAGAAGCGCTGAAAAAAACGTGTTTTAGGTGGAATTAGCGTTTCAGGGAAATAACAAGCAAACAAACAACAAGCATACAAACAAAACTAGATTCAGCAGGTCTGGATCTAGTCTATGCTACAGCAAAGAAGGTGTACCAATTTCAGTAAGAAACAGTTCAAATATGCAGGCACTATAAGCCTTTAACCAGAAATTCCCAGCTCAGAAGGGCAGAGTCCAGCCTCTCCTCCCACAAGAGTGTAGACCACGAACCTTCTTAATGTAAAATAACTGGCCTGAAGCCCAAGTGCTTAAACCAGAACTAATACACTTTTAGAATAACAGACACTGAGCCCTCAATCAGCAGTTCCCAACTTAGAAGGATGTAAGCTACCTGTTCTACCACTACAGTGCAGACCACGAACCTTCTTAATGTAAAATAACTGGCCTGAAGCCCAAGTGCTTAAACCAGAACTAATACACTTTTAGAATAACAGACACTGAGCCCTCAATCAGCAGTTCCCAACTTAGAAGGATGTAAGCTACCTGTCCTGCCACCACAGTGCAGGCCACAAACCTTCCTAATGTAAAACAACTGGTCTGAAGCCCAAGTGCTTAATCCAAAAGACTTAGAATGATAGCTACACTTTAATCAAGTTACTATCAAGCAGTAATAAATACAATTGAATACTTTAAAGAATGTTATGTTATGTTATGTTATGAATGTTAGTTATGTTTTCTAGTTCTGTAATTAAAGTATCATCCTTCTATTCTGCCTTTTCCACATTTATGCATCTTACCTTGCAGGTGGCATAGTTGGGTAAAGCTGTGAGCTGTTGCTGTGGTACAGAGTTTGATTCCCTCAGTCCTTATTTGCGTACTGTGTGACTTTCAGGAAGTAATTTATTGTTCCCAGGTCACCCTTGAAAAGAAAATGTATGTCCAATGGACCTACCTGGTTAACAAACTGGTATTATTATTACTTACAAGCCCACTAACTCTGCATCATTATTTTTAATGACCTGCCTGGATATGGAAGTTATAACCTCTTCCCCAAAAACAGATGCACTGTGGCTTCTTCTGTGTATTCCCCTGCAAATGATTGTTGTAAACAAAAATCACCTTCTACTTTTCTGTTCCAGCTATCAGTACCGTCCCCTTGAGTGCTCTCGTTTCTTTACTTCCTTTTCTGTCTTCTGTCTTAATGTGTGGATATCACCCTCTGATGAGAGTCTGCCTTTATTTGAACTTTCTGTTTTATACTAATAGAAACCGGTTTAGATCTATATTTTTTAATGTACCTCACTTTCAGTATTTACTCTGTTCTAATGGTCCACAAATAAGTGATAGCCCCCTGTTTTTGTTATCAACAAATAAATAAATAAATAAATCTGTTTCTGAGCAAATACTAATTGAAAGTCTATATGCAGACTTCTGTTTGTCCTGATCCTTTCCGTTAAGTTTTCTGTCAGTTTACCTTTAGTTCCTACATTGATATCTCACATAGTTTTGGATTTCCATTGATCTATCATTAGGGCATGCTTCTGATACCATACAGGATATGTATTACTGTCTAACCACAGCCAAATTCTAGTTCCCTTTTCAGCTTATATACTAACTCCCTCCAATTGGTTTTAGTTCTGGATCTCTGCATGAGTATCACTGTCATCCTTTCCCCCAAATTCTTATACTGAATAGATATAGGAAGCTGTTTCTCTATCTCTTTCTTATTAAGTGTGTCAGCTTGCCGTAACATTTCTATAGATTCTCCCTCCTCCATTTTCCATAGTGCTTTAATTTGGTACCAATGTCTGGGGCACTGAAATAATCAATATTTACTAGATGAGGGGCAATAAAATTGCTATGAAGATCCAGCAAACTTTCTATCTACTGACATTAATTTGTAGATCACTGCACCCATAGCAGGCAAACAGGCTAAATTCCCATCTTGTTGAATTCACAAAACACTAACAATTTTGTATTAGAACCATGTAATTACATACATGAATAGAGTATCTGGATAACCAGTTATTCAGATTTTACAGACACTGGAAATAAAAACAAAAGTTCTCAGACATAGATTTTTTTTCTTTATTGTATTTTATTGTAGGAGAGACAAAGAATAAAAGTACTTGTACTACTGGCACATTGATAATAAAACAAATCTGAAGGGGTCTGAAGCAGAAAAACATTAGCAATTTCATTGTAATTCAGGTAACATAAGAAAACTGATATTAATTAACAAAGCATTTAAATAAGCAGAATGATGAACCGTTAATAAAAACCAGGCTGTGATTTGTTTGATGTCTATCGTCATGCTAAGTTGACTAAATAGTTGAATCTAGCCAAGATAGAAATGTTGAGACTCTAGCCGCTGAAGGAGGGGGGATGGGGGGAGTAACTTGGCCAGGAATTGAAACTTGCAAAACAGCTCCTTTTAAAAAGTATTTTTTATCTCAGTAATTTGTTGGCACTTTTACAAGCTTCTTTCAGAGAATGTGTATTATACAATGACTGCATGCTGGTTGGGCTAGCCATTTAAATCCAAGAATATACTAACGGGAAAAGGTCTGGTCACCTGAACTTTTTCCCGTTAGTATATCTCGTATTTTTTTTTTCAATACAAAATGAAAACGGAAGACATTTTACATTTGGGAGATGGCACAGACAGAAATAAAAGGATAATCGGGTACGTTCTACAAAACTTAAAAAAACTTACCTGATTATCCTTTTATTTTGATTGTCCCTAACATAAAAAGTCTCCCGGGTTCTTCTTCTTTTTTTTTTTTTTTTTGATCATAACAAAGAAGAAGAAGCAATGGAGATCTTCCTTTCTCCATTGCTACCTTTTCACAGCCCTGATGTACTGTGTAAGTGTTGGAGTACAAGTCCCATACGCATGCACAGTGCATCAAAACAAGGAAGCATTATACCACCAGCCACGGAAGAACAGTAAATGTGCTGTTAGGCAAAGACATTATTTAAGAAAGGTAAGTATTTTTTTCTTAAATAAAGTCATTGTATAATAGCAATAACCGACTCTGTGGTTGAGGTATATTGAAACTTACCCATGGTTGGCTTTATTTAATCACTCGGGCTTCACCCTCATGATTAAACCACACCAGCCATGGGTAAATCTTCAATATATATATATTGTTAGTTTTTCAGGTGTTCCATTCTAAGTGAATGGAAGTCTAGACTGACAACAAATAGTACGGCTATTTATTCTCACAATCTGTGCATTATGGGACATATTTAGCTTTCCAAAGGAATCACGATGTCTCCCCGCATGAGGGTAGACAATAGTAAAAAAAATAATAATAAAATTAGGAATGAGTACTTATTTTGCTGCAGGCAGCTTTGGGAGGTGCAGTAAATCATGGCAAGATAAAAAAATATGTTTTTTCATCGTTTGCCTGTGGTGGTCCTTTAAATGCTTTGTTAATGAATGAAACAGATCTGTAAAAGATCCACTGAATGTCTTGCTGTTCCAATCCTTTACTGAGTTTTGTTCGCTGAGCAATCTTCTGTTTTTCTAGAAATCCAGAAAAAAGAAATACAAGTAGAAAATAAAATGAATGTGTCCAGTAGTTCCATGAAATTAGGGAGGGTCTTCACCGATAGACAACTTCATCTGTTCTTGGTACCCTAGTCCCTACATGTGAAAGAGAAGTCACAAAACTCAGCAATGTAAGACACAACAGAACTGCCTTTACACATGCCCATGAACACGTTCTGGTATATTAAGCAGAACCTTCAAGAAATTAATTAATGAAAATAAATGCTAACATGTTGTATTACTTAATGTATTTTTCTGCATCAAGCATAATATGCACTTTTAACTCAACACTTTATCATTCCTTTGACCACGGCTGACTTCCAGTTTCCCTTGTTTTCTTAACATTTGATACCAGTTCAACTATACACTTTCTTACTGGCCATTCAAGTGGTGGGTCATAGGTAGTTACTAGGCATACAGTCCAGGAGACCAGTAAGGAGCCTAGCCCAAATTCATTATTACAGCAAATTGTTATGTGGTTAAGTGACTTGTACAGAGTCTCACAGTAGGTAAATAAAATCTGAGATACACTGTAACACGTGAAGAATTTCATTAACAGTTCCTAACCTTAGTCCTCTGCACTAACTGCCTGACTTGAGAATTCATAACAATTCATGTAAATGTTAGAATGATGAGAAACCTGTTGATTGATTTATTAATTTATCATCTGTTAACTGGGCGAGAAACCTGTTTATTGATTTATTTATTTGTCAGCTGTTAACTGTGTGAGAAACCTGTTTATTGATTTATTTATTTTTCATTTGTTAACTGGACTAATCCCACTAGGATAGTAGCCTGTTTTCTGGGCAGACCCAAGGTGGTATTTATACTGACTGAGGGAGTTACATTGATCTTTTCAATAAATACCATGGACTCTTTTACATCCACCTGAACTACCACCAACTCAGACAGGTGGAACTTTGGTTTAATATCTCATCTAAAGGATAGCACACTCAGGGGTGCAGCATCCCCAGTACTGCACCACAATGGGAAGCATCCCCCCTTCTCTGAAGTGGGAATAGAACCTACAGGCATCTGACTTTCTAGCAACAAAGGCATGTGTGCTACATGTTGAGTCATTGGCATGACAATATACAAGCCCAATGGGACTTGAACCCACAACTTTTATCAACTGTAACATCAAAGGCATTGCAATTATGTGGTGAGCTACATCAGTAGGCATCTTTGAGCAAACAGAAACTATCAATATCAAAGCACCATAAACACAGATATCCATTCATAACAAAATACATATTTTTGGAGGGAACAAGTTTGCCTTTACCCCCATTAACCCTTACTTAAACATACTAAATATATTCTCACACCACTATGGAGACAAATATTGCCATAATAAAAATATATATTCTCTGGGCCATAAAGCTGACTCAAAATACCATCCTCCACAGAATAGTCTCTGTAATGATTAACCTACAGTTAATCCCTTCTATAGAACTGTAGGGTGAATAAAGAATAAGTCAGCTAGGGTTATTGATTAGTCTTAAAATGTCCTTTCAGAGCAATTAGCATAGTATTCACCTATGAATCTATGAACCTCTGAACACAATACAGAAATCTATGAATATATGAACCTATGAACACAATACAGAAAATTTGCATTCCTTTCAAGTTTGTTCCCAATACAGTAACCACTAAAACTTCATAGTTTGCAGACACGTGGCATATTTTTCTTTACTCTCTCTCTATCTCTCTCTCTCTCTATATATATATATATTTATATATATATATATATATATATATATATATATATATATATATATATATATATATAGATAGACGAACTCCTGGAACATTGTATTTCCTCTCCGGCAAAGGAACTACTTGGCTACCATGGTAAATTTTGCCCTTTCTCTGCTGTAGTGCAATCTTGGAGTTGATATATTTAAGTGGAGGGGGTCCCACTTTGGTGGGTGTAATTTGCTTCCATTTGTGATTTCATCGTTGGTGGCCAAATGGTTCCTTTGCTGGAGCAGAAATGCAATGTTCTGGGAGTTCGTGATTGTAAACTTACAACAGTTTGAAAGTCAACCATGCCTTGGAATGTTACCTTGTTCCTCCCTAGTTACCAGGACTCAGTAATGAATACTGATCGCTAGACATGAAAAACTGGTACTGAACTGGGGCTGTACACCTACACAATTTTACCAGCCTCTGTAAAGAAATATGCATATTAAAATTAGCTCTGTGTCATCTGGACTTCAGCTAAAGGATGTCATCCTACATATCACTACAAGAGATCATGTGGAACATGTTCAGCTATATGGTGAACACAGACATGTGAACCAATCTAAAGCAACTTTTCCCATGAGAAACTTTAAAGAATTGCAGCCACTGCATTTATTTTCTTTGCTTTTTCTTATTCGGCCCATGTAACTCAGAATTCACTGCAGATACTAAGTGCATGCTGGAATAGTGCACCATTCGGTCAAACAAGCCATATACTGATGGTGATTACAGGTTTATAGCTAATTACTAGGTTAGCTACCCTAGTGGGCCATTTTCAGCTTAGCCATTTCTGTTTTGGCACTTGAATTAATCTGTCCTGTTTGGTGTTAGATTGGCCTTACCCATCCCCAGTTGATAATTCTATATTACCCCAAGTGAGAATAACTGAAATCATGACATAGATAATTTGTGGTGACCCATTTATGGGTTAAAGCATTTAAGAACTGTTTCTGTCCAGTAGTAGTACAGGAGGCAGTCTTGGGGTACATTTTCTGTTATGAATCCTTAGATCCAAGTTGCGCTTGAATATGGAGAGGGATGCGCTTTGTTTTATGTGGATGGGGGTGTCTGTTCCAGAATAGTGGTATCCTCTGCAAGGTATAACTGTACTTCCAAACTGTTCTGTTGATGATGCAGAAGAGGTTTAGATCCCTAGATCAACTGTTTCTGATTCCATTTGACTTGCTGATGTGCAGTAAATCCATCAGTAATGGGTCAGAGGATGTGTTGTATACCACAGGTCACCTCTCAACAGTCTGTAGGATACCAAGTATTGTTACAGGGCTTTGAGTCAGTCCTTGTACGACATATTGTTTAGGCCTTGTATCCTTTTAGTAAGGTATCTTTGGGGTATTCCAGTTGTACATGTTTTTTGACAGATACATGACAAAGCAGGTATTACACTCAATGATTGGCCTAATGATGGCTGAGTAAAGGGAGACAATGATATTCCTAGATCTAGACACAATCCCTTTGTTTCTAATCTATTCAATGTAGAAGGACTTTCTTATGGCAGTGGATACATGGTGGTTGAAAGTTAGGCCACTGAACACCTAAGATCCCAAATCCCAAACTGGGCCAACTCTTAGGGACATACTGTCAAAGTGGTAGTTACTCAGAGCTGATAAATTCCTAAAAGATATGATAATGTATTGTCTGCATTTAGTTTCAATCCATCATTTTAATACCAGTTATTAGCATGGGATGCACCTTCTTGCAGGACTGCTCCTCCTAGCTTGCAGTCATCTGCAAATTTAGTCAGCCACAGCCCTTTGGTATTACCTTTTACTTCAGAAAAGTCTATACCAAACAGGACAGATCCTAGGCCCAAACAGTATTGGAACATTAGTCTAATGTTACCATTCACTTAACAAACAAAAGTGAAAAATGTTATTCTGTTTTATAAACACTTCAAAGCTTACCTTTATGTGTTCACTTCCAAGTATGACCTTAGCATGCAGGGGATTCCTGCTCCTTGGAAGGATTTCTGAACTTATCTGTTTGAAGAAAAAAGACAATTCATTTTTTTCCTTAATAAAAGTCTTACCATGTGGGGTAATCAAGAACAACACAAAATTTCAGTTAGTGTTGTAGGAATTCTGAAAGTGCTAATATCTATGGATAGTGGTATTGCAACTTTTCTTATGTAGTAATTAGCCATGATGATGCAGTGGTTAGCATTGTCCCCTCACAACCAGAGGTTCCCTGGTTTGATTCTTGTTGTAGCTTCTGTGAGGACTCTGCATGTCCTCCCTGTGGTTGTGTGGCTTTCTTGTGGATACTCTGGTTTCCTCCCACATTCTGAAGACATGCAGTAGGTGATTTGGGCACTATAAAAGTGACTGTAGGTGTGAGTGGTGCTGATGAACTTCTGTGACAGAGCTGACCACCTGGCAGTGTAAACCTTAGCTTGAGATGATTGTCACTGTTGAAGTGACACCCTGACCCCATGTAAAAAAGGGGTTGGGGATGGATGGATTCTCAAATTGTCTACCTTTGTGCAAATACAACTTGACTGAAAGGACATGAAAGCAGTATGCTGACAAATTATCCCTGCTGTATTACTAAATGGTAAGAACAGGTGGAAGCATTACAGCAGAAGAAAGCTTGAGTTTTTATTTATTTACTGATCCTAGTTATACCGGGCAGCGACGGTGGTGCAGTGGTTAGCATTGTCACCTCACAGCAAGAAGTTCTCTGGTTTGATCCTCGGCTGGGGTGCCTTCTGTGCAGAGTCTGCATGTCCTCCCTGTGCTCATGTGGGTTTCCTCTGGGTGCTCTGGTTTCCTCCCACATCCCAAAGACATGTGTAGGTCGATTGGACACTCTAAATTGGCCCTAGGTGTGAGTGCGTGCATGTGTGTGCCTTCTGTGGACGGTTGGGCACTGGGCTGGCAACTTGACACTGCAAAACTCTACTGCTAATCATGAGCGGACAAGGTGATCTGCTGTGGCAACCCCTAACTGGAAAAAGCCAAAAGAAGAAGCCTGATCTTAGTTATACTACTCTTTCGTATCATGGAACTTGTCTCACCAGATCCTTACAGCAGCAAAGTGCCTTCTGTGGGAAATCAGATCAGTATACTGGTCTCTGAGGACCTTTAAACTGGGAGAATGCCCCCACCAAATATTGAACATTGGAACACTGGCCACAGCAGACATTCATATGAGAAGTATGATCGTACCAGACTCTCAGATTATGAGACTTAATTTTCCTGATTGTCAGATGAGTACATTGTCTTACTGAACATTCAGACCAGTGGGGTGGCCACAATGGACCATCAAAGCTGAAAAGTAATCTAGATATAGCAGAAAACTAATCTGTGTGAACACTGATTTTAAGGTGCAGAGAACTAATCTCTGAACAGTGAACACGGATTTCAGCATATTCCCTACCTCGCAACTTCAAACTTAGAAATACTGACTGTAGGCACACCTCTCAACTGCTATGCTTTATGCATATTATGATTTTGGAATTCATATTTACTTCTTCTTTTCCTGGAGTTACTGATTTTCCTAATAAAGTGATACCCGTTTAAAAGTATGTCCATTATTTAAAAACCCTGAATCATCTCTATACAAAGGTACATTTTGGGAATCTGTTATCTTCAAAGATTAATATGAAAATAAGAAAGTGCTTCTGTTTTGGACACTCTGATCTCATTTTTTTCAGTGGTTTGTGTTAAAATTAATGCTCAGAGATTCAGAGGCATTACTCCAGTTACACAGTAGTTAAACAAAGCCAGATATCTTATATATGGTCTGGAGTTAGCACACACACACACACACACACACACACACACACACACACACACACACACACACGCACACACACGCACACACACACACACACACACACACACACACACACACACACACACACACACACACGCACATATATATATATGTGTGTGTGTGTGTGTGTGTGTGTGTGTGTGTGTGTGTGTGTGTGTGTGTGTGTGTGTGTGTGTGTGTGTGTGTGTGTGTGTGTGTGTGTGTATATATATATATACTAAATGTCGAGTTCATTTTCCTTCATTGTAAATAATTCATTGGTAGTACACTTTCATTACTAATGATGAACTGCAGATTTGCTTCAGTAGGACTGGAGTTTCAAGTTAGTTTAAAGAAAACTCTGCTATCCAGCCTTATGTTTTTGCTGTCCACAAGGGCATGCTAACACCCAGGAAGGAACATTTTAAATTAGTTGCTGCATGTTCTTCATATTTTTTTTCATTCTTTATAACAGCTTTTCAGAGAGATAAGCTGGTAAGTTTGTGCATGCAGCAAAGGGTGGAGTAGTAAAATGAATCAGCAATGCAATATGAATCTACCCTGAAATAAAAACATTTTTCTCATCAGAACTTTACTTGACTGAAATGCAGCGTCAGTTTCAGACACTTCCACAACTATGCCTATTCTGTCCCCATTCTAGTTAAAAAGCCCAGAAGTGATGAATTCATCAACAAGCTGCCATTGAGGAGGTTCAATGTAATGCCCCACTATTTCACTGAACATATTCAGCAGTGCTCAAGCAGTGGGTGTGTCAATGTGTGAGGGGTGAGGGGAGTCACCAACAGTTGATGCAGCCTCAAGGATTACTTCTCCCATTTAACACAGATGCTCCTGTAGCATCTATTGTCTCCAGCGGAGATCAAGACGGAATTTGTCATACAATTCCTACCCCTCTCCATTTAGTTCCTCTGACACCCAGACCACCACTTGCACCCAAGAAATCTGCATCATAGCAGGGATTTCATCCTCAAAACCACACAATCATGCAGTATTTAATCCATCGCAATAGGTCAATCCTGTAATCTTCGTCGTCGTCATCATCATCATCATCAATAACAACCCCCTTTTCCCTATTTTCTATGTGGGGTCAGAGAATCGTGTTAACTGATGCCATCTCTCTCAGTTTAGTACCACTCTCCTACCTTCTTCGACACTCATGCCTGACTGTCACAGATCTTCTCTCACAGAGTCCTCCTTCCACCTCTTTGCTGGATGCCCTCACTTCCTCTTACCTTCTTCTACTTTGTCCCAAATCTTCTTTCCAGATTGTCTTGTCATTTCGCTCATGTGCCTAAACTACCATAACCTGTTCTCCTTGACCTGCTCTGTAATTGGAGCTACTTTGGTGTCTGCTCTTTATATCCTCATTTCTTCGTCTGCCCCACAGTGCACATCCTATCACCCATCACAGGCACTTCATCTCCATCACCTCTAGGTTCCTCACCTGCTCTGCCTTTACTGCCCAGATTTCTGTAGAATACATTAGTACTGATTACACCACTGTTTTATACAACTTATTTTTCACCTTCTTTGGCATTCTTCTGTCATATACTACCCCTGACACTTTGTGCTAGTTGTCACCTTGGTGATGGCAGGTATTTGGCATGCAAAGGGAGGCAGGGCTAAGTGTGCTACTGCTTTGGAAAATATTGGTATGTGAGATGTGCTGTGAGGTGGGAACTAGTGAAATCACATATGAAAAAAAGTAGAGGTCATTCTTAGGCCTAGCCAGCTGTTAGCAGTAATTTATACCACACTTCTGAAATGCTGCTAGCACCTATAAAGACCTGTGAAATGCACTAATGAGATGGAATGAGAGTTCTCTGTCTTGAAAGCATCCCTTTGAGCATAGCCAGTTTTTCTAATGTTTAATAGTTGGAGTATCATTGCACAGATGGATGCCTCCAAGATAGCTCTGGTGTTTTGCCATCCTGCCCTAAACAATTGGGGCCAATAGCATCTTCTAAAGCATCCTATCAGTCATCAACAGTCCCTGCTTAGCCTGGTTAGGAGAGGATCAGGTCTAGAGTAAACCATGACTTTTTTATGAGAGATAGCCATTGGTGTCATTACATCTAGAAAGGGCACATACCACTTGCACTTAACCCCCATTTACAGCATAAGTATAGCATGCTTTTAAGTTGGAGAGACTTGACACAACTGGCAGCAGCTTTTAGCACAAAGCACACTTTTATATATTATGACCTTAGTATTATAAATACTCAAAAATATAACATTTTGTGCATGGAAAGAAAAAAAAAATAACTACTACATAAAAATAAAAGAATGAAAAATAAGTCGCCATCTTACTTACATGGCCAGTCTTTATAAAAGAGAAAATAATGCAGCTCCTCTCTGTTTATACCTAAAAATGTATCCTTTGTGAAATTCGCATTTGTCTCAAAGTTTTGATATACTGTGTAATAGTATCTAGAATGCAAAAGAGAAATGGGTTAACCCAGAAAATTACAACACTTAATCATGTTTGGCCATCAATGAACTACCCTCCACTGTACTACATAATTTCTATGCTACTTTACCAAAATATTTAACCTTGTAATTAAATTACAAAATGTTACTGTTCTCTAAAATCCATGTGACTCTCATATTGTATAATTTGAACGTTTTCCCTCTTCTGATATCTGGCTTCCACAGATGTCATCCTGTAGTCTTGGGCCTTTGACTGCGCTGTCTAATTCTTTGGTCAAAACCAAGAAGGAAACATTATTTGTTAGATGGTAATAGCTGGAGGAGAAGAAGAAAAATAAGCGAGTTTGGGGATTCTGTTAGGTACTGGACATGATACCATTAAATGGCATGACTCATCCTAGTCGCAGCAGTTTGTTTCAGTGAGCAGTACTCTACCTACCCCGATGTGTACACGTACATGATGTGGCAGACGTCTCTCATTCTTCAGCCACCAACACCAAACATTGCTACAAACATCTGCCCTTACCCAGCAGATCATATGCAAAGGAGGCTTCCTGTTAAGAGTGTCATCAGACCAGGCGGTAATGTATTCTACAGATGTGATATTACTGGATTACAGGACAATGCTAACTAGTAACTCACTCATGGTTGATGATGTCTGTCTCCTTAAAAGCCAAAGTTTCATCCCTCCCATCACGTCTTCCACCACACTTCTAAAACTCTCCTATTACTTAACCTTATACCAAATCCAGCTACACAAAATTACCCATCCTCCTTTGCATACAACACTTACCAATCATACCATCCATCATCTCTTAATCTTAAATTGCTCCCAATCTATATAAGACTACATACATAGGATACCTTCCAATTAAAATCCTCCCACACAATCCAAAATCCCAAACCTCTGTTAAATACACTGCACTCATATACGCACTTGGCAAGCTTCTTTAACACAGTAACACACAAATAAAACTTTCTGCAGACATACACCCCAACCCAGGTCCCAGTTGCACATGAAAGTATCCCACCAATCCCACCACTCTACCACCCTTCAACACTTTATTAAGCAGCCACAGTAACTCTAACCTTCTGCTCCTCAACATTAATGCCAGGAATATAGGAAAACGTACATGAACTACATGCTAATCTCTCTCTTCAATCGCCTGATATCGTGCTACTAACTGAGACATGGCTTAAGCCAGACAATAATAATAATAATGAAATCCTAACTGCAGGATATAATATCATAAGGAAGGACAGAACAACAAAACAGGGAGGTAGTGCAGCAATTCTGTTTAAAAATCACATTAAAGTGGAGACATTAGAAATAAACATTCCAAATTTCAACAAAGCAGAAGTTATTTTTACCAAATTACAATCCATTCATCCATCCATCCATCCATCTTCAATCCCTTTATCCCAGTTTTGTGCATGTGGTTGGGGTGTTACTTCAACAATGACAATCATCTCGAGCCAAGGTTTACACTGACGGGTGGCTAGCGGCTAGCCCTGTCATGGTAGTTCATCTGTACCACTCATTCACACACACACTTGCACCTAGGGCTAATTTAGAGTGTCCAGTCCACCCACTACATGTCTTTGAAATGTGGGAGGAAACTGGAGCACCCAGAGGAAACCCATGTGACAGCAGGGAGGACATGTAGACTCCACGTAGAGGGCATCCCAGCTGAAAATTGAACCATACAGCCTCTTGCTGTGAGGTGACTGCTGCAGCACCACAGCTGCCCCTAATTACAAATCAACTCCAAAAAACAGGCAAACATAATTGGAGGTTATATCCCACCCGGCAACAATATACCCACACTTGAGAACATACTGCACTAGACCTCCAGCATGGTCCCACAGGAAACTATCATCATGGGTGATTTCAATATAGATTGGCTTACCTGCTCCTCTTAAAACCCCACAAATTATATCAAACTCCACGGATTTACTCAAATCATCAGTTCTCCTAGTAGGATTGACAAGTCATCCAAAAGACGATCAATCTTTGACTGGATACTGACAAATAGACCATCCCTCTCCTACCAGTCTGGTTGCCTCCCAGTTTGTCTGAGTGACCGTCTGCCAACCTTTCTACTAGATATTGCATGCACCAAGCAAAACAAACTGCCTGCCATCTAATAAGGAGCAGAAATAAGAACTTCAACCCCATAAATGTTATATCTGTCCTAAAAAGTGTAACTGGGCACCTCTTAGAGTCCTGGTCTTAGAGGAAGTGGTTAATTATTTTAACACCAAATTCTTAGACATCTTGAACTCACATGCCTCCCCCCCCAAAAAAAAAAAACATTAGAATTAAATTTAACTTTGCTCTTTGGCTAAGTAAAGAAACCAGGTCATTGCTCAAAACCAGAGATAAATCCTGGGACCAGTGGCATAAAACTAGGTCCCAAATATCAAAACAAGGTTTCCCAGAAATAAAGCAAAAAATTTGTTAAACTCGATAAGATCAACTACTACCACAAAATGCAAATGAAGCACCAAAACAACCCTCAAAAGTTCTAGGTAGCCGTAAATAATATACTCCTGCCAGGTAAATCCAGCACACCCTCCCCTACTACCACTAACACCAAAGAGAATAAAGCCACTCAATTCAATAAATACATCACTGAAAGCATTCTAGCCCTATCAAACTAGAAGAACTCCACTCCCACCACAGAATCTTCCAAGGCATGTAATAATAACTCCTTCATATTTCAACAAGTTTCTACTGGCTCCATAAAAAAATACTTAAAAAGCTAAAGCCCACAGCACTAGCCACAGATAAACTTCCAGCTGATTTGCTATGAATTGCTGTTGATGCAATAGCCTGCCCAGTAGCCATCCTGATTAATAGATCTCTGTTGGAATGACTTGTCCCTGAAATTTGGAGTTTCCCACATTATACTACTACACAAAGGGGATAATTCTACTGAACTAACCAATTACCATCCAATTGCTGCTCTATCCCCTTTATCTAAGATCCTACGCAGGTGTATGCATACACAAATTTCAGACTATCTACACATGCATAAACTATTGTCAAATACTCAGCATGGCTTTCCTTCCTCCCACAGCACCACCTCTGCTCTTATGTAATTCAGCAATACAGTTAATCACCACAGAAACAATAGCAAATTTGTATCTGCTATCTTTCTTGACCTTTCTATGGCCTTCAACATGGTCACACATAGTAAAGTGATCTTGCTCTTTATGAACTAAATATTGGTCAAAATATAGTCATGTGGTTACAAAGCTATCTATCAGGTCACTAGCAGGCAGTCCAATGGCAGCAGGACCTTTCTCCTCTTCGCCAGGTAACTCTAGGAGTTCCCCAAAGCTCCATCCTAGGGCCCCTGCTGTTCTCGTTTTACTAACAATCTCCATGCTTCTGTTCTACATGCTTCCATAATCCTAGATGCAGATGATTCTGCATTAATATGTGCTGCTTTCTCCCTCCATGATCTCCACTCAGTTACACAAGATTCCTTTCTATCAGATGAAGACTGGCCTGCTAACTCCCATCTAATCCTGAATCCTAATAAAACTAAACTGCTTCTCTTTCACCCTATAAGATCTACCACTTCAAGCCCTTCATTCAATATTATATCCAGAAATAAAACCAGTATAACTCCTGTAACATGCACTAAACTACTAGGAATAGAAAGTGACAGCAACATGAGGTTTGATGTTCACAAACCATAAAGAAAGTATGCAAATAACTTTGTGTTCTTTACTAAAATAAGCAACTTATGACAACAAAATGTAAAGGCCATCATTGCATGAACTCATCATCTCATCTCAACTCTGCTCTAAGCTTCTCCAATTCTTACAAGCCTTAGAAAGAGCGATGTAGCCAAACTCAGTACCTGCTACAAGAAAACAGGCAGGTTTGCCACAGAGTCCTGTTACAGGGCACATCATTGTGCAGCTCTAAAACAATTTAACTGGCTAGAACTCCCTCAACGCCTACTTTACAACCAACTCACCTTTGCCCATAAACCTCTATATCAGCCAGAGAAAAACCCTGTACTGCAAAATCTTATAAATCCATATTCTAATAATAGATCTCTCTGCTCCAGTATAAATTCCTTCTGTATGTAACAAAAGCCAACAACACAGCTGGGGAATCCCTCTTCTGTAACTTAATTCCAAAAATATGGAAGACGTTACCCACCCATATAACATCCAGTTCTTCTTTAGTACAGTTTAAGAAACTACTAAAAACACACAACATATATTTGACTCTGTTCCTGTACCAGTGTTGGATAGTCTTACCCCCTACTCAGTAACCTATCTAACCTATTCTCAACTACACTGCTGCAATTTTACTACCATCTCTACAGGAACTCAGTTTCTATCCTCCTTGCTCGTTTTCATCACAGCTTAAGTATTAGCTACCTTTACTTGACCGAATGAACTCAATTATTATGAGGTCTATATTATTTATCCAACATAGGTTGTATTGTCTCCCTTTTAACTGTTGCTATACGCACTTCCTAGTATATGCTTTCTGTCATTCAGCTTATTCTACCCACCAGTATTACAAGTCTTCTGTATATAATACTGTTTATACCTGCATATAATCTAAATGTATCTGTATTTGATCTGTAAACTGTTAACTTACTTGTGTTTGTATGTGGATTTGAATTTTATTCTCATATGGGGCTTTTCTCACCAGGTCTCCTCTGAAAAAGGACATGCGCCCAGTTGGACCTTCCCGGTTAACAAATGTAAACTAAATAAATAAATAATAAAATGTCCCATGATCATCAATGTCCTGCTAACTCTTCCCAAAACTGCAGATCACATCCACAATCCAGGGCAGCACAGTGGTGCAGTGGTTAACATTGCTGCCTGATAGCAAGAGGTTTTCTGGTTCAATTCTTGACTGGGGTGCCTTCTGTGTGGAGTTTGCATATTCTCCTTGCGTTTGCATGGATTTCCTCTAGGTAATCTAATTTCCTCCCACATTGCAAAGACACACATTTGGAGCCTTTCTCCCCGGCCTGCTGCTGAAAATAGGCTCTGTCCTAGCCAGACTTCCTCAGGCAATAAATAAATAAAATCCCAGGCTGTATTAGAAAAGGCCAGTGAGATATTACAGCATTTACCCCTCACTGGTTATCGTAACCACTTTTGTTTGCCATTTCTGATTCAGTTACTGATTGGTTTTTACTTTGTCTTGCTAAATGACAGTTAGAACTACGTTTCCTGTTGATATGCCTTCCCACAGCTACTGTAATAATATGTTGATGTGCTGATTTATATTTTAATATCTTGCTACAGTTTAAGTAAAACTACTGAAGTGAAAATGTCTGAGGAACTCCGAGAAATGAATAAAAAAGCTCCCAGATATTTTGATTTTTTTTTCCAGTAAAGTGGGTTTTGTGCAGCATTTGTGCAGTATCCCATCCTGTTTTTTATTCATTTATATTTGCTAGTTTTGGGTTTAATACAGGTTTTGGACAGCTTTTCACATTTCACGTCTTCGGTTATCTTTACTGAAAAACATTGATACATAGATAGATAGATACATAGATAGATAGATAGATAGATA
The DNA here is from genome assembly GCF_019279795.1 of Protopterus annectens. Classification (NCBI taxonomy): domain Eukaryota; kingdom Metazoa; phylum Chordata; order Ceratodontiformes; family Protopteridae; genus Protopterus; species Protopterus annectens. The sequence continues at coordinate 1,176,578,949 of NC_056747.1, read as the reverse complement.
GATAGATAGATAGATAGATAGATAGATGCTTGTGCATGTGCATGCTTGCTTGCACATGTATGAAGAGAGTGAAGTCTCACCCACAAAAGACAGCACATGTGGGAGTAAGCATGGTGAAACTGCACCATCTGCAGGGATTTTTTCATGAATGTTGACAGTAAATTGCCACACCTCAAATAGTTAACAAGACACCATAGATTATAGGTGGGTGAAACCGCTAACCTTTTAGTTAACAGCCCAGTGCTGCCTCCTAGTGCATCACAGACAAAGTCATGGTGGATTAGCTGTGACACTGTAAAAATAGTTAACTAAAATGCTACCGTGGATCAAGTTTATGACCAGAACCATAGCCTGGTCATCCAGCACCCTCTGCAGTTATCCCAAACTGGTGCCACCCTCAACTTAAAGCTGAGGAGAAAAAGATGTATTCTCAAAGTTAAAGATGAAAAAAAGAGAACAAAAGCTTCTTCAACTCTTCTGCACAGCTCAGTTTGAAGATGTAGAATGTAGCAAGCTGGTAAAGCAGCTTGCTACGGAATCACCATTCACTGAGTACTTTAGTAGTACCAGCATTCATATTTTGAAGCCGTGATCTTCTCCCAGCTTCATAAATGAATTCTAGTCCTGTACTTCTGCAGAACTGGCATCTACCAATTGCTCCCTCTAATAGCTTGAGCCCAGGGCAGCTGCTGCTTCGCTGTACCCTAATTACAGCTCTGCCCATGACTAGGCATCAAAACATCTGGCTCTTAATACAAACAGACTAGTTAGACATCTGTCGTATTCTGCTGCCACTGCTGTTTCATCATTTTAGGGTCTGTAGTTCAATACCATCACGTTGATCTAACCGTGTTTCTGTCACATCTCCTTTTCCTTGTTTTGTAGAGTATAGGAAGCAAGTAGCAAATGTATTATGATATAAACCCAAAGGTGTCTGTCAGGTCATAACACTGGTTGCTAGGCTGTCATGTCATGTGACATGATCTCATATGACCCTATAAAATGGCATATTCTGTTTATGTTCCATCTATGTGGATTCCTGCTCATATGACCCTATACAAATTACATATTGTGATTCGGTTCCATCCCTGAGGAGTCTCACTCATATAACCTTACAGAAGTCATATCTTCTAAGTTTGTTCCATCCATGCAGATTCTCACTCGTATGACCCTATATGAATTGCACATTCTGATTTTATTCCACCCTTGTGGTTTTCCACCAGGAAGACTATAGGCCAGTGATTTCTGTGTTTTTGATAAAACCATACATTTGTGAATCTCTCCAATCTCTCCATATCACAGAGGAAAAATATTTACTCACCTGACCAAAAGAGCGGCATCTTTGAAAGGCAGAACATGTTCTTTAATAAAGTGCGCCAGGATATGAAAAAATGTAGTGTTCAAGTCATCCTTGTTGAGACGTTCTTGATCAAGAGTATGCTGGGATGCTGAAAAAATAACAATAAGTACATTACAGAGCAAACAAAAGCATACACTACTGTCCATTGCAGATTATAATGCTTCTGTATTTCATTTATTACCACGCTCTGCACCCAATCATAATGCTTCTTTATTTCATTTCTAGCCAACCTCTGCACCCAATCACAATGTTTCATTTCATCTATTGCCATTTTCTGCACTAACATATCTACATACATTTTGTCTTTCTATATACATTTTGTTCTCTAAATCATTCATACCCCCTTGATAATACTAAGGGACATCTAGGCTGTCTTAACATCTCTTACAACTAGTAAAGTGGGCGTTTCAAATAGGATGCAGGTGCTGTGATTATTTATTTGTTTTTTTCTTGCTGTGTATTTTTTTCTTTATTACTATTATTTTATTTTCTACATTTGCTAACCAGGTAAGCCATGGCATAAAACCTATTCCAGATATTCAAAGTTACACAGCAGGAAAATATAGGTGTCGAGAATCAAACCATGGATTACAGGATGAAGCTCGTCAGCAACTCTTACATGACAAATAGACTATGACTGTCATGTCCCCTTAACAGCCTAAGTTTCATCCCTGTCACAATGTGCAATGGGCTAGCTAACTCTACCCAGAACTGCAGACCATGAGCTCAAACCCAGGTTTCTTAACAGCAGTGTACTTATCTCTTCTTTCAGTTGTTCGTACGCAGAATCTCATTGATTCTGTTCCTGATGCTTCCCTCCTATTCAAGAATGAAGGGATGTGCAATGTCAAATGCATATGACAAAATGCAGTACAGTTATTATTAATCTGCCATTGAAAATATGCATACGAACAGATAAGATAAGGCGTGTTCCCCTTCCCAATCAGGGAGAGTGGCCCTCTAGCCAATCCCTTGTTTTGCAATCTCACTTGACACCAGTTACATAAGGTGTCTTTTTCATTCATTTTTTACTATATTTTTCTTTGTGCCTGTGAGTGTGTGTGTGTGTGTGTGTGTGTGTGTGTGTGTGTGCGTGTGTGTGTGTGTGTGTGTGTGTGTGTGTGTGTTTGTCTGTGTGTGTGTGTGTGTGTGTGTGTGTGTGTGTGTGTGTGTGTGTGTGTGTGTGTGTGTGTGTGTGTGTGTGTGTGTGTGTGTGTGTGTTTACTTTAAACTCTGGTTAACTAGTCTGCTAACAAATGATCCTCCATATCAAAGGAGTGCTCATTCCAGCCAAGTCCCACAGCTACTACCTCACAGTCATAACCACAGGCCAAAATCTATCTTACAATGGGGGATGGAGCAAGGAATATTAGTCATGGCCTAGAGGGAGTAGAACAGAATCCTAAGGCACAAATTAATTTTGCAAGTCCTCAAATCTATTATGTTACAATGATAAACACAAACCACTTTCTGCTCAACTCTTGGAGACAGGATGTAGTATCATTAATCATGGCCTAGAGGTAGAGGAAAGTATGTACTTCCCTCAGCCAACTTTTCATGCAGTAGCATGTGTAGCTCCAAGGCTGTGACTTCTTTCCTATTTGAGTGATCCCTCTCAGTATTCAACTGGGTTATTATCTGCATATCCTGTAGGACAATACACCCCGGGTGTCCAGCTGAAATCAGATTTGCAGATTCCCCAACTTTCCCCATACCATCGACAGCCTGATTCCACCTTATTAGTCAGAGGCTCAATTCAGTGCATTCAGGGCTTGTTAGTAAATACCAATCACTAGGCAACAGCAGATTATGGGGCAAACCCTGATATCCACAAGACAGGCATTTCTTAGTTATTTATTTCAGAGGAATGAGACACATTCCCATTTAATACAGTCTGGCTTCAAATGTTCTTCTAGAGGCTATCTATTGACACAGGTATCATGGGTGTTCAAACAGAGTAACTAAGAAAGGGAGAATGAATGTCATCAGGTCTGGTGTTACATCATTCAGGTGCTTATAGGAATCATAAAGGTAAAGTAAGGAATGGAGTTCTGGTGAGAGTACAGTACAACTGAGGGTCTGGCCTACGTGAAATTCAAAAAAAAAAAGGGTGTGTTCTTTTGGCATTTGTTTATGAGGCATCTGGAAGTTTTGTAGTACCCTTGCCAACATTCTACATCAATGTAATAAATGGAAGTTTCCTGTAAGATGCTTCAAAAGAAGCTGTCACTGCTGTGTATGTCTCTCTAAGTTAAAACGTGAAAACTATTAACATTATAGGCATTTGTTAGCAGAAAACAACGCAGCTAGCTTAATACAGGGGTGTTGTCATCCCACCCCTGACTGTGCTCTTAATGCATTAGTTCTGAGTCACATTAGGATGTACTTCTTGCTCTCACTAAAAAGGGATGCCACTACAACAAAACTCAGCAGAGAAATCACAAAATCCAAGTGCATTGCTCTGTCTCCCAACATTCACTCATCAGAAGTTCATAACACAGTCTACGCCAGCAGTTTTACCTCATTCTCGACAGATTAATTAATTCACAGAGATTAACAGTAAATAGGTGTGTATCAGTGAAAATAAATCAGCCAAGATTTTGTGAGAAGCTTCAACTCACATAAGTAGTAACGGAATCTTCTAGTGTCTGTCATAACCTTCATAAAGTCATTAAGCTTCACTGTGCCATCACCTGTAAGAAAAACAGTGTCATTAAAATATTTCCAGTCTTATAATGCAGTAAAAACAAATGCAGCCTAATATAATCAAATCAACTAGGTTCAGAAGTACAGTTCCTTTATCAGAATAATAAAGTACAGTTCAAATATTAGAGTAATAATGGTATAATATTTAAGAGGCATCTGGTTTGGGCAAGTAAAATTTGGATGAGTTTGTAGCGTTCACAGCACTGAATACTAAGAAGCAGTAAGGAAGGCATAGTAATGGATGGATGAATAATAGATGAATATGTAAATATATAAACAGATAAATGTATGCAGAATTCAGTGGTGTTAATGGTAAGGCAGTAGTCCAGCTTTGGCATATTTATCCCAAAGGCTCTTCTGCAATCTACTGTTAGTAGGTGGTCTACTTAAAAAATGGTCAAGTGTTTTTGTTTTTTCTTCAAGTATGTACTTCAAGCCAAAGCACTTATATGGTTAAACTGATGGAACAGAGGTACCTGGGGTGATTTTATTTGTAGGGTATGATTATTTGCCAATTTTGGTGTGTCTGGATGGGTCTACTTTGTTTTGTTGAATCTTATTTCACTGAATTTCATTTCACCCCGACCACTTCGGTGAAAACTCAAATTACTGAAAACTCATTTCACTGAATCTTATTTCACTGAACTGATCTTGGAGTTATTATATATAGTTAGGGGGGATGTGGGGGGCACAGTCCCCCCACATTGGGGGGACGTAGGGGGCATAGCTCCCCACTTAGTTTGAGTTTGCATTGTCTTCTGGAGAGAGTTAGTCATTGGTGTTGCAACTATGCATGTCTATTGTTTAAAATGCATTGTTTTGAAGTTTTTGGTAAAATACAATATAAAACAAACAAGGTGGGGGGGGCAAACCCCTCACACCCCCAAAGTATATATACTAACTCCAGGATCGCACAACATTGGGGAAAATGGCATATACCTTTTACTTGACTTATAGCACTCTACACAGTGCCATATATACTAACTGCAGTTCAGTAAAATGAGATTCAGTGAAATGAGTTTTCAGTAATTTGTGTTTTCAGCGATGTGGTCGGGGTGAAATGAAATTCAGTGAAATGAGATTCAACAAAACAAAGTAGACCCATCTGGATTTGTTTTAAATGATACAGTAGTTGACACTTGGATTTAACACCTGAGAGAAACAAGTTGTGGCAGCAACAAAGATGGCATCAGGATTCAAGATCATCTGGAAATATATTGACTTGATACCAAGAGAAATTAAACAGGAATATTTTGTGTAAGTTAAATAAAACTGGAGAAAACAAGGGTTTAACTCTTGAGTTTTAAAACCTGGCAAATGGATGAGGCTGGCCATGGTGACAGACTAGGTGGTTCAGTAGCTTCCACATTTACTGATATGGTCATATTTGCTACATCTTAAACAAAATAAAACAAAAAGTAGTTGAAATTAATTCAACTTTATTCAAAACAACACCGAGAAATAAAGGTATCTGATATAAGCTTACAAAATCACAATATATAGACAAACTTCCAAATTAAGGTATAATAGTACCACTTTTTGTACTGGCAGCAAAAGCACTTAGTTGCCACTAATTGTACTTGGTAAACTGCAGAGTTATTCATCTTATCATACTTCTGATAAAGGGCCTTCGGCCTGGCGCTGGCAGTGTAAGCGAAAAAGGAAGGAAACGGGAGCATGAAAATATCGATTCTTAACTTTTTAGCAAACAAAAATAATATATCATAACAAAATATGATAACTCATCTTACAATTTTCATTTGACAAACAAAAATAATATATCATAACAAAATATGATAACTCATCTTACAATTTGCATTTGACAAACAAAAATAATATATCATAACAAAATATGATAACTCATCTTACAATTTGCATTTGACAAACAAAAATAATATATCATAACAAAATATGATAACTCATCTTACAATTTGCATTTGACAAACAAAAATAATATATCATAACAAAATATGATAACTCATCTTACAATTTTCATTTGACAAACAAAAATAATATATCATAACAAAATATGATAACTCATCTTACAATTTTCATTTGACAAACAAAAATAATATATCATAACAAAATATGATAACTCATCTTACAATTTGCATTTGACAAACAAAATAATATATCATAACAAAATATGATAACTCATCTTACAATTTGCATTTGACAAACAAAAATAATATATCATAACAAAATATGATAACTCATCTTACAATTTGCATTTGACAAACAAAAATAATATATCATAACAAAATATGATAACTCATCTTACAATTTGCATTTGACAAACAAAAATAATATATCATAACAAAATATGATAACTCATCTTACAATTTGCATTTGACAAACAAAATAATATATCATAACAAAATATGATAACTCATCTTACAATTTGCATTTGACAAACAAAAATAATATATCATAACAAAATATGATAACTCATCTTACAATTTGCATTTGACAAACAAAAATAATATATCATAACAAAATATGATAACTCATCTTACAATTTGCATTTGACAAACAAAATAATATATCATAACAAAATATGATAACTCATCTTACAATTTGCATTTGACAAACAAAAATAATATATCATAACAAAATATGATAACTCATCTTACAATTTTCATTTGACAAACAAAAATAATATATCATAACAAAATATTATAACTCATCTTACAATTTTCATTTGACAAACAAAAATAATATATCATAACAAAATATGATAACTCATCTTACAATTTTCATTTGACAAAAAAATAATATATCATAACAAAATATGATAACTCATCTTACAATTTTCATTTGGCAAATAAAAATAATATATCATAACAAAATATGATAACTCATCTTACAATTTTCATTTGACAAACAAAAATAATATATCATAACAAAATATGATAACTCATCTTACAATTTTCATTTGACAAACAAAAATAATATATCATAACAGAATATGATAACTCATCTGACAATTTTCATTTGACAAAAAAGTTAATGTCTGTCACCAAGAAACAACAAGAAAATAGAGGTATTTGCTCCTCTGTGGATATTAGTCAGATGTCCATTACGTACTTTTTGCAATAATGCCCGATGATGTTTAGTAAGTTATGAATACTGATTTATGGAAATCATACCCAGCCCAGTTTTACATTATGTTCAAACTATGTAAAGAAAAATGAGACAGGAAAATGTCATTTTAAAGTTACTTACGATCAATATCAGCGTGTGACAGTGCTCTTCGACTGTTTGCATCTCTCATCTTGATCCCAGCACGTGTTAGAGTTCTGCGCAGACTAACAGTATCAATCCTTTGGTCCCAGTCGGCACTGCACATGATGAAAACCGAAAGGAAGGCGAGCCTGAGAGCTATAAGGAGATATACATTGACTCTTAGAATTTATTCCAGAATTGCCTTTAATTTTTTCATATTTCTGGTTTAATTATCAATAAATTCAAGTATTTTGTGATCCTCTGGTAACCAGTGTTTGAACAGTGTTACTGGAATTGCGGGACATCTGACATGGGTCAAAGGGAAACAATACCAAGGTCAATGCACAAGAGTGGAATGACGCTATAAAACTGAGGCCTATGCTTCCATCCGGTGCTGTGCACATACCAGTGTACATAAGCAGATTCCCCATTACTTCTTACCATTTTAAGTATTTGCTTCTCCTACCCTATTCCCTAAGACTTTGGGGTGTCAGTTCATCTGCTCCTCTCATTTTGATGGGGGTACCACTGCTGTACTCACACCTCCTATATTATTCAGTATTGCATAGCAGTGTATTATACCCAACTGACATATTTTTCCCTTCAAGCCTTAAACATTACCATCCACTTTTTTGTTGAATTTCCAATCCCCAGCAGAGATTATGCCTGAGGAAGTAGTACCATCATCTGCTTCGAGAATTGTATTAATTCTTAGTAATTTCCTACTGAGCATGCTCATAACATCCCAATGGAAGATATGCAGCTGGTATACACAACAGGCATCTGTCCTGCTTCCATAAGAGGCAGCACTTCAATCGTCCTTCCACCCTGAAGGCAAAGTGCCTCTATAATACCATCTTTACCAGAGATTCAAAGTGAGGTCTACACTCCAGGCAAGCACCTCATAATACTCCCCACAGGGACAGAGAAGCAGGCACTGCACTGTGAGTCATCTCCGTCCCCAGCCACTCCTTCCAGTGCTTGGGGATGCTAATCAAACCCATGTCTGTTGGATCCTAATTGAGAATTTCTACCTCTGTGCCAGGATGTGAAAGTTTCTATCCATTTGCTTAACAAGCACCCTTACAAGCAGTTAATAGTAACTCTTTATGTCACTATTGCTATTGTTTCACCAATTACTGTTATTATAAATACCACCGTTATAAGTACGACAATTAGACAATGCACTACACCACCGCTATAGGTGCGACAATTAGACAATGCACTACACCACCGCTATAAGTACGACAATTAGACAATGCACTACACCACTGCTATAGGTATGACAATTAGACAATGCACTACACCACCGCTATAAGTACGACAATTAGACAATGAACTACACCACCGCTATAAGTACGACAATTAGACAATGCACTACACCACCGCTATAAGTACGACAATTAGACAATGCACTACACCACCGCTATAAGTACGACAATTAGACAATGCACTACACCACCGCTATAAGTACGACAATTAGACAATGCGCTACACCACCACTATAAGTACGACAATTAGACAATGCACTACACCACCGCTATAAGTGCGACAATTAGACAATGCACTACACCACCACTATAAGTACGACAATTAGACAATGCACTACACCACCGCTATAGGTACGACAATTAGACAATGCGCTACACCACCACTATAAGTACGACAATGCACTACCTTTCATTTCTTTCTCAGAAAGAATGATCTCAAACTCCTTAGATTCACTGTCAGAGGAAGATGCTGCTGCTGCTACTGATGATGATGATGCGGCTGATGATGATGATGATGATGATGCAGCTGCTGCTGCTAATGATGATGCTGAGGCTGCTGCTGCTGATGATGATGCAGCTGTTGCTGCTGTTGCAGCTGATGATGATGATGGTGCGGCTGATGATGCAGCTGCTGCTGCTAATGATGATGCTGAGGCTGCTGCAGCTGATGATGATGCAGCTGTTGCTGCTATTGCAGCTGATGATGATGATGCTGATGATGATGATGATGATGATGATGAGCTACAGATGTAATAAACAGCAGAAATTAGTTAAGCAGCGATTATATCACATAAGTAAACTCTGAGGGCATCCACAAACCAATGCCCACAAAGTACAGCTTTTCTTTATCTATTATTGTTTCATTTTATCTCTGTTCATTTTTTCCTTTAGTTTTAAGAAACAAGGCAAAACAAAACTAATTAAAATAAATCAGAATAAGCTATTAAATGATTGGAACAGATGGTATTTTTAATGAAAAATAGCCTTACTGTCAGAGTACCAAACCTATTTTGAAAGCCATGAATTTCATGAAGCAGAAGCAAATTTTCCTTTAAAAGGGTATTTATTTATTTTTATTTATTTATTTTACATTTGTTTACCGGGATGGTCCGACTGGATATATGTCCATTTTCAGCAGAGGCCCGGGGAGAAAAGCTCCAAGTTAGTAGATTACATTACATTAGTAACATTTACAATTAACATAGTTTACAGTCTTCAGTAAGTTTACAAACATTTATAGAACATGGTAGGCAACTGAGAGTTTCACACAGGGTATAGACAGATAAGGACTTTATCCCGTAACGAGCTCTAGATATGCCACAAAGCAAAGTCATATACATTTTAGAGCCAAATGACAGATTTAATTAGGCAAGATATCCAATACCAGGGGGTGGGTGTTAGTCAGGTTTTGAACAGGGACATTGCCAGTGGATTTGAAAGTGTAGTTTGAGGCTTTTTTTTTTTAACTGGTTTAGAGGGCTGGAGAGTAAGTTCAGCAGGTAGAGAGTTCCAAGGTATTGTGAGAGGGTTACAGAAATAATACTAACACCAGCAAGAAACTAGGTGTGCTGTTCTTTTTCTGAAAACAAACAAACAAAAAAAGATACATAAACTGGGCTAGGCTAGACAGAATTTACATTTCATAAGAACATATGCATTTAATTGAAGGTCTTGGTACACAAGCAATAATTATTTCAGATCATGCGCCAGTAATAACTAAATTAAAAACACAAGGTAATGAAATAAAAATGAAATACTGGTGCTTTCACATGGGTTTGTATTAAGATGGCGAAAGATAAAGTGACCAAACACGTGTTTATCAACACATAAATATCGACCTTTTCAAATGCAGAATGGCCACTTGAGCAAGTTTTTCCCAGGGGAAAAAAATCATTTGGCCGTCATCGGGGATTTACCCTTTTCCCCACTGTAGTGTGATCTCGGAGTTGGTATATTTAGTTAGGGGGGTGTGGGGGGCATAGCCCCCCCTCATCAAGGTGTGTGGGGGGTGAAGCCCCCCCCACTATGTAGGGTTTGAAAGTTTGGTTTGTTTGTCTTCGGCCGAGTGATTTTTTTTCCCCTGGGAAAAATTTGCTGAAGTAGATGTTCGGCATTTCAAAGGGTCGATATTTAATTGTCGATAAAGACGTGTTTGGTTAATTTGTCTTTCGACAACATAATATAGACCCCTCTCCCATCTATCGGTTAAAAAGAGAGGAATTTAAGGAATGGGTAGTAGAAATTATTTAGGGCCTGTTAGAGAAGGTAGAACTTTCTTCTGAAAAAATAGCTAGAGAGTGGGATAAAATTAAAGTGGAATTTAAAAATAAGGTGGAAATAAAACAAAGGGAGATATGGTTAAGAGATAACAGGAATTATTTAGATGGACTGACAAAGGTTAAATTATTGCAAAATAGGGGGAATCTCACAGAACAAGAAGAGGAGCAACTGCAGAATGCTAAACAGAAAACAACAGATTACTTTGATAATATGCATGAGTTTAGAAAGATTGCTGTTAATTAACTGTTTTTCGATAACTCTAGAGCACAAAAACTTTTAGCACAATGACTCAGGCAACAGAAAGTAGAAAAGGCTGTCGTCAAGCTTAAGGAGCCTATAGCAAGGAAGATTACAAGAGATCCTGTAGAATTATTAGAAATATTTTGGAAATTCTATAAAAGTCTGTATAAAGCAGAAAAAATGGAAATCAAGAAAAGGTACAAGTGGAAATGTTTATGGAAGAATTAAATATGCCAAGGTTAGAGTTAGAGGAGGCTGAATTACTAACAGTTAGGGTAGGAGGAGATGAGATAAAAATGGTGATGTATAACCAATCTACAGGAAAGTCTACAGAAATAGATGAAATTCCTGTGGAAGCTTGGAAGCGAGGAGGGAAAAACTGATAAAGATCTGAAAGGTTTTGTTTAACAGTATTTGAAGAGGCAGAGAAGTACAGCATCCTGGAAGAAAGTGGCGGTGTCTGTAATACCTAAAGATGGTAAAGACCCATCAGATCCAGTTTCATACAGGCCTATTTAAATACTAAACCATGATTATAAAGTTTTTATGTCTATAATGGCTAAAAGAATGACAAAAGTGATGCCAAAGTTGATAGATATGGAGGAATGTGATTTTGTGGAGGAAAGTCAAACACTTGACAGCATTAACAGAACACCGATGATCCAGCTGGAAGCAAAATGCAAGGCAATACCGCTGTTGTTGGTGGGTCTTGATGCAGAGAAATCATTTGACAAAGTAAGCTGTGACTTTATGAGCAGAGCAATGGAAGCATTTGAATTCCCTGATAAAATTATATGGTTGATTAGGAGGCTATATGAGGGATTGGAGGGAAAAATTAAAGTGGGTGGGGTCCTTTCTGATAATCTCTGCTTCAGCAGAGGAACCAGGCAGGGGTGTCCTCTCCCCTTTGTTACTCGCATTATCTTTAGAACCATTGGCAAAGAAAATAAAGGACTCAGAAATTCAAGGATATAATTGGTATGGTAGTCAAGAATAGCTGGCTCTATTTGCAGATGACATTATTTTATACCTGACATGAAAACCAGAAAGGGTCATTACAGTGCTGTGGAGCATATTGAGACAGTTTCAAATCTTTTTGGGATGCAAAATTAATTAAACTAAAACAAAGGCAATAGCGGTAAATTATGTACCCACATACAAATTGGTTCAGCAATATCCATACTTATGGGGACATGATAAAATTAAGTATTTAGGAGAATAGGAGTATGGATTAAAAATGATTCTGGTGTGGCAGCTAAGTATATGTGGGAAGAGACTAAACAAAAGATAATACAAAACTGAGAAAATGGCTGCTGTGTTATATGGATATCAATAATAAGACACAAGCAGTTAAAATGTTTTTAGTCCCTTTAGTCTTATACACAGGTCAGGCATACTTTTATCAACCAAAGGAGAAGCTGTGGATAGCAATTAATCAAGAGATGAAGGATTTTATCTGGGAAGGGAAGATGGCAAGAGTCAAGTGGGATAAGCTTGTTCTTCCAATAAAATAGGGTGGCTTGGGGTTTCCCGATTTGAAGGGTATTTCAGAGCAACACAGTTAAGGCCCCTAAACACAGCACAAGCAGAAAATTATAATTCAAAGTGGAAAGAAATGAAAACAAAACAGGAGGGAAGCTCAAGAAACACAGAGAGACTGGGATTTTGGATGTAGACTTTTAAGGAGAATAACAATAATCATACAGAATATTATATCCATAAAGTAGCAGAAAGTATTCTAAGAGCTAAGCCAACACTGGAATGGAGAAAGGAGTTTGTGTCAATAGGGTGAATTAAATTAGAGATACAGGCAATAGGCAACAGGGGGCTGGAATTTATTGAAGAAAACTGACAAAGGAACCAATGTATGGGAGCAAATAACTAGAGAGAGAGAAAGGTGACAGAATGGCAAGATGCCAAGAACTTATTTGGACTGCAGGTCAGAGACTGCCTTCCCATCAGGCAAAGAGAAAGAAATAGGGGGATCCTGAATGAAAGACCAGCACTTGTAGAGTTTTTAGTAGAATCTAGAACAGAAGTTGCCATTAAGAAAGGAATAATTAGTACAGCATATAAACTATTGCATGATAACTATAAGAATCAATATGAGGAGGTTAGAACGGATTGGGAAGAGAGATTGGATAAACAATTCACAAAAAAAAATGTGGGGGGATATATGTCTGCCTCTCAAATATGTGACAAAGTCTAGAAAATTTGGGATCTTTCTAGGAAGTGTTTGCATAGGTATATTTATACCCCAAGTAGACTGCAAATAATTATGGCAAATGTTGGAAATGTGATTGGGAAGAAAGAGGTAACTGGGAACATATTTTCTGGGAGTGTAATGAGTTGGCAGACTTTAAGGATCCCTGCAGATTGCTCTGTTGGAGATACTGGGTGACCAAATTGGTGTAAGTAAGAAAATTATTTTTTTGAGCTATGACACAGAATCGGAATTGTCTAGGCATAGTAAGGCCTTGCTGAGTCTAATTATAATGGCTGCCAAAAAAAGCAATTACTAGAAAATGGAAATCAAAGTCTAAACCAACTGTACTAGAAGTAGTGAAGACAGTAGCAGAGATAAAACAACTGGAATTGGGATCTTTAGAAAAAGGTAGGAGCAAACTACATACAAAAATGGGAATTGTGGGAATAATACATATGTGGAAGAATGGGGTTTAAAAGAAGGTAGGACTTAAATGAACTAGGTAATGTTTCACTGAAAATGATTGGGTAGATTATAAGTGATGTATATTGTTTGCAACTAGGAGTATGTCAGTATGGCTTGTAATATAAAATGCTTAAAAATGGGAAATGTGGTACCAATAGATGCAGTGGAGGAACAAGGTTTAAAAGAAGGCAGGAACTGAATGTGCTATGTAATTTTTGACTAACGGTGACTAAATATAAATAATGTGTAATATTTGCAGGTAAGGTTGTGTCGGAATTCTATGTAATGCATAATGCTTTCAACTGAGATTGTGTCAGTATGGTTTATTTTCATTTATATAAATGTAAGATTGCCTATGTCATACATCATAATTTAATAAAGATGTCTTTAAAAAAAAAAACAGCTTTCTTTGATACTAACTACAAAAGAGTAGAGTGAATATCAGGTTAATTATGTTCCTTAGTTTATTTAAGGTAATGTTTTGTTACTGTTCTCAGAATCTGCTGCATTTTGTAACGCATGAATAGTGTAAAACAAGAGATACAGCAGCCTTTACTAAGATGCTTGGGTCCTAGTTATCCATACGTTTATAGGTTCATAGGTGTATACTAGGCAAATGACCACTAGGGCCTTTTTAAGCCTAGCCATGCATTCCAAATCTCTGAGAAGTTCTGATACCCTTGATAGGTGTTAGCAGGGGCTCAAGAGATAAATATTTACAAGTAGAACGCACCATTTTCAGTTCTCCATCCAGGTATGCAAGTTACACCTGAATTGGATTAGGGAGGAACTTTGCTTCACACGGATGGGGGGCCCTTCTCCTGAGAAGGGATAGTCTCTGGGATACATTCCTGTCTCTCCAGCAGGTCCTATTTTAATCACAGGTAAGGTTTAAGTCTTTAGAAGGGAAAATTCTGGTGCTGTTTCTTTACAGAGTTAGGGCTTTGAGGTGGTTTGCATAGGACATGTTACTTACACCCTGTATTCTTTTAGCAAGGAAACTCTGTGGATGCACCAATTGTTGGAGGTGCTTGGCTAGATACATACCAAAGAGGGCATTGTACTCAATAATAGGTCTGACGAATGCTGACTACGGTGGAGCAATGACCTACTTGGACTTAGATGCTATACCTTTGTTTATAAGTTGCACAACATACAGTGATTTCCACACTACTGTAGACACCTGATGGTCAAAGGCTAGATTCATTCAGTAGTGATGTTCCTTATCGGTTTGGGTTCTATCACAGAGGTTTATTGTTAACCCCTAAAAATCAGAAAAATATGACTGGCAATTATAAAACTTCTAACATACAACAGAGGTGTATAATTATTTAAAAGCTCTTCGTTGCCTTGTAAACAGCAAATGAAACTAGGAAAGTATAATTTAGCTAAGAAAACACTTGCCTGATGCCCTTTAGTACACGTCTACAAATTAACCAAAACACTTCTGCACAAAAGTTCCTGATGCAGAATGACTACAAAGACCTTTACAGATAATGTTTCATGTTATAAAGTTCTTTTTAAACAACTCCTGAAGAGCATCATTTGAATGTCATCCAAAATAATAACAGTCACCAATGAAGAACAGATCCAGACTGCTTAAGGACAACCAGAGTAGAGGAGACCTAGCCAGTCAAAAACAATGACAGAATTCAAAAATGCATGGGGCATACTTAAGGCAGTTCTCAAAGATGCTGGGTAAAATGTGTTCTTTGTTAAGTAAGGTCTAGAGTTTCTCTTAAGGTAGGGACATGGATAGACAAGATGGGCTAACTTGGCATATCCATGCATATATTTCTGTGTTCATGAACACATGATCATCTAGCAGTAGTTCTCTTGTTCATTTGGGGGCATGTGGCAGGAATTACCTAACAAGGAATTTCAGGCAGAGACTCAGGGGTCCTATAAATATAGTTCATGTCTCTACTGGGCTGGGCAGGTCAGTAATGTGCAACAATAGTTTTTGCAAGAAAACATTTTTGACTGCCTGCTAGACAAAGTAACACCAGAGTTGCAAGGTCTGGTTTGCCCCCTGCACTCTCTAAACTAATATAGCCAACTCTGGGGTCAAGCAACCTCGGGGCAAGTTAGAAGAAGGGTTGGGAAATGTTCAGCTGAAGAGGTCAGAATGCCTTGGTTTCTCTGAAAGTCATGGACATAAATGAAAACCCGTCAATGCTAGAGTCCTCTTTTCTTGATATGGGCACAAGAAATGCGCAGCGTATGTTAAATGAGGCCTCACTCATATACTCTGTCATGTTCCATTCCCATGAGTCCATTTTAGATCACCCAACATCCTCTTGGCTCTTGCTAGTTCTCTCACATTCTGCTTTTCATGGTTCATTTTGGCCATGATTGGTATGCTCTAGATCCTAGCATTTGCTATCACTGAAACTTAATTTTCATTTTCTGTCCATTAACCTAACATTTTGTGCCACTAACTAACCTCACCATCACTGACCACAGCTCCTTTCTTTGTGGTATCAGCAAAAAAAAAAAAAAAAAAAAAAAAAAAATATATATATATATATATATATATATATATATATATATACACACACATATATATATATATATACATATATATATATATATATATATATATATATATATATATATATATATATATATATATATATATATTCTATTCTATTTTTCATTTCAAGTCCTGGTGTCTGATATATATTTGACCAAGCCAACCTTGACAATAGCCACTCAGATACACACACTGCAGTTTTTTTCTGAAAGCCCTGTCATTATTATCAGCATCAGTATAATATTCAGTGTTGTATGATCAGTTTATCATCAACTGCATCATCCTAAGCCCTGCTTCAAATCCTTTTTGTAGTATACTCAAGTGGGATTAGGATGAAAGAAATTCTACGAAATAAAACCATCACATCCATGGGTACCCTCCCTACACATTTCTATCACTACATCATAGGCATAAGGCAGGTTTGTTTAACATGGTTAATTTGACATACACCCATGCAAATTCTGACCTAGAGACAATAATCACCTGAGCATGTTGCCAGACAATCCCTCATTATTTTGTTTTACTGCCTGCCACAGTGACCCTGGCTGTTGTATAATGCCCAGGGTCACATCCTGCCCTCCTTATTCTGTGCACCATCATTGCTAACACAGTGAACAATTCAATAAGCAATCTTACTTCCATTGATTCTGAGTACCATTGCGACAGCCCTATGACCCTGTTACTTGGCTTCTTTTGGGCCTAGTAGGATCATATTCCTTATTCACATCATAGTTTCTCATCCAGCTCTTCCCCCTCCCACCACAGTGATCCCTTCCATGCTAGTTCTCACACCCCTAACTTCACCTTGTCTTTTTAAGCACCTTTATTGAATTATCACTTGTGACATAGGCAATTTACATTTATATAAAGTAGTACAGCGGTAGCATTGTTGCCTCACAGCAAAAGGTTATCCTGTTCGATTCTTGGCTGGAGTGCCTTCTGTGTGGAGTCTGCATGTTTTCCCCACGGTAGAGTGGCCTCTGAAATACATGCGTGACTGGGCGTGCCTTTGCTGAAGGTTGGGCGTTGGGCTGGCAACTTGGCACCATAAAGATCAAGTGCCAATCATTAGCGGACTGAAGTTCCGCTGTGGTGACCCCTAACCGGGAAAAGTCGAAAAGACAAACAACATAAAAGTAATCAAACTGTATTAACAAGTTCACGTCTACAAACATTATACTTCACATATATTGCTATACATCATAAATGCTACGCAACATTATATAAATTATTCAATTCCTGCCTTTTTTAAACAAGAGACATCTTTATTAAGCCATCACTTATGACATAAGCAATCATACATTTATATAAATGAAAACAAACCACACCAACACAATCCTAATTGCAAACATTTTACATCACAAAATATACTGGCATACTCCTAGTTGCAAACATTATACATCACTTATAATCTACCCAATCATTTTTAGTCAAACATTATCTAGCTCTTTTAAGTCCTGCCTTCTTTTAAACCTCATTCTTCCCCTGTATGTTAGTGTGCTCATACCCTTTTCTAAAGATCTCAATTCCAGTGGTTTTATCTCTGTTATTATATTCCCTACTTCTAGTATAGTTGATTTACATTTTAGCCCTAACTTCAGCTTGATAAAAAAATAATTCAAAGAATATATTCAGACTGTCAAGCTGACCCATTTTGAACACACACACACACACACACACACACACACATATATATATATATATATATATATATGTGTATATATATATATATATATATATATATATATATATATATATATATATATATAAAATAAATACCTACAGTATATAAATGCATGCATTACCCAATTACCCCATTTATCCACCCCATACTTTCTTTCTTTGAATGTTCACTTTTTTATTTTTAGCAATTTTGTTTGACTTTTCTCCTTATCCAAATTGTCTCAGTTCATGTCATTCAGTTTTCCTTTTCATTTTATGTAACCAACTTTCAACCCTTCTTCATATGCTTTTGTTTGCGCTTTCTTGTTGCCCAACTACTTGTCCCCACAGCTTCACATCTGCCTGTGTTGTCCCTCTGTATGGTCTTTACCTTCCTGAAACTTGTTCATTTCTGTACCTGTACCACTGTCTTATTACCACATCCCATGAGTCCAACAGTGTAGAATGACATATAGTGGAGTGGCTGGCACATAGTACTTGTACACTCACATCCACTTCCCATCCCTAATATGACCTTGTACACCACCAGATCAGGTATCTTTTCTTTCACAGTAGTCTCTTTGATGTGTTGCTCCAACCCTGCTTGGTCCAAGGCCTCCATGATTAAATTTTCTCTTCACACATTTCAGATGAGTATCTTGCAAGCTGCTCCTGTTAGGTTCAAGTTCCACATGACCACATGACCACACCTTTTTCCTCCAGCCCTTTGGTTTATTCACTCTGAGACATTCCTTGTCCATTTACTCAAGCACCTGGTGGTCTATATAACAGAAGATCAACTTGATATGACCATTTACGCCCTATTTTAATGCCAACCATACGTTTCAACTATCCAGATTTTCACAAAATATCCAGATTTTTGCCTCATGTTTTGGTGTGTTCTAAAATTTGTAGTTTTCTGACAAATCACTTTTTTCTGACAAATCACTAAGGATTGAAGTTACTAAATCACATACATTTCAGTTTCAGACTTCATAACCATCAGAAAATGCATGCTAACACAAATCCTGATGCCCTAGCACAGTTCTAAGAGTATAATATGTAAAATGTGTCCTTATTTTGGGGGCTTTGCCCTCCCCTTAAGGCTTTGTCCAGATTGCACTAAGCGGTTGAGAGGTAAGGTGCCAAACTATCTGTTTTCCCTAGCTCAGCCTCACTGCCTTGCATATTGTAGAGGATAAAATCAATAATCTCATTTCTGCATGCACTTCTAAGGCTCAGTATTATAAAACAGCACTTCATAGATAGAGAAAACCCTAAAGCTAAGCTGTATCATATTTATACACTGGTTAGGTGAAAACAGAAGTGTTCCAGTTTATTTAGTCAGAATGTAAACATATATTTTGACTGCTTTGTCCTGTGGCATCAAAACTGTATACCCATCACTCACTGAGCCAAAATACTTTGCTTTTAGTGTACTGTTTTGGTATTTTCTAAGTTAATACATGATGTCCCAGAGGTCTTTTACTCAGAACACTTACTCTGTAAGTTTACCAGATTATGAGTTTGGAACTGCTAGAGTATGCTCAGGGTCACCATATTATAACACCCAGTATCTGTATGAACTCAAATAACTAAGTGCAAAGTTGTTGGCAGATGTAAACTGCTATCCTGCAATGGGCATTATGTTACATTTGACCTTCAGGTTTCTAACAAATACAGAAAACATTAGAAGTCCACTAATCTGTAGCCTGCATATAGTTGCCAAATTTGTACAATTACACTATTTTACATGCTTCAGTAGCAGAAAAAATTGCAAATTATCCTGGTGCTGAAGGAGTGAAAATGAAAACAAAACCACTAATTTAAAAAATGGTAGGAAAGCAGGAAATCATTATAAAACTGTATAAGCTAAACTAACAAAAAGGGACTTGTGATTCATAAAATGAACTCCAGTAAACAAAAAGGAATTAGTCACACAACATGGTAGATGAAAGGTTTTCCATTTGAATACAGGTGGGTATATGGCTGACCCTGACATAATGTCACAATCAGCAGTTAGCAGGTTTATACTAACCTTTCCTTCTGAGGTATAACCAGAGGCTTCTTGCTACGTTTATTTTTTTGCCTTTCTTTACGTTTTTCCCTATCTCTAATTTCCTGTAAAAAAAAAAAAAAAACATGAATACATTAGTTGCATGCATCAAGCTGTTTTATTATCCATCTGTCCAGTTGTATTAGACGCATTAGTGAACACATGAATAGCCACCACCATCCGCAGAGTTTATTAGGCAATTAGGAAACAGAAAGTCAATTTAGGAGTTACCAGTCCCTCTTGTGCATGGTCTTTGGAATGTGGAAGAAAACCAGAGCAGTTGGAAAAACTCACATTAACAAAGGGAGGACATGCAAACTGCACAGAAACACCTCAGACAAGAACCAAACTAGAGAACCTATTGATGTGATGCAACAAGGCTGCACTGAACTAGTGTGCCACTGTGCCACAGACAGACTTACAGACACATAAACACACACAAATATATGCACACACAAGTACACAAACAAGCACATGCATAGACCAGTCAGTACAATTATACTGGTGATTTCACTAAGATATCCATTAGTTTAACATGGAATTGAAAAATAAAACAGGAAATCTGGATGTTAAAGGAAATTAGGAGTTGGAAATCTAACTTATGTACCTCCAGGCTGACAAACAGTGACAAAACTAACCCAGCTAGTATCCCTGGCTATGAGATGTTCCAAATCAGACTTAATACAGTCACAAATATGAACCCAAGCATTCCTTACTGGTGGATTAAACTAGCCAACAAATCCCAAAGAAATCTCATGTTTTTGAGGCCCGCTTTTCCAAAAATGAACATTTTAAACTTGAGTTGACAGTAATACCTTGACCATAACTTGATGGAATTGCATTGTCTCCTGGTTATCAACACAGAAGGGCACAATGATTCCATATTTCTTTGACAATGTTCTAGCAACACTGAGTCAGTGACTCAAGGATTCAACTCATAACTCCAGTACGTTGTCTTGTCAGTTCTTCTATTTTATTTTACTGTCTACTGAAAACATTAGAAAGACAGCCCATCTTGGTACACAAAGACACACAAGGACATCTAGTTAACTGCAGTACATATCCTTTATAATAAACTGTCAAGCACACCAGTGTACAGTGCTGTTTTCTATGAAATAACAGAAATGTTTGATTGTAGAAAATGTTATTTGTGCAATATTTTGTCAAACTTCTCTCAAGTGATAATGTTCACATTACAAAAAACAGCAATACAGTGATCAGTGGCAGTGTTACCAACCTTATCTGAAAAGCATCACAAATACATTTAAGTTCTCTAGTTGTGAAGCAACTGTGCTGAGTGAGATATATAGCCTTGATGCCAAAGGTATAATCCCCATCCCCTTGTTACTGCACTAAGCCTGTTTGGAGTGGTGCCATTGATTTTCAAAGTTAAAGAATTAAAAAGCTGTAAAATATATAGTATTCAGTCTAGAGAACTGAGGCTGAAGTGTTTCAAAGAGTTTGCTGGAAGTAGTCAGGATAATGAAAAGCTGTACAGTGTCTTAAATGGATAACTTACAGACTGCATGTGGGGTAAGGTTGGATAGTGAAGAATACGTGGGTCTACCATGATTTCAACAAGATGTTTCAACAACAGTCTGCGCAGGAAACTGATAGTTTAAGAAAGAAAGTGGTTGAAATTTTATTGTAACTTACCTAAGGAAAATAAAGTATCTGCATATGTATGACTAGTGGTGCAAGCAAGTGGAGGTCATATCAATTTAAGTCACACTGTTGATTCCAAGGATCAGGCATTTTAATGCCTTTATTAGTAAAACAAAGGAAAGCAAATAATACCTATATATATATATATATATATATATATATATATATATATATATATATATATATATATATATATATATATATATATATAGAGTGTTGTTGAAATGACACTGTGAGACATTAATGGTAATGTATATTCTCCCTTTATCTGTATATTCTCCCTTTAGCTGCATGGGTTTTGCTACATGATGCAGATTCCTCCCAAATTCAAAAAACATGCTGGTTAATTGGCTATTCTAAACTGTCTTCCTAGGGTGCTATTTATCACAACGAAATATCAAATCTAATCTCTGTTGTATAAAAGAATTGTCAGAAAGTTGAAAGTCCTTCTGTTTTGGTCTTCAGTTCTGCATCTTCAGTTTTATGCAGTTATCTGCCCCACTTCCTCTGCCACACCTGATTCTGGGCCCAGTGAAAGGTTTGAGTATTATAGGCCTCTTATTTCAACTGCATCCAGGCCACCAACATTTTCAAAAGAAACTCCAGTACTACTGTGTTTCCCTGTCTGCCAGTGAAAGGACATACAGCAGTCATTTAAAGCCTTCTGTCAAGTTACTCGGAGGAAGCATCCACTACAGGATTTCCATTTTCTAGTAATGGAATCGAGCAAACACTGTACTTCTTATTTGCAACACTCGGACTTCAGCCATTGCTGATACCAGCCTGGATTCTATGATGACATTTCTGAACAGTGTTATTTCGCATGGCAAGTTCCTATCTTCTTCTTCTTCTTTCGGCTTTTCCCAGTTAAGGGTCGCCACAGCAGATCACCTGTCCGCTCATGATTGGCAGTGGAGTTTTACAGTGTTGAGTTGCCAGCCCAGTGCCCAACCTTCCACAGAAGGCACACACATGCATGGACTCACACCTAGGGCCAATTTAGAGTGTCCAGTCCTCCTACAGCATGTCTTTGGGAGGAAACCGGAGCACCCAGAGGAAACCCACGTGACCACAGGGAGGACATGCAGACTCCGCACAGAAGGCACCCCAGCTGAGTATCAAACCAGAGAACCTCTTGCTGTGAGGTGGCAATGCTAACCGCTGCACCACCGTGGCTGCCTCACATGGCAAGTTCCTATACTGGCTCAAAATCCTGTTCAAAATCCTGATACTGAGTCCAATCTGTCAGGCTCTGCTGGTTTCAATGTCCACTGACATCAGTCCTGGATATTTTATTACCGCTGATGCTAATTTTGCACCAGTTTAAATGGCACCCAGTGAAGTATCAGCTGCTGGAAGTTATCCAGTGGAAGTCTATCACAGACAGTAAACATAAAAATAGAGTTGTGTGGCTGTAGATTCCAGAAAGCCCCCCCATCAGCTGATATGAGGTACCAACTCCAAGCCTGCTGGCTTTCACACACAGGTCTAGCTTTCTTCCCTTTCTGACACCAGTTAGATTCATTTTTCTCCAATCCCATTACAGAGTCAGATCATGGCTCCTCCTACTTCTCACAGGCAGCTTCCACCCCCACCTCCCACTCTAAAAACACCTTCCACTTCCTTCTACAAGTGACCCAAGATGTACTTGATGCAGAAGACAAGGCTCCTGAATGCCAACTACCCGAGTAACTAGCTACTTCTCTTAGGTGTGACAAGACACATGGAAGCTAAGGATAACCTAAAGCCACGTGCCGTATTACAGGAATAGTGTTTTGCATTATCTAAAAGTATGTTCTTACCTTCCTGATACTAGTATCAAATATGGATATTGAAAACATATAAGTATGGTAGATGAATTTAGCAAAACCTACAAATATAAACAGCCCTTTGTGCCTATGAAAATAAATAAATTATGCATTATCTTTGCTTTAAAACAACCAGAAATAAGAAATGTCATCAATTCTTCTTCTTCTTTCAGCTGTTCCCATTAGGAGTCACCACAGCGGATCATCTGTTTCCATTTCTTCCTGTCCTCTGCATCTTGATCTGTCACACCAACCACCTGCATGTCCTCTCTCACCACATCCATAAACCTTATCTTAGGCCTTCCTCTTTTCCTGTTACCTGGTAGCTTCATCCTTAGCATCCTTTTCCCAATATACTCAGCATCCCTCCTCAGCACATGTTGCAATCTTACCTCTCTGGCTTTGCCTCCAAACCGTCCAACCTAAGCTGACCCTCTAATATACTGAGTCCTAATCCTGTCCATCCTTGTCACGCCCAGTGCAAATCTTAGCATCTTTAACTTTGCCACCTCCAGCTCTGACTCCTGCCTTTTTGTCAATGCCACAATCTCCAACCCATATAACATAGCTGGTCTCACTACCCTCTTATAGACCTTCTCTTTCACTCTTACTGGTACTTGTCTGTCACAAATCACTCCTGACACTCTTCTCCACCCACTCCACCCTGCCTGTACTCTCTTCTTCACCTCTCTTCCAAACTCACCATTACTCTGAACTGTTGATCCCAAGTATTTAAACTCATCCACTTTCACCAACTCTACTCCCTGTATCCTCACCATTCCTCTATCCTCCCTGACAGGGAGACATATGCGGACAACAATACAGATTTCCATGAAATTTCATCAATAAGGAATCTAAAGATACCAGTAGGATGGAGTTCGATATATATATGAGTATAATCATTGCTGCTTAGCTATAAAAATACAAATATTTCAGAGCAGGTTTAATTAAGATCTGCACTTACTTTTTCAAGAAAAAAACATATTGGAAATTACCTGTTTTCTTTTCATTTTCTGATCAATAAACGGATGTTTTTTTGGTGGCTTGTTATCAATTTTACATTTAGCTGAAAAAAAGAATTAAAGAAAACATATTATACATAACCAACCAAGAAAATGAATATATTTCATAAATGAATGACTTCAGAAAAGCCAATGGCAGCTACATCTGCTTACTATCTGTACCAGTAACTTTTCTTCCAGGAAATCATCTGAAAAATGACACTGGCCAGGTGGGCATTCCCCAGCCACAAATGTAAGTAAGTAAATAAATAAATAAATGATATATGCTCAGTCATACTCTCATATGGATCCATAAAAAATATAACTTCCATAATCCACTGGGACTAACCGCTCATCTACTACAAGACTAACTAGTTACGCAGTAATGTATATCAGGGGTGTGAGCTGTGGCTGCATTTACTGCTAATGCATGGCAGGGGTGTGAGCTGTGGCTGCATTTGCCAGTAATGCATGTCAGGGGTATTAGCTGTGGCAACATTTACCAGTAATGCATGGCAGGGGTGCTAGCTGTGGCTACATTTACTGCCAATAATGCATAGCTGAGGTGTGAACTGTGGCTACATTTACAGTAATCCATAGCATGAGTGTGAGCTGTGGCTGCATTTACCGAAAATGCATAGTGAGTATGTGAGTTGTGGCTACATTTACCAGTAATGCATAGCAGGAGTGTGATCTATGGCTGCATTGACCAGTAATGCATATCAGGGATGTCAGCTGTCCCTGCATTTACCATTAATGTATAGCAGGGGTTTGAGCTGTCACTGCATTTACCATTATTGAATAGCAGGGTATGAGCTTTATCTGCATTAACTGGTAATTCATAGCAGGAGTGTGAGCTGTGGTTGCATTTACCAAAATTTCATGGCTGGGGTGTGAGCTGTGGCTGCATTTACCAGTAATACATAGCAGGGGTGTAAGCTGTGGCTGCATTTACCACTAATGTACAGCAAGGGTACAAGCTGTGGCTGCATTTACCAGTAATGAATAGCAGGGGTGTGAGCCATGACTGCATTAGTGATGCACAGCAGAGGTGTGAACTGTGACCACATTTACCAGTAATGCACAGCAGGGGTGCAAGCTTTGGCTTCATTTGCAGGTAATGCATGTCAGGGGGTGTGAGCTGTGGCTCCTTTACCAGTAATGCATAGTTGAGGTGTGAACTGTGGCTATATTTACCAGTTATACATAGCGGGTGAGTGAGCTATACCTGTATTTATCAGCAGGAGTTTGAACTGTAGATACATTTACCAGTAATGCACAGCAGGGTTGTGAGTTGTGTCTACATTTACCAGTAATACATTGCAGTGGTATGAGCTGTGGATGTATTTACCAGTAGTGTATAGAAGGCTGTGAGCTATGGCTGCATTTACTAGTCAAGCAAGGCGTGGGTGTAGGTTGTGAATTCATTTATTCGTAATGCATAGCAGGGATGTAAGCTGTCAGTGCATTTACTGCTAAGGCATAGCTGGGATGTGAGCTATATCTGCATTTACCAGTAATGCATGGCTGGGGGGTGAACTGTGGCTGCATTTACCAGTCATGCATAGTAAGGATGCAAGCTGTGGCTGCATTTACCAGTAATGCACAGCAATGGTGTGAGCTGTGGCTGCATTTAACAGTAATGCATAGCAGGAATGTGAGCTGTGACTATATTTATCAGTAACGCATAGCAGGAAATTGAACTGTGGCTTCATTTACCAGTAATGCACAGCAGAGCTGTGAGCTGTGACTTCATTTGCCAGTAAATGCATAGCAGGCATGTAAGCAGTGGCTACATTTACCAGTAATGCATTGCAGGGGTGAGAGCTTTGGCTATATGTACCAGTAATGCATTGCAGGGGTGTGAGTTGTGACTGCATTTACTAGTAATGCATAGCAGGGCTGTGAGTTGTGACTGCATTTACTAGTAATGCATAGCAGGGCTGTGAGCTGTGGCTGCATTTAGTCCAATGCAGCAAGAAGGAATCATGAGGCTGAGGTCCGACTGCCAAAACATCGTGGCCAGACTGGAGTGATATCCCACCATGTCCCTCTGGCCATGGATTACTGTGATAATTCCGCAGGTGGGTATGCAGAAACATTAGTGTCTAAATAAAATGCTAACCGATATGGTTTCTTGTTTCATTCACTTCACCTCATTTCTTGGAAACTGGCTCACTAATGTGATTTCTAGTTTCATTCATTTGACCTTGTTTCACGGAATACGGCTCAAGTGCTAGTTATACATCGCAAATAAGGAAAAACATGCATTGCTTCGGTATAATTAGTCAAACTAAGCTGATCATATACCATTAATGTTTTAGGAGCATATACTGCATGAAAGGAAAAAAATCTAAATTCTATAAGAAAATGGGATTTAGTTTGACAAATGAATATTGAGAAAATGATAAACAGCAACAGGTACCAATAATTTTAAAACAGATAACATGAAAGTGAAAAAAGGCATTCTAAAGCTCTAAAAGGAACTGAAAGAAAGACACACACAGACAGACAAAGATATGGAGACAAATGGAAATGCCCCAAGTGATATTTGTTTGCTTCTTTAACTCTGACTGACACGGTTAGTAATTGGGGTATACGCACACACACACACACACATACACACACACACACACACACACACACACACACACACACACAAGCACACGCACACGCACATGCACACAGACAGACGCGACAGACACGCACACACAGACACACGCACAGGCATGCACGCATGCACATACATGCACACACACACACACACACACACGTGTGTTCGTACACATGCACAAACGCACACAAACACATAGACGCACACACACACGCACACACACACACACATACATATATATATATATATATATATATATATATATATATATATATATATATATATATACACGCACACATACACACATGCGCTCACACAAAGACACATGCACACACATGCACGTGCGCACACACACACACACACACGCACACATGCACACATACACACACATGCAAACACATACACGAACGCACACACATACACACACACGCACACAAACACACACACACACACACACACACACACACACACACACACACACACACACACACACACACACACACACACACACATACACACAACTGTTTAAAGATGGAGTACCACAGCAATATTTTGTAACTGCAACTTTCTTTTTATAATGCAGTTAGTTGTCCTGAAGAGTTATCAACAAAGGACAATTTTTTCCCAGCAGAACTATCTATTAATTGGAGAGGAAGTATATTTATTTCTGTTGACTAGGTAATCTTACCATGGCTAAGTGTATGGCCCTTATTAGGAAAGGTCAGTGGAAATCTGGTCAGGACACCAGGAGAAACTCCCCTCTCCTTATTCACTGGATCTACCAGACTTGTGTTAGTCTCCCCTATGTCTGGGGTCAGACCAGACCAGCGTTAGTCTCCCCCATGTCTGGGGTCAGACCAGACCAGAGTTAGTCTCCCCCATGTCTTGGGTCAGTGTGGAGACTGAGGATGCTGGTACAGAATTATATTGCTGCTGGGGAGTGTATCCTAACACCCACTACTGCCCCACAACAGCCCTTGTGAGCTCTATTTGATTAGGCAATACCCCCACTTACAGCAGGGAGTCTGCCACACTCTTAATGCTGATATTTTTACCACAGCAAACTTAGGCTGCCTCACTCCTGCCAAAGGATGAGCATGTTGATACCATCTACTCAATTCCAAACTTCCTCCTCACAGCCCCTCCAGCACCCACGTCGCTAGTCAAACATGGGTCATCTTAGTTACCATAAGGGCTTAATCCCTCAGTGCCATGTGGCCACAGCAAGTACACTAACAGTTAAAGCATTTGGGTGTTGTATAACATGGTTTTTGTACAGCATTACATTACATCTGGGTTACAATAAGGATTTTATCTCTGTGCACCAAGGGGCCACAGCACATACACTAACAGTTAAGGCATTTGGGTATTGTGTAGCATGGCTTTTGTACAGTATTACATATGGGTTACAGTAAGGACTTTATTCCTGTACACCAAGTGGCCACAGCAAATACACTAACAGTTAAGGCACTTGAATGTTGTGTAGTATGGCTTTTGTACTACATTACATCTGGGTTACAGTAACAGCTTTATCCCTCTGTACCATGGGGTCATGGCAGATACAATAACAGTTAAGGTATTTGGGTGTTGTGTAATGTGACTTTTGTATTACATCTGAGTTACAGTAAGAGCTTCACCCTTCTGTACCATGGGTCCACGTGAGATACAATAACAGTTAAGGTATTTGGGTGTTGTGTAACATGGCTTTTGTATTAAATCTGGGTTACAGTAAGAGCTTTATCACTATGTACCATGATGCCAGCAGATACAATAACAGTTACGGTATTTGGGTGTTGTGTAACATGGCTTTTGTATTACATCTGGGTTACAGTAAGAGCTTTATCCCTCTGTACCATGGGGCCACGGGAGATACAATAACAGTTAAGGTATTTGGGTGTTGTGTAACATGACTTTTGTTTTACATTATAGGACGGGAGTTATTAGTCATAAAAGAGTGAAAATGTTCTTATAGGCATTAAGTAGTGTGTAGCATAAATAAAGGTACATTGTGATATGCTGCTAATCTTACATGTGTAAAAGTGTGGCAGTTATGTCATTTACATACAAACAATGAAGTACACATTTTAAGTAATCAATACAGATAAATCTGAAGGCACATTTTACAAGCCAGCAGTGTACTGCCAGTCTGTTTTAATTATGCTTGGTAGTAACTACAATAATGAAATAATATAAATGGAGAATCGGCTGTCATATAACTTCTCTCTTATGTCCAAGAATTTATTAAACTGAACAGCAGCCACCATTTTATGCACACTGCTGTACTGTCAGCAGCTTTATTTTGACGTAGTTGTATAAGTCTGGCTCAATTTAGTTCAAATAACTGCACTTTTATTGGAATGCTTTTAAATGTTTTAAACTTTTTAGTGTAATCTTTTTTAGACAAAAAGGATCTGCTTCTGTTTTTACTCCTTACAATTTCCTCATGCCGAAAGCACAGACAGCTGCTATTCAGGGAGTGCTCACCTGTAAGTACAACTGAAACCCAGGTGAGTTCTAATTCAGAATGATGGATTCCACATTATGTTACAGAAAACTATACTAAAATTCAACCACAGCAAGAATAAAGGTTTTGGGAACAGCGCATTCCAGGCTGAATCAGAAAGTAAGTTTACAGGAATGCTTTTCTCTTGTAATAATAATCAAACCAGGGAACATTATATATGTTTACAAATGAGTTTACATGTAAACTGTCTTGATATAACAGTTAACAATAATTAGTTGTTTTAATTACTAGTTACGTTTTAATTTTAGGGCAGCTAAATATTTTTATTGAAAGTAAAACTAGAACAATGCTTGTAAAGTATCCCTTACTCTGCCTGCTAGAATATATTTCTGGTTGAAGGAAGAATAACTTACTTATGCAGTATGGTTGAGGATCGGGAAGATGTACTCTTATAAGGATTTAGGTGCACATTCACAACTAAATGTCCTTATTTCAAAAGCCCATTTCATACGTAGCACTATTATTTATTCTGTTATAGTTACATCAGTTTATAATTAAGTTGTAAATTAACATTTTGTTTTGACTTCTTATAGCAGTTTTATATTTAAATTGAAATTATCATTTTGTTTTAGATGACTTTATTAACTTGGTTACAGGAGTTGAGTTGTAAATTATTATTTTGTCTCACATGACTTTAGCAATTTACTACTATTAATTCTGATTCTATTATACCTTGATTTATAGTGCTATTTTTTTCCATTTTAATAAATGTTGACGTCTATATAAAAAATAAAAAGCTTACCATTTTCCACCCTCTTCCAGTGGGCATTAAAGGCTATATGATGTTCTTTTCTTCTGAGGTATGAAGCATCTTCTTCTTTGCCATCAAGGTAAGGGTGAGCTAAGTAATGACCTATTCGCGATGACTGCAACATTGCTTCTGACTTGTACTAATTGTGGTTGATCCTTCTGAAATACAGACGTGTGCTCTTCACTTGTGTTTATTGTGCTTTCTGTTCTGATTTAGGTACTGCTGGCCCTTAGATAGCAACACTGCGTGGCAAAGGCAATTATGACATCATCCAAGTTAGTAGATGTCACACAGTCTTACTCTGTGACATAATTAGCACTCAACTATTTATTTCCTTATATGGTTAAGGCAATTAAGATACCATCTTAGCAGATGTTATTATTAGCATTTAATGTAATATTTATTTATTTTTTATTTTACATTTGATTACTGGAAAAGTCCAACTGGACAAAAAAAAAACTTTTTCAGCAGAGGCCAGGGGAAAAAACCTCCACATTTAACACATAGCAATGATTATAATTACAAATACAAGGTTTACATATACATGACTTGACATTTGTCACACAGAAAATACAGATATTAAACGTAACATTGGATTAAAAACCATACTACTAAATTATTGTATTTATTCATTACTATGGTTAAGGCAATTATGATAAGTTAGTGGATGTTACAGCATATTATGCAACTATTAAAGTGATGTAATAAACTTTTTATGCGTTTGCTTATTTATTTATAGCTTGACCAGAAGTATTCCCACTCTGTATTGTTTTTCTTTCACCTGATTTATTTGATCCTACCACTGATGTCCCAACCTATGAAAACAAGCATATGTTACATTTAATGCTTTAATCCTCTTTTAAAAGAGAGCTGAACCAATGAAGCCTCTGATAAGTCATGTGCCAAAAAACACTTTTCTGAATGTAAGGGTATGTGCCTGGTTAGTTGGCTTTGATCAGATTTTTGCATGCTTCAGATAGTGCAACAGGTGTAAGTTAACTTACCATAGTCGTACATGTTTAAATAGATCAATGTTGCAGTAGCCTAAGCTATATGGGTTATATTCTGCCAAGGATATGACAGCTCACCAGCATTCAGAGTTTCAGGCCACCTTCCACAGGCCCTATCGACTAAATGGCTTGAGGAGAGCTGCATAAAATCTGAGGTCAGGGTATCAATCTTTTAGATCTTTCTTGCCTCAGAGCTCGGCTTTTAGATATATGCTAGGGAAAAGGTAATTAAAATATCCACCCTGACAAAAACATACAGTAAAAAGGGTTGCAACAGTGACCTACTCAAATGTTTACTGTTGCGATACGTTAACTTACACAATTGTACGATGCGCATCATTAGATCACTGTTGCAGAAGCCTAATCAGTATAGGTAGATTACCAGTAGCCTAATCAATATAGGTAGATTACCAGAGATTTGAACAAGAAGGAGGAGGAAGAAGGACCAAAGTCCAAGAGCTCCTGGAGAATAGTCTTAGCAAAACCTGCTCCAGACACGGAAAATCATCTAATTTGTAATGTTTTTGTGCACAGATGACCAAGTTGTTATCTCTAGAATACTTCCAGAGTCTGCTCTGTTCCAAAAAAGCCACAGAAGCCAAATCCACAGGAGAATAGGCCCTGACCTTGTCTAGAAATGACTCACCATGGTGAGAATAACAGAAAGCAATAGCAGGAGAAAAACATTTAAAAAACATTTGTTTTGACACTGATTGTCTCCCATGTTTCTTATTCAATGCAGTATGGGTTATCTGTGGGCATCCAGATTATGCAAAATCCTCTCACCCTTGTTTTTCAGATCTAGAAAAAAGACGGGGAGATGAATAGCTTGACTCAAAGGACACACTAAAACCACTTCACTTCAGGCATAAATAACGGATTTGACCTCATGAATACCCTAGCCTTATGAAATATGAGATAAGGCTGGCACACCATTAGAGCTTGTAACTCAGACCCTCTTCTTCCAGATGTCAAGGCAATAAGTAAGATGGTTTTCCAGGTTCAGAACCTTAATTCAGCCTAACAAACTTGTTCAACTGGAAAAAAGTGTAAGTTTCTCTAGAACAAAACTGAGATCCCAAGAAGGGGGCACCTGTCTTCTAGATGGACAGATACGCAGAACATTTTTGAAAAACTGTTTGAATTTAGGCTATGGACAAAGGAAAGATTTATTGGCAGACAAGCCAATGGCTGATAGGTGAATATGATATAAAAGGAAAAATAGCCAGAGGATAGTAACTCACACAAATATTGATGATCTCGAGACAGCTGGGCCTTAAAAGTATCCTAGTTTTTATTTTTGGCTCCAAATAAAATATCTCTTCCTCTTACCCATATATGATTAGTAGCAGGTTTCTTTGCATCCTTTAATACCTGTAGCACTTCCTCCAAAAAGAAGTGCCTAAAAGGTAATAAAATTCTATCATCAACAAAGTTTCAGGCTGGGTTTTTCAGCTGTGTCCTCTGTCTTGTGTGAGTAAGTCTATTCTCTAAGGAAGCTTTTTGTAATGCCCTTGCCCATTTTCAAGTGAAGGGGGACCTTGCCTGGGCCAAAAGGGAGTTACCACAATTATTTTTGGGGAGACTTTCTGAATCTTTAGAATGAGCCTTGATTTCAGTGAAAAGGGTGGAAAAGCATAAAGGAACATTCCTGTCTGTGAGAATGAGAAGGCATTTGTCTTGTAGGCCTGTTTACAAGGAGTCCTGAATTAGAATTTCTTTAACTGTCTGTTATGAATGAAGATAAACAGATCTATTTAAGGAGTTCCCTACAGATAAACTGATTCTTGGAAGATTCCTGGTTTCAGTTTCCATTCATAAGAATATGTTCTGGTCCTGCTCATCTTGTCTCAATCAATGCTTTGCTCTGACACTATGCAGTTAGCCTGACTAGAAAGTTGTACTAAATTTATGATTCATAGTTGACTGCAGCAAGTAATGATCTGGTTCTCCCCAGTATGTTTATGTATCAAATGCAGGTCACCTACAGGCACACATGGCAAATTTCCATGGTCCATCTTGCCTGCTTCCCTTCCTGACTCACACACATGCTGTCAACCTTTTGGGTCAGCCTAGACCGCTTGCACCACCACACAACACCCTGTGCAAGTGAAGATACCTGTGCCACATCCCTGTCATCAATGCAGATAAATGAAGCTATGTGTCTCATACACAGGGTGACTATATAAATTAACATGTATTTGTGTAACGCAATGTTGTTTTGCCATGACACTTGTGGTTACTGACAGATACTGTATGCTGACATTTGTAATGAGTAAGCCACATAATTTTGTGTATCTTATGTTGTATAATATTGTAATGGCTGTATACTTACACAATGAAAGGTGTGTTACAGACATGTTTCTGTTTCTGTTTCAGGATTCTGTTGAAGACACCTATGGATACACAGTGACAATAAAGCCATAGACATCACAGCACAGGATAGAATGTCAGCACAGAAGAAATATGCCTTCAACAAGGTACAGCACTATAGGTGCATGGCTCCATAGGTCCATATGTGTATAACAGCGTAACAAGGACAATGAAGTCATTCTGTGTACTCATACATCCCTAATCTGTGAATAGGTCTGATACCATTGATAAGTGTCATAAGTGTCACCAGGGTTTTGGGAACTAAGACATCTACAAGCTGTGGTGATGGATATGATGAATCTACAAATTTCCTGTGTCCAGTACAGACATTTGTCCTGCACCAGTTATGATTGTCTTGTTCTGCATCCCATTGTGTAACCTGAAAATGATATGTGTCACAGCAGATATGTGCTTCACATGCATGGGGGGCCTGTTACATATAGGGTGTACTGACTGTGTTACATATCTGTCTCTCCAGCATGTGCTATTTATACTACAGTGATGGTGTAGATGTGTAGAACAGGTAAGACATGTGTTAGTCCTATCATGGATACACAGGAGGTACACAGTTGGATCTGACACCTCCCTGTATGGCAGCCATACACATCCCCTCCAAAGCATTTAGGAGACAGACTACACATGTGCAGTCTTGACACGGACTCCATAGGACATGTTATCTAGAATGCACATTGGTGTACCATGGAGCCTGTGTGGCTGCTACAGTTATAAGATATGCCTGTGTAGTGACATAGCAAGGGTGCCATTGCACACAATGATAGGAGTGATGAGTTCTGCATTCAGTATAAGCAATGACAGTCGGGGATTTACATCCCATACTTTTCTGTATAG
This sequence comes from Protopterus annectens, assembly GCF_019279795.1. Classification (NCBI taxonomy): domain Eukaryota; kingdom Metazoa; phylum Chordata; order Ceratodontiformes; family Protopteridae; genus Protopterus; species Protopterus annectens. The sequence goes on along the minus strand of NC_056747.1, from coordinate 1,176,544,347 downwards.
GTTGTACAAAACTGAATGCATCCCCACATCTTACTTACCAGTTAAAGTCAAAGGCTACATTACTCTCTGTGTCCATAAGTCCATGAGTAATGGCTCAACTGTATGTGGTGTGTGGACACTACTATATTTTCCAGGGGTAGATGACTTTCCAAAGGATAGTATTGTGCAGTTGCTGGTATTTAGTACTTGTCAGTGGCTTAGACAACTGAATGTGTGTCTCAGGCCATCCTGGATAACTGTTGGCTCTGTGTGGGATTCAGTGACAGCTCCTGATATGCAATGACCTGCTAATATAGTCAGTCAGAGGTCACTGACAGTGGCTGTGCCTGCAGAGAGGGAATGACTAGAAGGGGTATGCCATTAATGATGTCTGGAGAAATCCACTGGTAACTGGCATCATTGCAACTTAGGTCTCCCAATGCTAGCTTCCCAGATTATGACTGTCAGACACTTGCCTATCCACCAGCTGACATAACACTCTGTAGATAACCCACACAGTTTCCAGCAAGGCCTGCTGGCCTAATGTCAAACACCTTGTCAGGGCATGGTAGGTAGAGTGAGTAATACTCCCGTCATCCATTGCATAATGTAACACTCAATGGGGTCCACAGGTTAGTGTCGGTAGGCATGATTTGGCCTTGAGCAAAACAAACAGTAGTTGTACGACAGTGTTACTGCTCGTATCCTTGCTAACTCTTTTCATGGCATTTCATGTCACATGACTCAGAGATCTGGGGACACAGCTTGGCACTACATGTTAGTTGTCCTTTGTGCAACTAAATATTGCAGTTACTTCCAGCAGGTTTCAAGAAGAGACTCATCCAAGGTATCTGTACAGTGCACAAACAAGCATGGGAGGGGAGTTTAATATGTATACCCTGTGAAAGTAAGGTGGTGGTTTTACACAGGTATTCTGCAGTTGTACACTACCCAAGCGGTGTGTATTGAATGGACACAGTTACCTAGTAAAGACTGTGTTAAGCATGGGAGTCCATGGAATTGCCGGTGCCAGGCAACTACTAATGCTGGTCTCACAGACACCACTCTCACATAGGATACCATGCTCCGATACATTTTCTGTCATCACACACAAAACATTATTATGAAGCCCATGATGACAAGCAGGACACAGCCTGTTTGTTCACGTACATAGTTGTCCAACATCATGAAAAGCTCTGTAGGCTTCACATACCTTTCTCCAGGTAGATGCCTTGATTAACAACCTGGGCACTCAGTTGGCTTTTGTGTGCCTTATGCCTTCTATTCCAGGGTTGGTGGTATGTCACTAGGGAACTGACAAGAGGGGATTAGGAGCACTGCTGTAGTGCCACAATATAATGTACAATATCCAGTGAAATAGATGTTAAGTCTTGCTGTAACAACCAGCGCACTGGCAGTGAGCCATCATAGGTGACAATTTCACAGCTAGTCATGCATCCTGCCCTTCAATAGATTACCTGTGGATATCTGCATGACATGTCTGTGCAGTGTACTGCAGCAGACTGGCCACATTTGGCCAATGTGTGTCCACCTGCCACATGTCCTAGACATGTCATCATGTACAGTTATGTACCCAAAACATGTCTGTGTTTCCACAAGTCACACAATGACCAGTGTGCTGTCTGGTTGCTTGACAGGCATCAAACACTTGCGAGGCCAACGTAATGTCAGCAAAGTTGAACAAGTCCTCTATGCATGCACGGGCATCCACATCTTCACTGCAAGGTGTGCCTACAAACACTGTATATCAATCTATCAACCCCAAGGGTGTGGCAGCATGACCCTAACTTTGCAGGACCTGCTGATGAGATGCTGAGAGTGTCCCCACCCCTCTACTCCTATGACACACCAACACAACATGTGACAAATCTGACTGCATTTCAGACCTTGCTGAAAATTGTGTCTCCAAGAGCAGTCATTACATATGGCAATGAGCATTATGCCAACATGCATAACTCACATCCTGCACCACCTACGCTCACATCACTCACATCACACACACCTGCATGTGTGCAACTCCTTAACAGACACATTGCCAAACAGACACCTCAGAAACTCCTGCCTCTGGAGTGCATAGTACACATAATATTTCAAGCATCACTCTCCCACTAGTCAAACACCCAAGGCAAAACACAGAATTACACCTCTTAGTCAGAGGTGATTACATCATGAGACACATTGATGTCTGTGTCAAGTGGGTACATATGGGAAAGGTCACAGACAGCTGTCTGTGGGTTGACACAATAGGCCTTGCCACACATTGCTGCAAATCAAGAAGTATCAGTTAACATAATGTTGATATCATAGTTCCTGCTGGTGTATAGGACTAGGGACATATGTCATGGGTCTGTATGCAGACACATGAATGAGCTTAGCCAGTCTGTGTCAGTCACAGGTATGTGCATAGCTTTCAGCTGCAGTTGACCCTCACCTAGGATAATGGCTCCATACACACAGAAATTGATGGACGCCAATAATTGCCTCAGTGTGTGGTGTCATTGTCAGGGGATCTACTATATGTGTGCTTGAGATGCCTTGCTCAACAGACACCAGTACTTCAACAGTGATGGTCTTCATCTCTCACCCATGAGATCTGGAATAGTGGCCAAGGCTACTGACACCTCCACAATGCATCTGAGATGCACTGTTCAGGGAAAAGTTGGCAATGAGAACACCATCTTTACACAACATCATGGTTATGCTGCTACACTCTGGGTATGGCAACATGGAACCCCACACTGTGGAAGGTGTCCCCACCCTGGATTATGCAGACACATGTGCAGTCAAAGACATCTGGTTCAAGGCTGTGAAGAGCACCATAGCCATACCAGACTACACGTCCATCCACATCTTCAGACCTCAAAATGACAGTGTTCAAGGTAATGCAGGTGATATATACGTACTCATTAAGGATAGCTACACATCTAGATTTTGTGAAACATTGTGATCTCCCAGAGACACTACAGGTGCTATTCAGTACTGGAAGGGCATATAATTAAGGAATAACCAGCTGGAGGAGCAGCTCCATGAATCCAGAAACCCATTGCATATATTTGTATGTACGTGTGTCTATCAAGATATATCATTACACCATTTTTTGGGGTGGCATTAAGTGACCACCAACTGTATTGCTTGGTCATGCTGCAACTCACTTGCCCAAAGGTTAGTCCATATCCTTAACTACAATGCCCTGGAGCAATGCCGTGAAATCCCCCCAAGGGGAACCAATGTACTGCATCATGTGTTTACCAATATGGGTGACCTAATGGAGAGATGAAAAGTCAGCAAGCAAAGGAGAGTTGTAGTGCTGAAATTGAATTCATCCTCAAGTCTTGGTGAGTACCTTTGCGAGGTGGACCCTGTTTTTCACAAAATCTTACCAAGGCGACGCTGATATGTAGACTGTATTTATATAGCATAAATCATGGACAGAAGTAAGTCAAAAACAAAAAAGATAGCTGGGTGCACAAGTCCCAGGATAAAAAAAGTGCCCAATCCTGGTATGCACACTGGTGCCAGGATGGGAAAAAATGACAGTGTAGAATCCTCAAAATCCAGAAACATTCCTATAATGGGGCTAGGCCAGGCCCAAGGGGAGGATGCCCCCCCCCCCATTGTAGAAAGAGGTAGCAGTCCACAAAAATCACAAAAACTGATAGGCCAAAGAAGAGCCATAAAGACAATAAAGTGGATTATTGAGGACAAGAAAGAAATTATGTGTTGTTACTATTATGTAAAAAGCCCAGAATTACCAGACAGAGGATATACAAAGAGATTAAGAGATAAATTAGAAGAAAGAAAAATACTTTCACAGGAAAAACTGTTAGAAGCTTCAAATAAGAATGTGTGTTCATTAATACAACAGATTTTTGAAAAACAGTATACAGATCAAGAAACTTTGATCTGTTTGGAAAAAGAAGCATCTGAGGAAGTGCGAAAATGTTAACAACAAAACCTAGACATTTTTTGAAAAGTATAAAAAAGAAATATGGACATGGGAAAGAAAAAGATTTGATATGGTGCAATATTTATGCAAAGGAGAAAGCTAAGTTAACTAATATACAGAAAGCAGTCGCAAAGTTATTCAAAGAGAAATATAGACAAAGGCATCCAGATATGGAAAATTTCACAATATGAAAATTAATATCACAAAGATGGAATGTGGAAAAGAAGATTAGTAAAGCAGAAGTTAAGGAAATAGAAGTTGAAGTTATGGAGTGCCTGTAAAGTGAAGGATTTAATGTAGAAAGTCTAACACAGACTGCATCACAGCAGGATGGAGTGAGTCCCCAAAGTAAGAAGAAAACAGGAAGATCAGGAGACATCTGAAGAAGGAATATGGACATGGGAAAGAAAAAGAGATTTAATATGGTGTAATATTTATGCCAAGGAGAAAGCAAAACTAACCAATACAAAAAGAGCAGGACCAAAGATATTTGAAGAGAAATGCAGGCAAAGGAATCTGCATATGGAAAATCTTACAATACAAAAATAAGAACACAAAGAGGAAAAACAGAAAAGGAGATCAGTAATGGAGAAGTTAAAGAAATAGAAATTGAGGTTATGGAGTACCTGCAAAGTGAAGGATTCAGTGTAGGAAATTTAATACAGAAAGCACCACAACAGGATAGAGTAATGGATATTCGAATTAAGAGGAAACCAGTGGAAAAGGAAGCAATTGGTCAGGTGCCATATCAAGATATTTTGGAGCCTTTCACAAGAAACCAGTATAAATATTCAATTAAAGCTTGACAGCAAAGGAAGGAACAAGAAACTGTAGAAACTCTGATGCAGTCATTGTTGAGGAGTGATAGGCCAGTGAGCTCCCATATGACAAAGCAACAGATAACACAGGATGAAACTGGAGATAAGGTGCCACACGAAGATGTTATAGAACTTTCTATAGACTGCCCACAGGAAATGGAAAACAAAGGATGCGTCCTTAGTTTGGAAGAAAATGAACTAAGGGAAGAGTTGCTTGATTTAATGGACAAAGATATATTAAAATCAATGAAAGAAATAGACTGCAGAAGGTCAATAAAACCCCAAAAGTCAGAAGTCTGATAAAACAAATAAACACAGTAATTAGGACTGTCCATAGAGATCCATGTGATATAACAGAAGTAAACAGGATATGTTACTGTACAGTAAAATTAATAACTGATAAAGTTCTACCGCAAGAGCACAGGGTAGTGAGGCAAAAGAAGGGGAGAAATTGAATACCATCATTGAAGTATTGAATAGAGAAAAATATAAAGCAATTAAGACAAGAAGTGTCACTGTTAGAATAGAAGAGGGAGTAGATCAACAAAAATACTAAGAAAGATAGAAGTGATAAAAGCAGCATGCAGTATTAGAACAGACCAGGATCTATCATGCATTATTGTAAATAAACTAAAAATCTGAGCAAAGATGGAAGAACATAGAAGTTACACAGATAAATATAAAGGAAATGTACAAAATAAGCAATTCAGTGATGACCCAAAAAAGTAGAGAGAATTGGGAAACAAGGTAAAAGGAATTGAAAGACCGCCAAAAAAGAAGAACTGGATGCATTTTGGAGTAGTATCTATGAAGATCCTGTGGAACACAACAAAGATGCTAAATGGATAAAAGAAGTAAAAGAAAGAATAAGAAATTTAAATGTACAGGATATGAAATGGGATGAAGTAATAGCCAGAGAGAGATTGAAACAAAGTTAAGAAAAGTTTCTAATTGGAAAACCTCAGGCCCAGATGCAGTACCTAAGTTTTGATTAAAAGTATTAACATCTTTGCACAAAGACTTAGCCATGAGTAAGAACTATTTATATGCGCATCCTGAACAGATACCAACCTGGCTAATAACAGGTAAAACAATGCTCCTACTTAAGAATGAACCTGCAAGCTACCCCAAAAATTATAGACCAATAACTTGCCTACTGACGATGTATAAACTACACATGGGAATTGATGCCGACAGAGTTTATAGTCATTTAAAAGAAAATTCAATTATGGCAGTAGAACAAAAGGGCAATAAAATAAAGTCATAGGGAACAAAAGATAATCTGATGTTAAATAAAGTCATACTGCAGAACTGTAAAAAGGGGAAGAATCTAAGTATGGCATGGATTGACTACAAAAAAGCATTTGATAGTATCCCACATTCATGGATAAAAGAGTGCTTAAAAATGTATAAGATACATCCTACACTGATTGACTACATTGCAGTGACTATGAAACAATGGTAGACTACTTTGCAATTAAATCATGAAAAAGGACAGATTGTTATCCCAGGGATAAAAATTCAAAGGGGGATATTCCAGGGTGACTCTATGTCACCGTTACTATTCTGCCTTGCCCTTAACCCATGAAGCTGTCTACTTAACAGCTTAGACTATGGCTATAATGTCGATCCTAGAAAACAATAAATTATATCATCTTCTCTTTGTCATGATTTAAAACTGTATAGCTCATCAGACGAGGAACTAAAAGCACAGCTGCAGGTTGTTAAAACTTTTTCAGATGATATTAGAATGTCATTTGGCCTTGATAAATGTGCAAAATCAACCTTTAAAGCAGGAAAACTGCAGCACCAGGAAAACATCAGTTTGGGACAAGAATGTGATATAAAAGAACTTCAACAAGAGGGAGTGTATAAATACTTAGGAATTGATGAAGGATCAGCAATAAAACATGAACTAATGTGTATAAAACTTAGTAAGGAGTACTTTAGAAGACTTGAATTAATCCTGAAAAGAACACTGACATCCAAGAACAAAATCCAAGCTATAAACCAATTTGCTCTGCCTGTCCTAACTTACAAAACGTGTTGGATAGATTAGATATTAAAACAAGAAGGATGCTTCGTGCTCACCAGACGATCTATAAAAATCAGTGCGTACCAAGATTATATATTCCCCATTCCATAGAAGGGATGGGCCTCCTTGAAATTGATTACATGTACAGATCTGCAATCGTGAGACTTCACACATATCTGCTGACCTCACGAGACCCAAACGTAGTGAAAGTTTTGAAATATGAGGAGAATAAATCTAAGATGACTTCTATGCTTAACCTAGCAAAAGCATATTGCTGTCAAGCAAGAATGGAAATCAAACCAGAAGTAGATAAAAATCAGACAGCAACTGAATGTGCCAAAAAACAAAAGAAAGAATATAAGGTGAATGACCAGATGAAAAAGCAAGAAATGTGGAAAAATCATAAATATAGTGGCAAGTATAGAAAACTTCTGGAAGAACTTCATGTTGATCAGGAACAAATGCAGGAATGGTTAAGGAGAGGTGAATTCAAACCAAGAGATGAAAGGTTAATATTGGCAGCCCAAGACAGTGGTCTACATACACATTGGTTTACAAAGTCCATTGAACATGTGGGAGAAACAGATAAATGTAGGTTTTGTAAAACCGAACTGGAAACAGTCTCCCACCTCGTTGCTAGTTGTGACATACCAATGGCAGAAGGACTGTACACTGAAAGGCAAAATAATGTGGCGAGACTGTTGCACTGAGGATTGGTGCAAACATTATGGTTTTGAAGTGGCTGAGAAGCATTGGAAACATGAGCCACAAAGCATCATAGAAAATTATGAAGCCTACATCACTTGAGATCATCCATTACCAACAATTCAAAAGACAGATGCTAGAAAACTGGATATAGTAGTTCAAGAAAAGATGACAAGAGCAGCATTTGATCATTGAAATCACCACATCCAGTGACTACAGTGTCCTGCATACAGAGAGACACAGGGTTATAAATTATCAGGATCTGCAAGCAGAAATGAGAGCAATGTGGAAGAAGAATACCCAGATAGTTCCAATTGTAGTACGAGCAATGGGTCTTATAAAAAAGACTCTACCATCATATTTAAATATGCTACCAATACATGTAACTTTATACAAATTACAGAAGGAGTCATTACTGGGCACACTGCAGGTGCTGCGAAAAGCACTGTTGGCTGACATCAAAGAATGAAACAATACTAATTTCATGAACTTTAATTGTATTTTGACTTAAGAATCAGGTCCATTCCTGTCATGGTATTAGAAACCCAGAAGATTTGGATAAATTAAAAAGGGAGTGACCACTGCAGCCCCACAATATGAAGTCCTCCCTGCTGGGATCTGACCACAAATCAGTCTCATTAAAACTACCAGCAGAACCCCCCCCCCACTTGCAGACAACACAGACATATATTTCAGCAAAGCCATTTATTACCTCCTGTGGGATGGTTTACATAGCTTGACTGCACCTCCCCCCTCAAATGGAACAGACAAGTATGCAGAGCTCTACACCCATGCATTATGCTAGCAGCATTATAACTGCATGAACACAGCTGAACCTGAGAGGAAGAACACAGGCTCCTCATGGCACAGCAAACCTGCCTGGTGGACAGCTGGCATTATCAGGCTGTACAATAATAGGTGGACATTGCTGTGTGACAGTTGGGGTGAGGGTGCCCCCCCCCATAAAAATGGAGGCACAACCTCATCAGCTAAAACAAGCACATAGTGTTGTTGTAATGTTGTGTAGACACAGGAAGTGATGCAATTAGCCACCCAAACAAAGCAGAACCACAATGCACAGTGTAGTTATATGTGTAACCTCAAAGGACAGGCTTACATTGTCGGTGAACTCATACATAATGATGCCACATATAATGGGTCGGTACTCATAGCTAACCTGTAGTCCCACAGGTTCTGCTTCAACTTCACTTCCCTGTCCCCACCACATGTGACACATAACATTCCTGCAACCTGTCCCATAACTTTCATATCTACAGAGCAGGTTGTAAATGGCCTCTCTATGGAGGATACACAGCATCTATTTGACATGCTAACATCCCAGGCTGCATCCTACATGGGATCTGACAAGGATTACTAACACCATTGGGAACACCTTGCAATCATACTGAAACCACTGGCTGCACCACAGCTGACTGGACAACGGCAACTGTTATACCCCTGCACAGAGGTGGTGCGTGTACTGACCACCAGAGCTATAGACCTCTTTGCCTGAGTATCCATATCTGTATGGCTATAGAGGCAATCATCATGGAGTTGATCAGCACACATATATGTGATCTACACACAGTTGACTGTACACAGTTTGGATGTCTGACAGGGGGATCATGACTGTTAAACGTGGTGGACATTTCCAAGGCAGTCACCAAGAACCTGAGTGAGGGGACATTATGGCATACAACCTCCTGGAGTGAGTCAAGCTGTCTGACTACATCCCCCACTTAGGCGTCATTTACAAAGCACGCACTTAGGCATCCATGGTGCTATCATTGTAGGGGTCACTAAGTGGCCCACTGATGGCACACATATTCAACATAGGGACATCCACCTCCAATATCAGATCTGTAAGCAGCAGTGTTCAGCAGGGCACAGTCCTGGGTTCTCTACTGCTGGGAATCAATTTCACCACGATACAAGCAAATGGTGAATGTCTGTGGTTAACAATGTTGGCTGATGCCTGCAAACTGTAAGCACTCATGGAGCCTGTGAGTTATGTCAATATCCTACAAGAGTGTATTGATGAGCAAATGCCCGCTGATATAGTAATGGCCATAAACTCCATTTAACTATATATGTAGTATCGTTTCCATCAGTAACACCTATGTACCTGGTAAATAGCACATCAGTCGCAACATGTGATGTACATACTCAGGGGTGAAAGAACTGGGCACACAGACTTGGCCACATAGGTTTACACCTAATGTGCCTGAGATCACCATGTCTCCCCAGTGGTATGACGGGAATCATATGTCATAGCTGAGGGCACAATTACCCTTAACTGACACACTCATAACCTCCATGTACTCTTCCCTCAGCATTCCAATATCTGAGTGCAATGGCCATTTGGTAATGGACCTTTCCAAGCAGTACTGGCACTTGCACACAACAGTATGGTCCCTCACAAGGGAACTTCACGTCTTCAGCATGTGTTCAATGGGGATCATCTGAAGTGAGTGTCATTGCAGCCTGTAACATGTAGACTACTCAGAGGTGATCTCTGTCTTGCATACGGGGCAATGTGTGACCCTGATTGATTGTAGATGCTGCATATCTGTAGGTGGCATAGTAGATGGATTAATCACTCTAAGGACATTAACCTAGTATGCGATGTTAATAATACATGCTGGTGGAAGAAATTTCTATAGCAGACTTTAACACACCTTTGAAACAGAACCCTGGCTGATGGCAAGCAGAGCACCTCAATGCACCTCAGCACATGGCATCTGTATGACTGGCCGGGCGACCATCATTTCACCGCAGGGCTTCTGCTTGTGCCCCTCTTGGACTGGGATACTATGTGCTGATCATGTAAATAAGGGTATACAGTTGTCTACAATTGTTAGGGCTGTATGGCCATTATGCTAGTGAAGTTCAAACGTCCTATGGTTCCATAAGCTGATGTAAAATGCTCTAATAGCCACATACACAAACATGGCTACACTGAGGATAGCACCACTTCCAATTACTGCTTACAGAACACGGCACAGCAGACACACATAGTGCTAGTTGACTGTATGTAGATTAGAACACTTACCTATGTAATGGTACACACTACAGATTACAGTACATGATGCACACAACATACCTCATGTCTGCTAGTACTATCGGTTTAGGACATATTATGTCTGATGACATCAGCAGGCTTGTTGTGGTCAGGCATTTGAAGGGCCACATCAGCTCTTCCAAATAAAATACTGCAAAACCCTGCCTCTTTCTAGGTTACTGAGGTGACCATATTTATGCCATATGGACATACACCAAGTTGCCTGGAGTGAGATTAGAACACCTACCTATCTAGTCTTACACACTATAGATCACAATATTTATCGCATGCACCACGGCTTAAGTATGATACTACAATGCCAGCTGGTAGTCTTATGGTAGATGACATCCCCAGGCCTTGTAGAAGAGGGCAGTTTGGAAGCCAGCAGCAACTTACAGGGCCAAAAAGTGCATAACCATTGCAGTTTGACAGCCAATGAGGGATTCTCAGTTGTTTGGTAGTGGGATACACACACGCACACACACACACACACACACACACACACACACACACACACACACACACACACACACACACACACACAAAGTGGCCCTGATTGAGAGTAGAACTCCTACCTATCTAGTCTTACATACTATAGATCACAATACTATCGCACGGGCCATGGCTGATGTTTGCTTTATATGTGGTTGCAGGCAAACTACTTGTGGATTACACAAACTAGGCTTGTGTTGAACAGAATGTGTGGCCTGCAGATTTCTTAGTACTGTTATCTGCATCTAGTATCCTAGCACTGAGATAACTGTTATTATCCTAGCTATGTGTCTACAGTTACTAATATGGCCATATGTGGCTGTTTGCACTTGGATGAGCAAGCATTTGGACAGGAAAAAATGTGCTCTGTCCATGTGTGCGTAGTCAACACATGGACAGGGCCTCTCAGCCCAAGGACAACCACAAAGCATTCTTTAGCTATGTCTGCAACCTCAAAGGCAATACATGGTTGTGTGCAGAGCTCATTGTAAATGGAGCCACCTATACTGAGTCAGAAAATATAGCAAACCTCCTGGCTGATAAAGTCAGCTCCAACTTTACTCCTATCTCCCCCTCAACCTTCCCTCAGGAAATATCATCAAATATAACTCCCCCTACTATCACTAGGGAACAGGTCCTTAATGCTCTCCCTAAGACCAAGAGCACTGGACCCAGACAATATCCCAGGATGCCTTCTAAATAGCATGAAACATGACCTATCAGGGCCTCTGGAATTACTATTTAACTGTAGCCTCCAAACCGGCTTTGTGCCTCATGAATGGAGAAAGGCAGCAGTGATCCCTCTGCACAAAGATAGGCTATCTACAGACCCTGGAAATACAGACCCATAAGTCTTACTAGTCTTATATGTAAATCCAAAGAAATATAGTAAACCTCCAGACACTGTCAAGGGCAGATCATGCCTATTCAACCTGATATACTTCTTTGAGAAGGTCACCAAAGCAATGGATGAGGGCAAAATAGTTCACACTGCCTACCTTAACCTGGCCAAGGCATTTGGCACAATAACCCACTTAGGCATTGTTGACACACTCAAGAGGTAAGGTATCAACCCAAATGTCACCCAGTGGATAGCCAATTGGCTCACAGAATGGACCCAGAAAATTAAGATTGGGGAGTCCACCTCTACAAAGAGGTCAGTTACAAGTGGAGTTCCTCTGTGATCAGTCCTTGGACTGCTCCTTTTTGGCATTTACTTCCCAGAAGTCAAGGCCAATGTCAGTGGTTTCTGGCTGACTAAATTTATTTATTTTATTTATTTTATTTTACATTTGTTGACCGGGCTAGTCTAACTGGATATATGTCCATTTTCAGTAGAGGCCCGGGGAGAAAAGCTCCATGACACACATGATAATAAAATTGCAGGACAATATAAAATAACTTCAGATGTGTATACAAGTACAAAATTGGATAATAAAGAAATAATACAGAAAGGACAGAAGTCAATACAATATGAAATGCATTCAATACAGTGTACAATTCAAAATAGCAAGTAGGTACATTACTTAATATAGAAAAAAAAAGGGGAGGTATACAGGCTAATTCCATATACAAGTGCGGTACAATAAAAGAGGCAGATTGAAAAAAATTAGTTTAGTAATAAAGAAATAATATTTATATATATATATATATATATATATATATATATATATATATATATATTAACAAGTAAGTATTCAGAGGGATGGAAATAATGAAATACAGAGTGAAAAAGGTAAGGTACAGGATATGCTGACAGTATTTGGGTAGAGTGGAGAATTAGTCAGGTTTAGTACAGGGGCATAACCAGTGTGTTTTGATGAAAAGTTTCAGTCTGTTTTTGAAGAGTGATATAGAGGAAACTGAGGAAAGTTTGCTGGGCAGGAGATTCCAAAATTTTCCTACAGTATTAGAGAAGAGAGAATCCCCAGCCCTGTTGTTAGATTTAGATGTGTTAATTAGAAGTTTCTGAGATGAACATAAGGACTTCAGATTATAATAGGGGGTGATGATGGTGGATAGAGTAGGAGTATTGGAAGGTTGGTAAAGAGTTTTGTGAACAATACTAAAACTATAAACCGCTCTTGTTGCATAATATATTTATATATTAGACTGGAATCATGGTGTTCTTTGTACGCTAACAACGCTAATGACTACAAGCATTCTAGTGTTGTTTCAGACCTATAAAGACAGCTAAGGTTGCTGTATAGAATTTATGTTTCTGCTTTTCACCATCGAATGGATGTGCAGAGCTATTGTTTACCACTGTATAGTTATATAGAGCAGTATTTCCTGTTGCATACTATTACTATACATACGACAGAAATCACAGCATCCTCTGCCCAAGCACCTTATACTGACTAGCCTAATTAACAATGATGTGTGCAAATAAGGAGGACTAATTAGAAGCCTACCTTTCTAAAACAAAAATATCTATCTATCTATACAAATAACAAATGCAAACATGATAGAGAGTTATAAGACGAGTTGAACCTTATTGTTTCAGAGATATGCTGTTTTAACAAGTGTCTTGCTGAATGTAATCTTTGACTGAGTCATAGAAGAGTTTAACCTTTATTGCTCCTGAACTATATTGCTTTTATAAGTGTCTTGCTTGAATATTATCACTGATAGAGACATTGTAATATGTGCAGTCAAGACTGTTTTATTATGCAAGTTAATCTCTGTTCTATGCTCAAGTTACTACTTAATAAGCCTGTGTAACTGTCTATTTTTTATCTCTCTGTGTGTCTTACTACTGTCTCTCTTTTCCCTTTATATTCCCAGCTGCTCAACCTGGTTTCCCAGTATTAAGGAGAACTTGCCCTGCGTGCTGAAAACAACTATTCTCCTCAACACACTGCGGTTTCCCCTAACTAAGGAACTGAACCTTTCCTCCCCTCTGCTACAGTCCCCAAGGGAGTAAAGTACGTACTTTAAACCAAAGTCTTAAGACAATTAGTGTGAGATATCCTAGGTTGTAAGTTTACTTTCACCAGCCAGGACAGCCGGCAGCCTTTACTATCTGCTCCCATACCTGTCACCCCTTCCCCCTTCTTAGACTACAAGTATTTTTACTGTTCTTCCTCTTCAATCCTCTATAGCATACTTACTGCCCTGCACTCTTTTCTCAGTATATATTGCCTCTGCTATACAGCTTTTGTCCACTAGAGGGCAATAGTTTCCTTTAGACCACCATTCTGACTCCAATTTTAAGTAACTTACAGGCTCTTGGATTCTAATATTCTGGAAGAGCTAATACTCCCACTCTATTCTTTCTTTCTTCTAATATTCTTCACTGCCAACCCTCTCTGCATATTCTATTATCAAGGCATTGTGTCACCTTACCCTCTTCTGCTTTACTTACCTTTGCTTACCGCTCCTCTGATTGTTTTCCTAGGGTGAACTCCTCTGTGGCTCATTCCGCTCCGTTCGCCCTGCGGGCTCACTCCGCTCCCCTACCCTGCCCCCAAATTCCACCCGCCCCCAGTGGTCCTAAACTTATACTCTAACTGCCACACCCCTATGCATTAGGACCAACCTCTAACTCCTCCCCTTAAAGTGCTATTACCTCTATTATATTCTCACTTTACCCCTATCTCCTCCCCTTAAAGAACCATCACTCATTTACCTTTATCCATTACCCTACCACTCTATCCACAAATATCCCTACATTTAACCACCTTAACCTAAACAAATGGCTCAAGGATCCTGTAAACCCTTACCTTTATTACTACTCCTAATTATACTTATCATTCCCTATCTACTTACTCTCTACGAACACCATAGATTCCTAGGACTGCATACCCACATCACACACACCTCTGTCCTTACCCCAGCTCCACTCATAGTGTTAGCAACCTCCCCAGCTCAGCTAAGTACTCAGCAGCCATATTTCATAGACTCCATCACATCTCTCAATGTAACCCACTAGCTAGAAAAAATAAGAACCTAATTTTTAAACTTCTACAACTCATCCTAAAAGTTCAGGTCCACTCCCTGTTAGATGGTGATATACACCCTAACCCAGGTCCTACCACTATCACAGCTACACAGCCTGATACACCAACAAATTCAATCACACAGACACTTACCAAGCCCCCCAACTCTCTCCTGATAGCTCATCTTAATATTCGTAGCATCAATAACAAAATAGCTCACCTGCATGCCCTTATTGATGTTTATTCCTTTGACATCCTCTGTCTGTCTGAAACATGGCTTAATCCATCAATACAAGACAGTGCAGTTCTACCCCTGACTATAATATCATAAGACGTGACCGTAACACTAGAAAAGGAGGAGGCGTAGCCATACTTTATAAGAATGGATTACAAGTTACCTTGTTAGACTCCAAACCTCCACTTTGCAACAATGCAGAAATTCTTCTAACTAAGGTTCAGCTTAACAAAAGCAAAGCCATATATCTATCATGTGTCTATCTTCCCCCAGGCAATAACATCAACACATTAGAGGCTATCCTCAGCTGGCTCTCAAGTAATTACCCCCAAGAAACCATTATACTTGGAGATTTTAACATTAACTGGAACTCCTGTATATCTGAGCAGCCTTCTACTCATATCAACTTATATGGTTTTACCCAAACTATAACATCCCCAACCCGCACCAATAAAACTAACAACAAAACTAGTACCCTTGACTGGATACTCACTAATACCCCCAACTAAACTATAAAACAGGCACCCTCCTGAGGACATAAGTGATCACTTGCTTACCTATTTAATCAGAACAAAACTGTCATCCTAAACTCTGCCATCTGTAGAACTATTCGCACTACCAAAAATTTTAACCCTGCTCACTTTCAAGCTGAACTAGTCACCTGTGACTGGTCACCCCTGAAATACCTCCCAATAGATAATGCCGTGAAATACTTTAACTCTAAATTTCTAACCATTTTAGACAGCCATGCCCCATTACGCAAAGTTAGAATTAGAACCAAACCGGCACCATGGCTCACCAAAACGACCAAACAAAAATCCTCCAAAGAAATAAACAATGGGCCAAATGGCGCTCAACAAAAAGCTCCTCAGACCACCTGCAATTCAGAAAGTTTAGAAATGAAACAAAAAAAGCCATATTAGCCGATAAAAGAAACTACTACTACCAACTACAACAAACCAACCAAAATAATCCCCAAACATTCTGGCGAGGTATCAATAACCTCCTACACCCTAGATGCTCAAGTACTCCCTCTCCCTCTGGCTCTGATCACAACAATCCCATCCAAATAGCTGACTCATTTAATACTTTTTTCACTGAAACCATACAATCCCTAGCCAACCAGCTATCTCCTAGCATCCCAGGCTCTGCTACAACCTTTACCAATAATTCTCATCAATTTCATTTTCAGCCAGTGCCCACTTCACTTATCTGTAACCTCATACAGAAACTTAAACCCACTACTCTCTCTGCTGATAAATTGCCTGCAGAATACCTTCAAAAAGCTGCTAAAGTCATAGCCTACCCCATATCCATCCTCATTAACAGAACTATTTCTGAAGGATCTATTCCCCTAATCTGGAAAGTCTCTCACATAATTCCCCTGCATAAGGGAGGTAACTCCAAAGAGTTGTCCAATTATAGGCCCATAGCTATTCTATCTCCTTTGGCAAAAATAATGGAGAAATGTATACACATACAACTGTTAACCTACCTACTCAATCACAATTTATTAGCACCCTGTCAACATGGCTTTAGACCATTTCATAGCACCACCTCTGCTCTCTTATCCTTCACTAACCATATAAACAGCAATCGTAATATTGATACTCTATCCTCAGCTGTTTTTATTGATCTGCCCAAAGCATTTGACATGGTGAATCACCACCTCCTTATAGACACACTCAAAAACCTGTCATTGGACAACCATACTATACAGTGGTTCCATTCATACCTACATAACAGGCAACAGGCTGTACTATGGGAAAATACTTTATCTTCCCACGTCCCAGTCACTCTAGGGGTCCTACAAGGATCTATATTAGGCCCATTACTCTTCTCCATCTTTACAAATGACCTTCATTCTGTAATTCCTCAAGCTGACTGTATCCAATACGCTGACGACTCCACACTCATATGCGCTGCTGCTTCTCAATCAGAACTTCAGTCACTAACCCAAATGACCTTTAGTACAGTTGAAAACTGGCTCCTACAAAGACGTCTTATCCTTAACCCCAAAAAAACATAAATGCTACTATTTACCCCCACCCGCAGAACCTCCCCACTTAACTTTACTATTACTTCAAATGATGGAACTATAATATCTCCGGAACCAACCACCAAACTACTCGGGGTACTAATAGATTACAATTTGTCCTTTGAACCTCACATTAATAACACCATATAAATAGTAAACAAGAAACTAGGTTCCCTCTATAGAATAAAACCCTTTCTTACACCTCCAGCCAGGGTTACTATTGCTCGTACTCACCTCATCTCTACCTTGCTCTATGCCTCCTCTATCTATACCAAAATATGTAGAAGTAATCTGAGTAAACTTACATCCTCCTACAACAATATTGCCAGATTTGCAGCTGGGTCCTCCTATAGAACTCATCACTGTATCAATCTGAATCAGTTAGGATGGTTAGAGCTGCCAAATTTAATACTTTTCAATCAATTAATAGTAGCCCATAAGATCCTGTATTTACCTCAAAATACACCCATACTTACATCCCTAGTCATCCCCTATAATAACCTCAAGACCTTACGCTCAGCTAATAACCTACTTGTACAAATATCAAAATCCAACAACTTAGCTGGTGACACCTTGTTCTCCAATACAGTAGATAAAGCCTGGAACATCCTCCCAAGCCAGCTAACCTCAATATCCTCTGTCAGCTTATTTAAAAGCAAGCTTAAACCCTACCTCAAATCACACTGGCTATGCCCCTGTGTTAACCCAGACTAAGTACCTAACTTTTAACTAGACTCCCACAATTCCTAGCCTATCATGATCTTGTGTTGTCTCACAAATTTTTAGTGAGCTTAACCTTCCTTAGGATTTTTTCTCATGTAAATAAGTATATACTGTGGAATGATCAAACACCTTCATATAGTATCACAACCTATGTGTTAAATAACACTAGAAAATCCATCCTTGTTTGCTGTTCTTCTATACTCTATCTATTGATCTCTAGTGTTTTTCTTTCTTAGGTTTTTTGAGACCTTAGTATCTCTTATCATAAATTACTAGGTGTATCTAATTTTGTAATATGTTATAAAGATTTGTACTACACCATTTCTAATACAAATGTATTAGTCTTATTCATCTATTCTTAGATAAATTTTTCCTTTTTCCTACTGAAATATAAAATATATAATCTTAGGCTTGTACTATAATTGTTAAAACATATGTACCAAATTATACTGTTATTGTCTTTGTCTTGACCTTTTATGTTGTTGTAATTTGTGGAGCTTTTCTCCCCGGGCCTCCACTGAAAATGGACATATATCCAGCTGGACTAGCCCGGTCAACAAATGTAAAATAATAAATAAAATAAAATGATTAGTTGGTGGTATTTGAGCAGATTCTGTAGTTCCAACCAATGAAGCTGCTTTAAATTAAGGCAATGGTGTGTTCTAGATGGGTTACCAGTAGCAAATCTGGCTATGTTATTGTATGAGATTTCCAATTTATTGAGGTTATTCTTAGACAGATTAGTGAAAATATTTGAGGCATACAGGAGTCTAGAGATTAGATGAGTGTGTGCAATAGTAGTCCTAACTGTAGGTGACAGGAAGGGTTTAATTCTGTAGAGAGAGCCAAGTTTTTTGTTGACAGATTTAATAGTGTTGTTGATATGTATGTCAAAAGTAAGGTTGTTGTCAATGGTAATACCAAGTAGCTTGGTAGTTAGGTCAGGTGATATAATGGTACCATTAGTGGATGTAACAGCAAAATCTATGGGAGAGGACTTATGATTAAGATTGAAAAGGAGGAGTTTAGTTTTTTGGGGGTTTAATAGAAGGCAACGGTGAGTGAACCATTGTTCAACAGTGTTAAATACATTTTGGGTAAGGGAGTGAAGTTCAGAGATGGTTGTGGCTGAGCATACAAGTGTGGAGTCATCTGCGTATTGAATGCAAGTAGCATGGGGAATTGCTAGATGAAGGTCATTGATGAATATGGAGAAAAGGAGAGGTCCTAATATGGATCCCTGAGGTACACCGAGGTTAACTGGTAGGTGGTTAGATAGCATGTTTTGCCAGAGTACAGCCTGTTGTCTTTGATCTAAGTAGGATTGGAACCATTTGATAGAGAGTGCATCTAAGGCCAGGGATTTGAGGATATCTGTCAGAATTTGACAAATGCTTTTGACAGATCGATAAATAGTGCCGAGGAAAGCATATTACAGTTACATTTTTTGTTAATACAATCTGTAAAGGAAAGGAGGGCAGTGGTAGTGCTATGGGAGGGTCTGAAACCATGTTGACAGTTAGAGAGCAAGTTATTATGGATTAGGTGGTCTAGCAATTGCCTATGGATGCATTTTTCCATGATCTTGGCCAAAGGAGAAAGAAGGGCTATGTGACGGTAGTTGGAGAATTCGGTGGAGTTTCCACCTTTGTGAAGGGGAATAATATGGGAGACTTTCCAGATGTTAGGGATGTGACCTTCGCTAATACTTCTATTTATCAGAATGGAGATGGAGAATTGACTTGGCAGATTTCTGTAGATATTCAGCAGGTAGTTGGTCTGCTGAAGGAGAGCCTGGTTTCAGTTTTTGGATTAGGGCAAGAATATGGGTTGTTGGGACTGGTTTGAAAATGAATGGCGGGGGTTGGCTTTGTTATAGGTAGGTAAAGTAAAAGTATTAGGTGATAGTTGACTGGCTAGTGTTTGGATAGCATCGGTGAAAAGGGTATTGAAGGCATTGGCAGTATGTATGGGATTTTGATGGTCAGTGTTTAGTGGGTTTCGTGTACTGGATTGACCTGGCTGTAGTAATTGGTTGATGTAGGCCCAGAATTTTTGTGGGTTATTATGGTTTGCCTTTTGAAATAGAAGGTAGAAGTTTCTTTTATCAGATAGTATAGCTTTCTTAGTGTTATTTCTTAGTTGTTTGAAATTTTGTTGGTCTTCAGGATTTTTGGTCATTCTCCATTTGACCCAATATTTATTCCTGAGGTGAATTTTATGTTTGGTGTCTTTAGAAAGCCATGGGGCCGACTTGGTCTTAATTCTAATAGTACGGGTTGGTGCATGATGATCAAGGATGGCTAAGAAGTTAGAATTAAAGTATTGAACAGCTTCTTAAAGAGGGAGGTATTTTAGGGGAGACCAGTTGCGTGCTCTGAGTTCATTTTGGAAGAGATCTGGGTTGAAGTTCTTTTTGGATCTAATATTCCTGATTGTGGTAGGAGTGGGAGTATAGGTTTTATGCCTGATGATATAGGTAAATGAGTGGTCACTTATGTCATCAGGAAGGGTTCCAGATTCATATAATTGGGGATGGTTGTTTAACAGAATCCAGTCTAATGTGCTTTCTTTCTTGTTGTGTTTATCTGTCCTGGTGGGGGATGTAATGGTTTGATCAAAACCATATAGGTTGATGTTGGTGGTTGGGTGGCTGCTGCTACAGCAGTTCCAATCAATGTTTATATCACCAAGGATTATGGTTTCTTGGGGCAGGTGTTGAGATAACCAGCAAAGCATATTTTCTATGGTGGTATTGTTGTTACCGGGGGGTACATAGATACAAATAATATAGATGGCTTTGGCATTGTTAAGTTGTAGTTTAGATATAAGAATTTCTGCATTGGTACTAAGCAGTGGTTTAACGTAGTAAGTGGTTAATTGTAGGCTAGATTTAAAAAGAATTGCCACTCCCCCATCCTTTTTGGTTGCACGGTCAAGTCTCAGGATATTATATCCTAGTGGGATGATTTCATTGTCTTTTGTTACAGGTTTTAGCCAAGTTTCTGTTAGGCAAAGAATGTCAAAGGAGTAGACTTCTAAAAGAGCATGGAGTAGAGTAATTTTGTTGTTAATGCTAAATTTGCAGATGATTGCAAATTAGGAGCAGTCATTGAATCTGACACTGACACAAATGTTCTCCTGGAGGGGATGACACAGACAAACAACTGGTGTCAGAGCCATGGACTAAAACTAAATGCCAAGAAATGCATAATAGTATCCTTTGGGAAGTCATCCATCCCTGGTAACTATTATATTGACAACACACCCCTTAGAGTTGACCCAGTAGTCAGGGACTTAGGGGCACACATAGATAGTAATCTAGGCTTTGACCATCACATGTCTACAGTGGTGAGGAAATCATTCTATGTTGCGCAATTTATAAACAAAGGTATGGCATCTAAGTCCAAGGAAATTATTGTTCCACTGTATTCAGCATTCATCAGACCTGTCATTGAGTACAATGCTCCCTTTGGTAAGTACCTAACCAGGCATATCCAACAACTGGAACATCCACAGAGGTTTCTCACTAAAAGAATACAGGCATAAGTAAAATGTCCTATGCAGACTGCCTCAAGGCCCTATTCCTGTATTCTGTCTCTTACAGGCTTTTGAGGGGAGCTCTACGCCTGGCATACAGGGCATTGTCAGACTACAATCTGATGGACCTCCTGCATATCCACAAAACAAACAGCACCAGAATTACCCATTCTAAAGACTTAAACCTTGCCTGTGATGTAAATAGGACCTGCCAGAGAGATAGGTATGTATCCCAGATACTACCCCGCCTATGGAACAGGCTCCCCACCCATGTGAAGCAGAGGTCCTCCCTAACCCAATTCAAGTGCAACTTGAACAACTGGATGGGAACTGGAAATTCATCCCTGGTTTGGCACTCTTGGCTCTAATGGACACAGGTAACCTGTAAATGGTGCATCTCCCAAGTCCATGCTTACACTTACCAAGGGTATCAGAACTTGTCAGAGATTTGGGATGCATGGATAGGCTTAAAGATCCCCTTGTGGTCGTTAGCCTAGTAAACACCTATGAACCTATGATCCTATGACAACATCATACATTACACCACCTGCTCACCTGTTGCTGTCTACGTGGTGACATCCAACCGGCACAGGGGTGTGTAGGTAAGTGCATTATGTACTGTTGAGCCCTTATTTTGGATCCTTTGAGCAACAGTAATCCACACACAACAGGGATATGTGTGTACGATATGTATATGTGTTATGTCAATATGTGGGGAGAGACTGAGATGTGTGTGTGTGTGTGTGTGTGTGTGTGTGTGTGTGTGTGTGTGTGTGTGTGTGTGTGTGTGTGTGTGTGTGTGTGTGGAGAGACTGAGATGTGTGTGTGTGTGTGTGTGTGTGTGTGTGTGTGTGTGTGTGTGTGTGTGTGTGTGTGTGTGTGTGTGTGTGTGTATGTACATATATATATATATATATATATATATATATATATATATATATATATATATATATATAGCTATACATAACAGATCATTCTGATCAAGGAGCAACAGAACTGCGCTCATTTTAGCCAAGTGCATGGGCATGCCCACTGGGACTGTCAGTACTTATAATGTGACTCCAGGCCACAGCTACCTGTACTCCAGTCCAGGATTTTGTGTTGCAGGCACCATAGCTGCCCTTAGGCATAGGCCAACTAGGCGGCCGCCTAGGGCGCCGCTTTAGTAGAGGCACTTTTCCAGTATTTATTTGGTGTAGGTAGACCAGGATGGGGGCACTGGGTGGTGTGGTGAGGGGTGCCATGGTGCCCTTTTGCGTAGGGCACCAGTTGACCTAAGGCCACTCCTGGCAGGCACTGACATCTGTCCCTGTTTCTGCAGTACTGCACTTCACTCAAAATGTCCATGGCATTCTCCACCTGTCTGATGTAATTAATATGTGACAAAGGTTCATAATGTTATACCACACACAGATTGGCAGTCTGTGAAAACACCAAATAGTAATACCTCACATGCAAAAGATATGGATACTTCCAGACTTGAACCATCAACAGCATCACCCCATGCTAACTTCCCTAGCCCACTGAGCCACACAAGCTGCCAACCAGAGAGTAGTCGTTCATCAGACAATCAACAGCATACATATGTACATTGTTATACCTGCATTAAGTGAGACATACAATGTGTGATCAGTTTCTATGTTACTGCCCTGAGAATGCCTGGACTGCTGATATACCATTGATGACTTACTGTTAAACCAGTTATATGGCAAACCTGCTGTGTCGGGTGTGGGCAACAACACCACATGTTCTGCTGAGATACACAGTAGTCCAAATATCATGTGACCCCCCCCCCCCCCCATTTAACGTCTCCCTTGACTGATGTGGTGCAGATTCCAACCATGAGGCCTAGTTAATATTAAGGAACACATACTAGTGGACTGGTTAACTGTAGTCCAATGTGGATGTTACTTCTGTCCAAATAGCCCACTATATTTCCTTGCATAAATGCAGTAGATTCATACATACAATACCATATTATAGTAATCCTTACAAGTAGTGTGTAGGTTAGTGACTTACATTGCAAATGTATCAGTTGACAGAACTGTAGTTCAGGAATGACTCTGTCTGATACAAGCAGTACACACCCAATCCATTGATAGGTATAGTTTTTGTGGGAATGTGAGTAGGAGTAAGGTGTCAGTCCCTAGGGCTCTAGGTTGTCAGTGAATGTACTATGCATTATCTCTTAGCCAGAGCCAGGGTAAACTGGGCACACCTACGTTTGTCTACAGGGACATCATCAGAGAGTTCCTTCTCAGAGTCCTTCTGTGACTGTGGCTGTGGTGACCTAGATTTTCCTGATCCTGCTGCAGCTGTCTCCACAGGATCATATAGTGTTGCATAGCACTTACTGCGAGCATATGTGCACATGTGGCAGGAGAGTACTGCAGGGCTCAACCAGATATATTGAAGCACTGGAACCATGACTTCAGAAGCCCCAACACACGCTCTATGATGTTCCTAGCTTGTGCGTGTGCCTCATTATGGCATTCTTCAGTGGGTGGGTGTGTGTGCATTTCTGATGGGTGTCATCATCCATGGTTCCAGGGCATAGCCAGCATCCCCCACTAAATAGCCGTGTGGGATGTCCCCCCTAGCAAACATCTGGTACAGCTGGGATGCCCACCAGATATTGGAGTCGTGATAACTGCCAGGGCTGCCAGCACACACATTCAGGATAATCCCCTGGAGATTGCACATGACTTGGCAGTTGATGGAGTGCAGTTGACGTAGATTCTACCCTTCTCACTGGGTGCTGCCTTGATGTGTACATGAGTGCAATCTATGGTGCCCAGTACTTCAGGGAAGTGTGCGAAATGGTAGAAATGTTGCATATTGCTGTCCTTGCCTCAGCAGTGAGGGGAAAAGAAATGTGCTCACTGGCATGTGGTAGCATGGCATCCAGGAAATGAAGTACCCTGGATGCTGATGCCTGTGAAACCCCCATCATGTCCTCAGTTGGTCTTTGGAAAGTACCTGTAGCTAGCATCCTAAGAGCTACACATACCTTTGTTTCCACTGGGATGGGTTTCCCCTCTGTTGGCTCTGGATCTGAGTTGAGGGTGACAGAACTCTGAGTTCTTGTAGCATGTCCTGTCCACCCTGTAGCACTTTTCAGTCTCCAGCTAATGTAGCTCCTGGCAGGTTACCTTGGGCCTGAACACTCTTCTCCTTCTCTGTCTAGGCTTATTGTCAGCAGTAGCAGTAACAGCATTAACTTCAGCATCTAGCACATACAGATGTGGCAGACCTGCAGCAGCCTCTTGCATTCTCTCAGTTAAAATCCCCATGTCTGTACTCCAATGGTCCACAGTATTGGGGAAAAATCAGAATTTAGGATGTATGCATACTTTATAGAGCTTTGCTGTAGGTGCAGAATGTGTGATTGGCTAACTATGATGCATTCCACCTGTCTACAATATAATTAATATCATGTAATGGCCCTATTTTAGCTTAAATAAGGGTCAAAACTAACTAAATATTTTTTTTCAGACATGCTCGGCACAGGGGTGCGCCAAGCAAACACGTGTAGCAAAGGTAAATAGAGCTTAGAAGTTAGTGGACACAGCCCCCTGAGCGGGCGTCCTCAGCTAGGCAGTGCACCACGCAAACATGTGCACCTAAGCTGAAATAAGCTTAGAAGTCAGTAAACACACATCCCCTGGTGTCAGCTATATCTTGTGTAAACAGCAACATGGGTCGAAGCCTACATAAAGGGGATATGCAGACACGATTACTCCTTTCTGCTACTCAGTAACTCCACCTCATTTGCTTGGTATCCATGCTCACAGCCTGGAAACTACATGCTTCATAGCCTAACTGTGTTAGCAACAGCACCACTGCACCATTGTAGGGGCACCACGCAAGGTCCTGTAATGCATTTCTGTTACATAATATTAATTTTTTTTCCAATTTTTTTTTATTTTTCTATAAAGCATGTTTGTGCACTGCAGGTCACTGTGCAAACATGCCCAGCTTATTAAAGAAAAAAAATTTAATTGAACTTATTTCCTTTAATTTTTCTGACATACAGGATAATAGTTTCACTCATATGTGTATGTAGTATGACATTTCTGTCCATATATCTACATTTTTACAACCCCTTTTGTCTGTCTACACTCCTCTACACAGAACTTTTCTGCATACACTACGGACACTGACACAGGATCTGAAGAGATGCCTATCTTCTTGCTGGGTC